>NC_067300.1:10760564-11120564 GCF_020740795.1 Apus apus | reverse complement strand
ACAAGCAGCTGTGCAAAATAAATATGAGAGATTTTGAAAGTGTTGATGAAGGCAGGAGATGCAGGAGCATCTGGTCAGTGAGAATTTTGGGATTTGTTTAAATGCTTTGTCCAACCCTGGCTTGTTCTGTCAGTTTTATGTAGAGGTCCTGACACTACTGCAAAGGTCAGAAGCATAATATTAGAGACAGAGCTAACATATTTATGTTTTTAATGTATGTTCAGGATGGCCACACATCAGCAGCTCTAGCTGGCTAATACCTGGTTTTAGGTACTTGTTACCCGCCACCTTGCTCTGCTCACAGACTTGCCTGTTAGGAAAAGCCTGGGAGGCAGCTCTGGGTCAGCCTGGAGAAAGTAAGGTTACTGCACATGTGTTCTGCTCTGTGCTGCACCATGGCCTTGCAAAGCACCGTTTCTCTGAGGGGTAAATCCTTTCTTTTACCAGAAATCTCAGTATCCAATGGGCTGGTTTAGCTTCAGCTTAGAAGTCTGCTTTCCTTGCAGGGCATTTGTTGAGGAGCTTTCCTTGCTTCCCAAGAGAGCAACATGCTTGGGATGAATCCATCTTTGAGTCCTGCAGTGGACCACCTGTATTGCTGGTTTTTATTGTTTTTGCTAAAGGATTGGGCCCTCAGTGATTTGGTTGGATTATTTATCTTACAGCAATTTTGTGTCTGTATTAACATCCCATATGAATGAAGCTGGATAGAGATTCAATTGACTGTTATTTTGTATGGGCATTTGGTCACTTCAATAAATTTTATGTAGCACCTCTTCTTGCCTTAAGACATTGGTATTGTTGTCTTGGTGTTCTTATTTTAGGGTTGGAGGTAAAGGAGGACTTGAAAATTACTTATAAATGAAAGAACTTTCTATTATATTTATCTGTCTAGAGGCAATAAATGTGTTTCAGCAGATTAAATACTGACTTCTTTATAAAACCCTGTTTTCTCAAACCTCTTATCAGCAGCACTTGGCAGTAATCGCACCTAAGGAAACTTATAATTTTCCTCAAGGAGGTGACACTGACAGAATTAAAAATGACGGAGCCCCCTAAAAAGCCAGTTCATTACAAGTTAACAGTGGTCCTAGCAAAGCACTGGGCTAAGGCGTGTCAAATAGTGATATGGATAAAGAAACCCAGCATTTTAAACTGTCAGAGCTGGGAGCATAGCTAGCCTTAGAACAAATTAATCACATATTGTCAATGCAAAGTTGCATCAAATTAACACATCGGATTCCAGCATATTAATGTGAGAATGCTTTCACCTGATTATTACTGCAAACCATTGCCACTCTCTGACTGCAAAGATATAATTAAATTGCTAAATAGAAAGTGCATATAATATCTCTGCATGCATTTAGGATGCATGAGCTGAAAAGATCACATCCTAGTAAGTGACAGTTTCTATTTGTAGGAAAACTTTAATTTTTTTCCTCTCTTACTTGCTTGGGAGTACTAGAGTATGAAACTAAAAAAGTTAGTAATGTTCTTTGCACTCCATGCAACTTAGGTGAAATGCAGGTTTAATTTACCTGATTTGCTATGCTGTATGTGAGTACGTAATTAGCTTCACTCTTCTCCATACTTCCTTGGGGGCAAGGAGAGGAAAGAAGAGATGCTTCAGACTTCTGAAAGAAGAATATAAAAAAGCAGATGTTAATACCTTACTGAAGATGCTGTTGATTGATCTTAGGGACGTTGCTGGTCAATTTGTTTAAAATTAAACTGTGCTTAAAATCTGTTGAGATCAGGTAGTCCTTAAATTTGGTACAAGTTTATGATGTGCAGTTTCTGTCCACGTGTCTTTACTTAAAATTTGGTACTTGCAAAAACCTTCTTACCTTGGCCGTTTTCAAACTGGCACACTCCTCTCTAAAGAGGGTATGAGCACTGGAGACGTGGAAGTTTATTAAATGTATGAATAAAATGGTGTGGTGTGCTATATTTGGTAAGGATGCAGGTCAAACCCTAAATTCTTCCTATAGCAAGGAAAAAAAATTGCATGCTCGATGTCTGAAAGCAGTATTCTAAGACACTGAAGTTATTGAGTGATTGTAACAGGGCTGCAGTGCTTCCCGTTTCTCCATAGGGGTGGGTGGCATCAGGACACCCCTCCTGCTTCCAGTCAGTTTCACTGCAGGCACCGACAAAGGAATGTTTAAAAATACCTTTTACATCTTTAAAATGCCAATTGTCAGCACCCCTTGCTCTGACCCCTGAGCACGTGGTGGGGAGGTTGAGCCTGGCTAGGGTTTGGCTGCCTCACCAGGTAGTTTATTTAGGAAGGAGATAGTAGAAAGTGTGCCTGAAATGTGAGGTACAGGCCTTTGGGTTTAGGGCAGAAATAAAAGTTCTGCTTGAATATTTTAATTTCAACAAATGCCATGGATTGAAGATGATTGTGAGTACAGGTGGAAGCTCATTAAGTGGTTCTGGCCTCGCCCAAAGTCAATACAGGACCTTGACAAGAAACATCCAAAGGGTTTTTCTTTCTATGAAATGTAATTTTTTTTTTTAAATGAAAAGGAAGGAAAACAGACAGTACAATGAGACATACAGGAAAATGTTAATGAATGGCCAGTTTGAGGCATTTAAATAAAAAACACATTGGAGGCAATGGTCACTTAAAGCAAGCTTAATTAGAATTAAGGAATTTCAAAGTATGTTTTATAATGCACTTGTTAATCTTTTGGCTGAATCATATTGCATTTTATTCTGTCTAATTGATTTTTAGCAATTTACTAATGTCATTATCTTGCTCTTAATTACAGATCAAACCAAATGAAAAACGTATTCACAAGTTAAGATTCTTAACAGCCAAAGAAATATTAATGTTTTATTAGCAAATGTTTTCAATGTCTGCTATTTGCAGGAGGATTGAATGTATAAATTTAACAAAAATGTTTATTGTGAGACAACTTCTGTGGGAGGTAAGCATTTTTAAAAATTATTTCTCAAAGGATAATCTTTTAGCCTGTGCCTTTACTCTGATCTTTGTACTTGAAGAATATTTTTTGGAAGATGGACACTAATTGCAGAGTAAGGGCTCTCATGAGTCTGTTCAGGCACCATAGTATCAGAAACCAAAGAATTCTGGTTTTGTAGTTAAACATTAAATTTAAATGGAGTTGTAATTGGTTTATTCTTGTTTGCTTTTTAAATTTAGATGATATTATTTATTGCAAATTTATTAACTATTCCCCACACCAAATTTTTAAAGGCAATATAATAACCTGGGTTTTCCCATGTGAAATTCCTTTTTTTGCCAACCTGGAACAAGTAGGAAAATAATTCTCATTAGCCTCTTAAAACTAGTAATGCTTTCATTTGAGAAGAATGATGACATGAATGTACCTCACTGACAAGTACTATAACCAGGTCAAGTTCTACATGACTTCTCTTGCTGTAATCCAGCCCTTTGTCACAGATCACATTCCCAGGGCTGGGCTCTTTCTTCTCATGATTGGAGCTCCCAGTCCAGCAGCTGGGAGCAGGAGCAGGCTTGGAGCCTTCTCCAGGGCAAGGGAACTGCTGTGAAAGGGCCAGGTTTGGTGACTGATGCTGGGAAAGAAGTCACCTGGTGGAGGAGGTGAAACCCCACCTCCATGGGCACCTGGCTGCTGTGTCAGATTTTGTGTCTCTGATGGTTTTTAAATTGAGGGGGAAAAAGCTGTGGTGATAATGTCACTAACACTGCAGAACATGTTTCCACATAAAAACCTTCCTAGACAGGAAATTCCAGTTAATAATAATTTGGAGAAAAACCTGTAGTAAAACTTAAACATACTAAGAGTTTAATTTGAGCTCTGGGGGAAGTGATCTACCCAGCTAGGCACAGCAAAAATGATGAGATTTCAGGCAGGTTTTACAGATGATTTTTTTTAATTTTTTTTTAATTTTTTTTTAAGAATAATTGAGTCATTTTAATGATAAGCCTTGCTTGGCTTCTTTGAATGGACTGCATATAATTAGTTGTAGCTTCAACTTTGAAATGTTTTGACAGGAAATGTATCATTTAGCTTGTGATTTTTTTTCTAGCAGCTGCCTTTAATATTTGTTCATTTTCTGCAACATGCAGCTTCGCTACTTCAGGTCAAATTCCAGATATAGCTCTGTTTTCTTTGTTATCTCCATGGTTTCCTTCAGGATGAGGCAGAATAATTACCCAGAACATCTTTTTCAAGCAGCTGGAGTCAAGTTCCAGCTGAGAGCAGCACCTGTGAAGCCGGTCCCCGTGCCGGGGGCTGCGCAGGCCGTGCCAGCCCGGGCTGCCCGGCCGGTGGCTCCGGATCGTCCCTGAGCCTCCTGCCCTTCTGTGAGCTTCAGATGGCAGGAGTGCCAGGGAATGCAGAGTGTCTGGTTTGGACTAATTAGAGGGATGATTTGTGAAACGCTGGCTATTTATTTAATTAATCACCAGCACAAAGCTATAAAGCCCATATTTTTAAAATCCCTGTTAGTTTGCCATGTGGTTAATAGATTGTGGCACATTAAAAAATGACACGGTGATGTATTAAAAATGTTCCACCTAAGGTTGGCTGATGTCCTCGAGGAACTTGTGCTGTCTGCTTTGTGCAACAGAAACATAGGATTAGAGGCTGATCTGTTTAAGGATTGACTATTTCTGAAAACGTTTATCTTTTGTATAGCATCTGTTCATTAAAAGATATTGTGGCGTATTTCTTAACATACAAATAATGTTTATGGTGTAGTTTTAATTACAAGTTTTTGTTGCATTTTGTTATTACAAAGAATAAGTCTATTCCTCAGTATTAAATTGTAATGTTTATTACTAAGACGTAAATAATTCTTCTAAAGTAGGCCATTCCTCCTCTTCACTACACAGAAACTAAGGACAGTTTTGTGTAATTAATGTTTTTTTGTTGCAGCTACAGCAATTGCACTTTGATAAATCTGGATATGTGTTTTCATTCTTCAGCAGAACTATTGAAAGGGAACAGATGAGGGTTTAATTCCCAGGGTTAGCTCCATGCCAGGGTGGCATCCCTGGAGAGGCAGCTCCATGCCCGGGGTTTGCTCAGTGCAGCAGGGAAGGTGCTGCCTGGCCTGACCACTGCCACGGGGTGCCAGGATCCCAGGGGGACTGGGGCTGTTTGTCTGGCACTGCTACCTGTCCAACAGGAGGGACCCTGGGGCTGCCAAGGGGACAGGCTTGAGGTTTCTCCCTCTATTCCAAAGAAAACTTCTCAGGGAAAAGTAATTACAAGAAATCATATTCATAGCACCTCAAGTAAAACATTTTTAAATTAAGTGAGTTGTACGGATGGCTGTGTGTTGATATGACTGAAATATGTTGTTACAAGAATTATGTCTTATTCATTGCTTAGGACTTGCATTGTTTTATTAGTTGTGGGAGTGAATGCCAAGAAGGAGCAGGCAGTAATTTGGGATACTTGATTATGTAGTTGTATATGTAAATCATAGTTCTGAGGTGCATATAAAAATTTGCTCAGGTGGAAGCATGGAAGGAAACTGTCCAGCTCTGGAGGTTATGTTTCTCAGCTGTGTGTTGTATAATTAACTGGTACATTAGGAGGGGGGCCAGAATAAAACATGAGTATGTTAATACAGCCTGGAGCTGGAGTTGTAATGATCATTGCAATGCAGAGAATGCATTCCTCATAACTGCTGCTGCCTACTGGAGCCTTTGAAACATCTGGACCTTTAATTGAAAAATAGTGTGGTGCTATACAAAGCAGACATGCTAAGTGAAGTCACCAATTTAGAATTAAAAAAAATAGTTTGTTATTTACCTTGTAGTTAAATATTCATACTTTGTTATGCTTTGTATAACAGGAAATTACTGGGTTAAATTTTTATGAATAGTGACAGTGTGAATAAGATAAATTAAGTATTTAACAACGTTAATGGAATTTTACATTGTGATCTGCTAACTCCGCTGCACAAGCTAGGATGGCGCAAAGGAGAATCACTCCTCAGAAAGGGACCACTTTGAAGCTCCTCTGAGGGACAGTGTGGCCTGGCAGGTGTGCCAGATGTGGCCTGTCCCCTGCCTGTCGAGCTGAGGCCACTCAGCCCAGGGATATACTGGTGGTATTTTCCATTAAGTGACTTAAAAGTCACAAAAGAAATCATATGGTTGGAGTAGTGAGAAATACCAGTATTGGCTTAGCCACCTGATGAAGTGAATATTATTCTTCCTTGGCATTAGCAGGGTGGGGTGGGGTGTGTTGGAGAACAGGGATACAACTACCCTGGGTTTTCAGATGAGCATTGGGACTTACCCGTGTGCCCTGGGTGTTAATAACGTGCAGCTGAGCAGGCGTTTTCTGCAGCTCTGATGCAGCGCAAGTGAAATGAACAGCCAGTATTACAAATATTTAACCATCATGTTCTGTTAGATGCTGTTCTCCTCGCCACAATCAGTAGCTGCAACTCCACGTTTCACTGCTGGGTCCTGTGGCTCTGGATAGTAACCCTGCTGGCTGTGCTGCTCGCCCTGCTCTGCTGCCCCTGTGCTCGCGCTGAACCTCAACCCGCAGCGTCACCTCATTGTGCTGCAGCATGAGGGTCTCTGCCGCGGCCTTACTGAGACCTTGACAGATGTTTGAGCAGCTACACTTTTCTTTTTGGTGACCCTTCTTTTTCCACTCAGCCCCTCAAAAGCTGTTTTGCTTAAGAGTGAATATGACTTTTATTCCCACTTATTTCGGATAAAGAAATAATTGCTCTAAATTAATTTTTTTAAAGAGCTTAGAAAATGATGCTTTTCATTGTCATCTTAGGAAAATACAGTCTTTTGTATTGCCATAAACACGTGTTCTAATTGTTGGAACTTCCGTTTGTATTTTTAGTGCTGAGTTAATATATCTCAATTTTTTCTCCTTAATGTATTTTCTGTGTTGGCTTAAATGCATATCTGAGTAAGTTATGTTCAGGAGGTGACTGCTGGGTTGTGTAGTGTATGAAATACCCTGTCACCGCGACCAAAAAACATTTCACTGAGTTTGAAAGTGAGAAGAAATTTTACATTTGCAAAAATGGTAAGCATTTATTTCCATTTTATGTAATGTTAAGCATTGTTTGCTGGGAGGTGAGTCAATGAGTTGAATTAATTATAATTACTGAAGAGACACATACTGATTGAGCAAATAAAGTAGTAAGCTCATTCGTGCCAAGGCCATCTAATTAAATGCTAACTTTGGATAAGCTAGATGTGCATGAAAGATTAATTTTAAGAGGTTTTTATGACTCCCACTAAATAATGATTCAGTAAAATCTTTGCATTATATCATTAGAACATTTAATCTTAAAGTGATATAACATTTAGACACAGAACTCTATTGTACAGGAAGATGCAGTAAATTATTATTTTTGAAAATTAATCACTTTTCTCTAGGAAATGTTTATGGGCTTTGTTTTAATTTTCTGCTGGGGTGTGCAGTGGAGCAGATGGGCGGTGAGAAGGGTACAGTGTGCACCCTTTGCTCAGAGCCTGTTTCTTTAGCTTCCATTGCACTGGGGTTAGGAGTGAGGTGTCCTGGGGATGGACCGACTGTCCCCACTGCCTGTGGCAGCCAGAGGAATGTTACCAGCCCCACAATAATCTATCCAGGATATAAATCCTTTGGGTACTGGAGGAAGGTGTGTATTTACTCATGGACTTGGATTAAAGGTTGATTTTCCGTCTTAGAGTTTTGTGTTAAAATAATTGAGAGAGTTTATATATGTGTATTTTCTTCTGTACTTTAACATACTGTGTTTATATTTAAAGCATATTAATTTTATTACAGAACATTAATGATACAGATATTTCTAAAATTGTATGTAGCAATGAAGATCAATCTAGATGTAGTTTTCCTGTCAACTGTAGTAACCAGTATTTATCTAATTAACTGCCAAACTTTCAAATACAATCCTAGGAAATCCATGAAAATTGATCATCTGAGGTGCCTGGCATGTCCTTCACTCCAGCACTTGTGTCTAGAAGCACCAGCAACAGATGCACATGCTGTTAGTGCTGCTTATGTTCTTGTAATTACCCCAGCCATTAATATATATCCCCAAATATTTCAGCACTATTTTGTGTCTGTTTTTATTTGAGACAACATGAGAAGCACAGGTTCACAGGAGGTCTTACACATCATGTTGCTCTTTCAGAAGAAATTGATTAATGGTAATAACTTCCCTAAGCTCAGCCTCTGTTATTATGAAAATGCATAAAAATAAATTGATCCACTTAATTTAAATTATAAAAAACAGCAGAAAGTTTGTGATTTCATCAGACTGTACTTTTCAGCCATGTCAAATAATGCACAATTCTGTGCAGCTCTTGAATAGCAGCATAAAATAATAGCTGTGATGTGCCAAAGAACAATGATGTGCCAACCACTGAGAATTCTGATGGCAGAAACAGAGAGAACAGAAATACAAATAAATTAAGTGTTTTGTTTATGTGCACACCACACTTGCAGTAATTTAGGCAACAGTATCTCTGTTTTTTTTCCTCTTCAAGCCTGTGTGGACTGCACAGCACCAGCCTCCTCCAGTGAATTGCTGGTGGTGAAACATCCTCTTTGCTTTCAGTGAGATGAAAATGCCACAGAAACAGCAAATGGAAATGTTCCTAAGATCTGAGTGCAGGAGAGCACCAGGCAGCCTAAAGAGAATCCATTAATAATAAGACTTAAGAAAATTATGTGATTTATTGTATGTTTTTTGTGTATCCAGTTATTCCTCATTTCCTTAAAGAATTGGTGGAAGAGAACATTTCTAACAATAAAACCTTAATGGAATCAGATTTGTGATTTCCTAGAAAATTAACGAGATATTTTGTCAATTTTATTCCAGACTTCATTTGTCAGAATATACAGTGTCCAGTGACAAGCTAAAAGAATTTTTTGACAAATTAACTATGCCACAGGTGACAGATCAGGAAAATGTTAATTTAACAGCCCCTTTATGCTTCCCAGATTTATTGGAGGCTATTAAGGAAACTCCAAATGGTAAGGCCGCTGGCCCTGAATAGATTTTCCAGTGAATTTTATACAGGATCTATTAATAAAGTTTGATGCTGCCTTTTTGAATATAGGTAATTGTACTTTATTTTCTGGGTCTCCTTAGCATTTGCAGTTGGAATACGATTTTTAGTTGGGAGAAAAAGAGTAATTATGCTTCCAGTGGTGTCTGTAACCTGGTTCTGAATGACTCCCCCAAAGAAGTGACTACAAGCACTGTATAAACTCCCAAGTTGCTGCTAGTTAGGTCCAGTCTGGCTGGGCCTTTGAGTCTTGGCCACCAAGACCAATAGTTTGATCCTTTTCAGTCAGTCCCACCACCTAGAGATTGGTACCTAATGAGCTTTGCCCAGGTAAGCAATTGAGCTCTGTGGGACTTCGATACAATTAATATTTTGCAGGATCAGGCTAAGAATATGGATTCATTCCATCCTGTAGACAAGTGTCTGATGGTTTAGATTTCTAATGCTGGTTCAGAACAAATACCATCAACTTGCAATGACCACAGTGGAGATTTCCTCCAGACCCCTTGGACTTGGTGACTGATCAGTCAAAGCCTTGACCCACGTGTTTATAAGCTGTGCTGATGTTTCCTACCTAACATAACCGTGAAGGTTCTCCTTACTATCAGTCTAGTTGGCTTCTGAATCTTGGGTTTCAGCCTCTCTTGTATCTTATGGCAATTGGTTTTGAAGCACTTTTAATTAATAAAAATATTTTGCTTGCTTTTTAATAGATCTTGAGTGTAGTAGTGATGCTTTTGAGCCATTTCCCAGTGCTGCTGCTGGTGTTACTGCTCCCCTCGCTCAGAGCAGGCAGGTCCCTAAGATGTGTACAAGTTACCTCTGGTTTAAGTCACCTGTCTTGATGCTCATGATGTGTGTTTGTGAGTATGAGAACAAGGTTATCAGTAATGGGGGAGTTTGGACAGGCAAGATGGTAAAAATAGACTGGAGGAGGCAGAGGAGATGTAGAAGTGAGGAAGAACAAAGAAAAGTTTATTAAAAAGCCCCATAAGCACAAAGCAGCAGTGCAGGGGAGGGCAAAGGCAAAGAGCAGTGCAAGGAAAGCTGCCATCCTGTTTGTGGTAGCTGTATGGTCAGGGTCCCTAGGATGGGTTTTATGAATTTTGTAAATGCATGTGTGTTGGATCATGTGCTTATAAAACAGTCTGAATTTGTAGTAGTGGCTAGTGGAATAATCTGGTCTTTGTAGTCACTAGTTTCAGTTCTTGGCACGTGTGTCCATCCTCTGGTTTTATGCTGCATGTATCACTGGTAACCTTGGCATCCACTCCCACAGCTGGCTGTCAGTTTTTCTTGGTTTTTCCATTATCGGGACTAAGCATGACATGATTCTGCCATCCTTGGATTTAAATATGTGAGTAACTTAGCATGCCAAGGAGTCACATTCATTTCCTTGATAACAGCTATTTACTCCTTCAAATGCAAGTGCAGCTGAAATCACAGGTCTCCACTCCTGACCACAATGTGAGGGATACTTGCAGCCCTGTGCCCCCTCCTGCCTTCCCCTGGCTGGGATTTGCACCTGGCAAAGACAGACTTGGAGACTGCTGATTTGTTACCTGATACCACCTTAATTCCCCATGGAGAGGTGAGGTCGTGGCTATGGGAGGATCCCACACACTCAGCTCATCCAAAGGCTTCTTCAGGCTCATCCAGGCAAGGGGATGGAATGTCACTATTCTGCTACAACTGTAGCATTTCCTTTTGAACCAGGAACAATTTCTTCTCCCTGTAAAAACATGGGAAGGGGCAGTATCTGCACTGTAAAAGTGCTTTCTTAAAAAAATAATAATTCTATTTGGGAGGATTTTAATAATACTTTTACCTATGCTAGTATGAATAATCTTTAAATTCCTGTTATTTCTCTAACTAATAATCACACTGAAGGATCAAATGGTTTTTAACAATATATCGAAATTAGCACATGGCATTTAACTCCCTCTTTTATACTCTCATCATAGATTTATAGTATTGAATCCTTTTATTCTGTTACTTAGAATTCCAAGTGATTAATTCAAATAACACTTTCTTCTCCCAGGGCCCATATGTGTATACAGACAGAGATCTATCATTACATTTGGGTCCTGTTGAAGAGGGGATCAGGATGTACAGTCTATTGAGAAGATTGCTGGTTTGAAGATGCAGCCCCACCTGAAGTAGATTAAATGTTTTTTCTTGTAATGCAACCTTTATAGATCTTTATGCAGCTATGCATTTTATGTTTTATTTGTTAATCTCCACAGTGCCAAATAGATACTTTTTTTTTTGATACAGTAAGTTCCAGTAAAACCCAGTATTAGTTAATCCTTCTTAGTTGTCTTCAAATAGTTCAAAGTAGTTTAATGGCTTGTATGTATGTGTGGTTTTGATCTTCTCTTGGCAAACCAAGGTCAAGCCTCTTAACCTCCACATTTTGCCCCAGGTCTGGCCTTAGGTGGTGTTCCCTGGTTTGATGTCCCTTCTAGACTTTTTTTTAAATCCTCAAAAACTTGGGATCTTGCAGCGAAGTTCACGCTTTTTATGGAAATCTGTGAAACTATTGCCAAATATTTCATATCATTTTTATAGATGCATTAAACAACAATAAAAGGATTGGAATTTCAATGTTCAGGCTTCTTCCAGTTTTAAGTCATTGCAGTGTATTTTTCTCTTTCTGCTGAAAAGAATCCCATCCGTACCAGATTTATATGAGCTTTGTTGCTTTTTCTTTTATACATTCTAATGAAATATATTTTCTCGACAGGGTCATGTTGGTACAACGGCAACCAAAAAAATTGATGTCTACCTCCCACTGCACACAAGCCAAGACAAACTGCAGCCCATGACAGTTGTGACGATAGCAAATGCCAAGGTGCATGACCTGATTGGACTAATATGCTGGCAATATACAAGTGAGGGACGGGAACCAAAACTGAAGTAATGTTCTTTCTTTACTACCTCTTGATCTTTCATTTTCTCCTCTGTAGCCTTTTTACATAATGAACTGGATTTCCATGCCAATGTTTTTATAGATAAATCTTTGAGAAACCACCTACACATTTGTCAGGATTTCCCTTTGAGCAGTACACGTGCATCCTTATCCATTTCTCCTTCAATTAAACTGCCAGATACTGTGTAATGATCAGCCTATGAAACCATGGATCTGTAAATGGATCGTAATTTCAACACTCTTTATGTAAAAATAATAGAAATCTTCTCTCTTTTGGTCTTACAGAGACATTATTTTATGTCCCATCTATTTTTGGTAGTGTTCTTAATGGCTAAGGTCACACGAATGTCCAGCGGAACCCAGAACTCTGCTGTAACTCTCTCTCTTGTGTGTTCCAAGGGAAGGTGCCCAGATTCTGACTCTGGTTTCTCTGCACGGAGCCAGTTGCTCCTCCTGATGTGCAGGGAGAGGAGTCACTGTGCTGGGTGACAGTGTGTCTTGAAAGTACTGTTAGAGTTCCTGAAACCACAGAGTAGATACTGGACATAGTGAGCGTGCCTGAAAACTAGTAAGAATTCTGTTGCAGAACTTCAGCATTATCACCCACTGCTGACAGAATGACTTTAATTAATTACATACATGTGAAAAGGTTTCTGTTTTTCTAAGATTTGGCAGGTATAGGGGCTAAAGGTGCTTTTCTTTCCAGGTTATCATCCTGGAGATAGCACTAAGATAAAGATATGGAAATAAGGACCCTGAAAACAAAATAAATACCTGTTATCTTTGAAATTATGAATATAATTGCATTCTTTAATTCAAAAACCTCTGTCATGGAGTATTTTATAATTTCTGTAAGATGTTCAACTCAGTCACATTGGCTCATGGCTTAAAAGAGCAACATTTGTGTTGGCCTCAGAAATTTTAGAAATCGCTGGATGTTTCAGTATTTTTGGGACTCACTGTTTGTGTCTTCATTGTGAAGAAATGTTGCCCCTAGGATTTCTGTGAATAAATGGATGGGTTTGCTGTGCTGGAGAACTAGTGGTGTTCAGTCAGAGCTGTTACTTTATCATGGCAGGTACAACAGGTACTTCAGAGCTGCTCATCTGAGCAACTTCGGTTTTAAAACAGTTCTCTAAAATACTTCCATTTTTGCTGGGGTCGTAGAGCATAAAATAAGAACTTAAAATATTTATTACAGAGTTACTAGTAGCAGATACTGGTGAGTGACTATTCTGGTACAAAGAAATGAACAGTTTTGTTTGTTTGTTTTTTCTATAGGAGCTAATTTTCACTTCTTTGTTGTTCCTGGAATATTTGATGAATGGGGTTTTTTTGTGCTGAATTTTGCAGTTTGCTTTTTCAGCATTTTTCAGAAGGGTTTGAGGACTCAGCAGTCTTCTCTCCTGATGTAGCACAGTTGTGAGGGGGAAAAGGAAGTGCTGAGAGGTCACTTGAACTGTCCTTCTAAAGGACTGGTTCATTTCTGGTTTGTACATGCAGGGCAACCCAGTAAAGCAGCTTCACAGATATTGTTGCCTTGGATATGAGATTTCCCTTAGCTCCTCTCAACAAACATATGAGATGTTTTAGAGGTTAAACACTTCAGTTTGATTTGTCATTTTTTTACACTAGAGAAGAAACATAAAATTATTTGCAGATGGTGCCATTTAATTTGCTGTTATTAATTTCTGCTGTTCCATCACAAGTTCAAAGAAGTGTCCTTTGTGGGTGATTAGCTAATTTTTTAACGAGTAAGACACCACTCATGTCAGGCTTTGGACACGTGTATTTTTCGGGAGCACTGCACACTTCAAATGGAACACTGCTCATGAGGAGAGGTGTTCTGTGGAACATCAGTGCCCACAGCCAAAGCCAGCAGTGGGAGGAAATGAATGTCACTGTCTGCCTTGAAGGATAAGGTGTTACCATGTGTCAGAGAGTGATCATGACTGAGGAGGCTGACTAATGTAATCAAATCTCAGGACAGAAATAACAAAATATACAATGGGGGCTTGAGTTCCCCAGAACAGTGTAACAGCAGCAATTCAGCATCTGCCTACAAATGCTCAAAGGAAGGGGCAGAGCCTCAAGATTACAAGAAGTTTGTTTCCTTGTGTAGTTCTTAATTATTTCTCTTGTCTCCATCATCTTTCTTTGGCATTGCTGACTGCCTGTCCTGTAACAAGGATCGATTTAACTATAGACTTAATTCTCATAATTTTCAAATAAGGAAAGAGCTGGTGTAGGTTGTGCACTCCACAGCTGATACTTGTTCCTGATTCAGTCAGTTTAGAGTATAAAATGAAAAAAACTGGGGTCATTGTGTCACTACTAAAATACATACAGAGAATGCTTCAAATCTGATACACAATGCATGCAGAATGACAAATTTGCCTGCTGGTAACACAATTTGAGAATAATGAGGAGGTTGTAGACTTCGTGATTAAGAGAAACGACCCTTCTGTCTTTAGGAAAAGAATGTATTACTGCCTGATTCTTCTTCCTGAAAGGTAGATGTAAGAGTCTGAAATAAGTAATAGTTGACAGGTTTGAGAAAGTTTTGCATTCAGTTAGGCTGCCTTTTTTCATTATAATTGTGTTATTTGTTCCTATGCAGTGTCTTGATAAGAGGAACCACTGACAGTGTTAGCAACCCTGGCCCTGGCCCCTTGCATATGAACTTCAGCCATAACCCACTGCACTGTTTCCCTGCTAACCCCTGGCAGATGTGCTGTAAGGACTCTGCCTGCAAAGAATAAACAAAATCCCTTTCTAGGAATAAATATATAGTGAGTTGCAAAATTCTGATAAACTTCCTATTTTTAGAAGTTAAGAATGCAATTACATCTGTCAGTTGTTGTACTTAACTTTTACACTGTGTCCACAGCAAAGTCTCAGTCTCAAGACTTCGCATCTTCTAGTTTGAAGCCTAAAGTTCAGGGCTTTGATCTCATCCTGGTGTAGGTACAAAATGCAGAGCAGTTTTACCCATTGGAGTTGTTTCTTCAACTGATTGTGACTTAATCTGTAACACAGATTAAGATTAATCATGTTCAGGAACCCACTCCATGTTTGAAGATGTGTAATCCCTTTAATTTATGGGAATTAACCGACATGGTGTATTTTCAGCATAATTGGTGGAAGAGAAATTGTTGTCACCACCTTTTTTTTGGCACTTGGATTGCTTTGAGACCGCACTGAAATCTGTTCTGCTGCCTGCATGTCTCTGTGTTCCCCTGGCTTTAATGAGAATTATGCAAATGCAGCAAGTACAAAATGAAAATGTTAACTTCATTTATACAGAGCTTTAAGTGCACTCCAGGCTGCACAGAGCAGAATTCTGTCAAGCAGATAGGTTAGCAAACCAGTGGGGAGGTGGGAGCTGGGAGCTGTTCAGGACATCTCGTGGCGCAGGTGGATGTGGAGTGACACCGCACTGGACAGTGAGCCTGCTGAGCCTGGGGGTTGTGCTTGTAGTAATCTAAATAGAATAAAAGCAGGACATGAAAACTGTGCCAGGCGTTTCTCATGACCCAAGCAGGATCAGCTGTGTCCGCATCATTCATGGCCTTTCTGTTAACCTGTTCCCAACCAGGCAGGCACAGCACAGGTGCCTCCGCCCAAGCAGGCCTCTGCTGGCAGAGTTCTTTCCCAGTGCAAACCTTTCAAAACTTTCCCTAAAAGTTACTTCAGCACTCCTGAAGAAGTTAAAACTTCATTTTACAGCAATGTTCCAGTTCTTCATAGCAGTCTAGAGACTCGTGAAAGTTTCTTTAATTGTGTTGCTCTATTTTCAAAATTCATAGTGACAGACACTGCTGGGTTGCCTTTGTGTTAGCAAATGTGCAGCTTGCATTAATTGTAATGCATCATTGCCTGTTTTATATAATAAATGTCTTAGTGGTGACAAGGTGCATATAGATCACCTGGACTAAGCACTCTCAGTAAAGCACAGTTGCAACCAAAGGTATGTGAATTAATTGAGAAAATTGCAAATCAGGTAGTCAGCGGAATAATTCATTGTCACATCCAATCAATAAACTTTGTAAATCAACTCATTTAATTCAAAAAATGATCTATATAGATCAAGCGACCAATTAAACAATTAGCATACACTTTGAAATTAATTAATTTAAGCATCAATCATGCAATTAAAACTCCAATTTTAAACTACAGAGTTTAGAAACATGCTGCCACATGAACATTCCAGCCATACGTCACGGCTGTGGAAAAGGCCTGCATGCTGGCACACCTACAATTAGAAAGAATACTTATTTTCAACTTAATAGTATGAGATTTTGAAGTAGATTTTAATATTAGGAAAATATGATTAATACTTTGTTTTGTATATATAGATATTTATTTCCCTATGGGCTTTTGTTTGTGGGTCAAAAGAGGCTTAGATTTTTGTTTCATGTCTTCCTTACATTGGTCTGCGTTACATAGCTCTGCTTGTTAGTCTGTACTAATTTTTAACTGGTTTTAGTGACTGAACAGATACTTAGAAAAGGTAGCTTTCCTAGTAGTTGTTGCTACTATGTTGAACAGGTTTTTTACCTCCCCTGTACTTAATAAAGTACAGTAATAACACTTTCTACCTGCCTGATAGCTTTTTAGGCCTGTGTTCAGTAAACTTCCCCACAATTGCTTGATCTATGAAAAACAGACAGACACTGCTTGTTTGTCTGTAATTCTAAAACATAATAGTCATATAAATAAATTTTCACAAATGGAGAAATATTACTTCCAGCTTTATGAAGTCATGAAACTTTTATAGGCTTTGGTATATTTTAATCACTGTCATTTTAGTTGCAGTTAATGATGAAGTAAGACTTGCTGCTTTACTCTGAGGTTTCGGGGTTTTTTCTGTTACCACATGGTTAATAGTAGCAAGAAGTGTTGGGCCATATTTATATCCATGCCACCAGTGGCAGGACAAGCCTTTATTCCTGTAAGAGGAGACTCTGCTGGTTTGTCTTCCACAGCACTTAGCAACTGATACTGATCAGCTGGACGGAACCTCCTGTCTGGCTTCCCTTCCAGATGAACTTGCTCTGTCTTGGTTTCAGTGACAACGTCAACGCCTACTGTCTCCACATTGCTGAGGACGACGGGGAGGTGGACACAGATTTTCCACCCTTGGATTCCAATGAGCCCATTCACAAGTTTGGCTTCAGCACCCTGGCTCTGGTGGAGAAGTACTCGTCACCTGGCCTGGCAGCCAAGCAGTCGCTCTTTGTCCGCATGTGAGTATGACACTGCTGTCCCAGCCACCTCCCGGTGTCCTGGCCACCTCCCCATGTCCCAGCCACCTCCCTGTCCTTCCTTCTCCACCCTTCTCCATCCCCACACAGGGAGGTGGTGGGGCAGGGGTGCGGGTGGCTCTGCAGGCCGTGCCCTGCCCAGGGCCTGGCACCAGGCAGGGAGAAAAGTAAATGCTGGTGGCAGGAACATAAATCCTTCTGCACACCAGAGTGATGAGCACTGAGCTGCTCTCCCAGTAGGAAGTAGTTGGAATTTACACAAAGTCTGAGCTCGTAGTCTTTATTTTCCTCTAGCCATGCTGCTTATTAATGAAAAATATATTCTGAATAATAAATTAAATAACGTATATAATAGCTTCAGAGAGTTAAAATTACAAAATCATTCAGGTTGGATATCCAGAAGCCTTTTCAACAGGTATTGGGAATTAATCTTGCTAGTGACTTTTTAGTTATTTTGGCAAAATGTATTGAATTTTAGCAGGAAAAACTTATGCTGTTTGGACTTCAAAATCTTGTCTTAAGCCTGATAGAAAAAGTAGTGAATTTGTGTCATAAGACCTAGTGCTTTTCTGAGAGGGTTTTTTTTTTTTGCCGTGTCCACATGTTAATTTGAAATTGCTTGTGCTACCTGTGTAAATAGCTATTTGTAAATAGTTAGATTTGAATTAGAATTTTTAAAGTGTCCCCTAGAATAGAGAATTACTTGATCATCACTTGATCTAAAGATTGTTACTACCATGAGTTTACATATGCGTGCTATCTTATTTTTGCAGGGATTTGTTTTAAATTCTGCATCTTCTTCCTGTCATCCTACTAGTGCATGTAATTGTGGTTTTATATTTTGTGTGTCTTTTTTTTTTCCTCCATTTGCTGAAGTATTTCAGCTGCTGCTGTGTCAGGCTTGTGACTTGTAATGTTTATTAATACTGAATCACTGTTGAAAAAGTTAGGGCTCCTGAGAAGCTTCATGGTGAAGCAAGGTGTTTTATTTCAGAGCTCACCCCTCCTGCACATTGGATATATTTTCAGATGTTGTGCAGTGACTGAGCTGACAGTTGCAGAACCTCGCTGGCGACCCCGTTTCAGCAGGACATGTTTGAGCAGAAACAGTTTGCAAAACTTTATAAACTTAAACTCCTGCCAAGGCAAACTCTTAGCCACTTGAGTTTGTTATAAATACCCAGTGGCAGTGGTTGGAAGTAGCCCACAGTGCATTTTATATTCTATGCTGGATGTGAATGTCTTTGTGGCTATATAGAGTAGTAAATAATTGAGTTTGATTAGGGAGAGGGACCTCATTATCCCCCCACCTGTGCCCAGCTGGTAGGGGAGGGTCGAGATGAAGCCATTAGCTGTCTCTCTTACTGGCATCTCAAAGAGCTCAAATACATCTGTGTCTTATTTTCTTTTCTGGCACAATCAGTCGAGCAAGCTAAGCAGGCATGACCGAATTTGGCAAGTTCCAAGGACTCTGGCAAAGTTACACAAGGAGAAGACGGAGGGCAGTCATTCTGGCTTCTTGCTGCCCATTAGTCTAGTGAGTTACGTTTTGGAAAATGTCTGTTGTGGAAAGAGCACTTTGTCCAATGTCAAACATGGCATTCGCAAACAGCCCCCTTTGATGTCGAGTATGATTTGTTAGAGGAGGCAAACAAAGCCCTGCATTCATGTAAATGCAGACTTGTTGAGATGATGAAGTAATACCTGAAAGGCTCTGAACGAAGGTAGCTTAAAATAAATCTGTACTATCATTAAGGCTTTTTGCCCTGGAAATTTTATTATCACAACTTGACACATTCGATCTAATGGTGTTTCTAGGAGTTGTAGCTCAGCTGCCAGTTGGCACACAAATTAAATTTGGCATACAGTTCCTCTGCTCTCTAGCACTTCTTTTCTGTTTTGATACAATGTTTAAATTGCTTTGACTACTATATATGTATTTTTCAAAGCAGCACCTTTGCTATACCTTTTAGATTAAGGTTTGAAACATTTTTAAAAGTCAGGCTTTCATTGTACAGTTTACAAATTCAATTCAAAGCTGTGAAATGTGTTTTTGCTTAGATTGCAGTAGCAGTCCCCAAGGCCTGTCACAGTTTTTACAGGGGTGTAGAGAATCTACAAAGTGTATTTTAGAATATTCATAAAATGCAAATGTAAGAAAGTGAATGTAGGTGCTGAAGTGAAGAAGCTGGGCTCCCAGCAGAGTGAACAGGAAGAGGCAGAACCCCAGGAAAGTTGTCAGGGCAGAAGCTGGCTGGTTAGATGTCTGATGGTAACTGGTTGCAGTGTCAGAATCCCACCAGTTAAACCTAGAGCGCACGGTTATCCAAGGCTGACCTGAGGTGCACAAAAAGCAAGATAATTTAGGCTCAGAATAAAAATTGCAGCTGGCATAGTTATTCTGGTTCATATCACTGTGCACTTAATCTTAAAAATTACCCAGCTTAAGTTAAGTACATTGCATCAGCTAGGATTTTTAGTCTTAACTTTGACTTTGTGCTGATCAAGTGGAAATCGTTATTAGTCACTCACAGACACTTGCAAGTGTGCCAGCCATTTTCTGCAGTGAGCTTTAAGTGCTATAAATTCCATCTCAGTGTTAAAAAAAAATTAAAAATTGCTCCATATCAGAAAGGCAGCTTTTGGAAAAGTTTGTTTCTCGTTCAGAACAGAAGCCCTTTGTCCTTTAAATGTGGGAGTTTTGTTTTGTTACTCAAACTGAGCCCATGGAGAGGACTCTGCCTTTCTCTGTGCCACCGCTCTGCACCTTCCCCTGCGCCAGCCTGTGGAGCTCTTGCCTCTTCTGTTGTTTCCTTTTTCCTCTTCTGAACCTTGCCACCCTGGCTCCAGTGCTGAGGCTGTAAAAGAAGATGGAAAGCCAAGTTACCGCAGAATGATCACTATCATTAACATTCACGGGTGGTTCACTTATCATTCCTGACTGCACAGACATGGCAGCCGTTATGAAACGTCCACAGGTGTAGCACGATGATACATATTACATTGTGCCACAATGGATTTATGTATTCTGTAACAAAAGAAAAGTGTAATGAAAAAATACAGAAGGTAATCCTTTATTCCTCCACTGCACAATTTATCAGTAATGCCTGTGGATGATAAGTGCCAGGGATTTCCTTTGCTTGATTTAACCTTGTCACCCAGGTATGTTTTTGCAAAATGACGGAAAATACAAGCTAAGGAATTTCTTTGGCTTCCAATTTGTAAGCAGCAGTTTTAATTAATGGAATAGCATCTGCTTCTCTGTCCCGTTTTCTAGTGTGTTGACTTTTAAAGTAAAGGTATCGCACATTAGCAGAGTAAGCTAAAACATGTAATTTATAATTGTAATTAAGGATATGCTGGAATTGGGTTGAGTGAGGGCAGTTCATGAACAGTATCAATGCAGAGCATAGCTGGGAAGCTGGCACGGGGAGGTGGGGTGTGTATTTCTTCCAGAAGAGCCTCTTGGTGCTGTTTTCCCATCCAGGTGGGTTCCGGCAGGTGGGTGATGGTCCGTCCAGGCATGGGGTGGCTCCAGGACTCCTGCCTGGAGGACACTGCTCCAGCACCCCAGGGACAGCACAGGGCTTCTCCTCCTCTACTGCCCTGGGGATGTGCTGACACGCTGGCCTGACCCCGGGGCAAGGTCAGAATCGATTTGTTCTGGGACTATATCCCCTCTCAGCTCAGATTTGTGGGTTTACTGAGCGCTGAAATGTCGTTACTGAGGTTCTGCAGGGTATTGTTAGAGAAAACCAGCACTGCACGTGGGGAGCCAGGGCACAGGGAGGGGAGAACCATGTGTCTGGGCTGGGATGGATGGTTCAGAGCCTCTGGCTCTGGTCCAGAGCAAATATCCAAAAGTTTACAAACGCGGGGTGCGCTTTACATTGCACTGCTCTTGCCAAAGCCTCGCTTACCGGATAGCACACTAAATATAGTAAAACACAGAGGTTTTTCTTATTTTGCTTTGATCAGTAAAATAAACTTTTAAAGATTGTTCTGGGATGAGATCCAGCTTCTGAAGCAAAGAATGACCATGGCTCAGGCATGAGTTAGTAATAGAGTGTCAGGAAAATTAGTCTGACAGTTCTCAGGCCAGCTGCTCAATAGAAAGAACTTAGCAAGTCAGGATGGCCTGAAACACAAGCAGGATCAACAGCAGCATGTGCTCTCTAGCAGCTGAAGTGTCAGGAATCGGAGGACAATCTTCCATTTTCAGGAGGTTCCTGAGAGGTGTTGGTGGAAGCAGCCCCAAGCTGGGGCAGCTGTGGTCAGATTTGGGGTGTAGACTGCAGGCCCTGCTCTGTTTGTGGGAAAACACCTTTGAAAAAGTTTGTTTTCCTGTATTTTGGTTTTCTGGAAACCTTATTTCTGTATTGCAGAGCATGATATGAATTACCTGGAGGCACCATATGTCTTTTGAGTTGATGTTCTGGTGGTTGGGTCCAGTGTGGAAGGCTTTTCTTGTAGCACTTCATTGACAAATGTGTCATTTACACAAAAGCACAGAGGTAGTTTCCTTTTTGTAATTATAGTATGATTGTACAAGAAGTTTTTCACTTTAAAAAATTGACTAGGTGTAGCTCAGACTGGTGCTGTGATTACTTTGGTGCTATTGGGCAGAGGCAAGAAGCTGTGAGGTGCGTGTGCACGTTGCAGGGCTCAGTCCTGCTCGGTCTGTATTGAACACAGGGCAGAAATAGAAAGGGGAAAAGTAGATGCGTGAAAAGGCTGAGAATATTTGGTTTGAAGACAAGTAAGATAGAGTTATAAATAATAAATGGTGTAGAGAACATAAATTTGGGGCTTTTAGGCAGTTTCATTTTGCCAGGAACAAAGGGAACTGAGTATGAAATTCAGATGAGACTAACTCCTGGCTGATGAGAGGAAACGCTGCTTCACAGCAGGGCCTGGTGGGGCTGTGCATGGTGAGGAGTCTGAGGGGCCAGGGTTGCTCTGAAAACAGACCCTTCTGGTACATCACTTACAGCCTGGCAGGCATTTTTATTTTTTGTAATCCATAAATGACCACCCGCTGGGGTTTCTTGACCATCTCTTCGGCTTGTTCCAGCCACTCAGCAGCGATACCTGGTTGCAGCTCCCCGGGGATAGATGAGGGGGTCTGTGCTGAGCAGGGCTCGGGGGACACGGGTGCCCACTGCCCCGTAGCTGCAAGGAGGGCGTGGGGTCTGGTGGCCAGTATGTGCCCAGCCTGGGACTTCACTAGCCACTGTGTCTGCGTTGCAGCCAGTGGCCAGGAGAAGGTCAGTGTATACTGAACAAGGGGAGATGTCAACTCTTGTGCAGCTGTCACGGCGTGGGCTGGGGATGCCTGGCTGAAGTGATCTGAGCCCAGACTTGTGTTCCTAGCATTTGCATCTTCCAGTACCATGTAACTTGGGGCTGGTTCTCAGGCCGTCCTTATGTTGCTTGGACTAGTTTTGACCACCAGTTGTTTTTAAAAATATTCCAGCTGTGATGGTCACGTAGAGCTATACTCCCTGGTGGAATTCCTAGTTGCCAGATACCCAGCTTCTCTCTAGGCAGCTTTGCAAACCAGCTTCCCCTGTGCAGTGCCCGGAGCTGCCATCAGTCCTTCTGCCTGCAGTGACATCTACTGACACAGCAGAGAGTGACGCCAGCTCCGAGGGACAGTGTTTCCTGACCGATTAATCTGGTGTCTCCTCTGTTACATTGTCCGCTGCTGCCACGATCAGTGTTTGGCAGAGGTGCCTCCCGTGCCCCCGCATGTGGGCAGTGTCCCCCAGTGTGGTCTCCTCTGCAGGACCCCACAGTCCTGAACCTTTTTGTGAGCTTCTGGGCCACGAAGTTCACAAAAATGCGTCCAAAAAAAGCATGTTACTTATTTTGGAAATAATGCTGCACTGCAAAGCTGCTGTGGTTTCTGATTGTTGTTTTGTGAAATGATGTGTTCCATCTGCCGGGGACAGTATGGAAATGACACTGCAACTGATTCCCAGGTATGCACTGCAAAACCTCCTAGAGACTTAGGAACGTGTGGGTGAAGAGCCCTGCAGGTACATTTGCTCATTTTTCTTTTTTAATGACGAACACAAATTGATCAAAAATAAAGATAAATCAGGAAAATCCGTACACACCTTGAATCTCAATCCATTTTCTCCATTTTTGTCTCTGCCTTTCTAAGGGAGTTTGCTTGATTTCTCCTCTTCCTTTGATAGCACAGCTTTGTTAATTGTTGTGCCTAACGAGTCCTTTGCTTGAAGCTAACGAAAATTGCAGTGAGCTGCCTGATGATGATGAGTCTGTAAAAATGCATGTTCATCTGTCTTGCAGAAATGCTGCTCATGGATTCTCACTTATTCAGGTGGACAGTATGAAGGTGACCATGAAGGATATCTTACAAAAGGCCTTAAAGAGAAGGAAAGGATCACAGAGAGGCTCAGGTGGGTTATTTATCGTACTTTATAAAGGGGGTAGGGTGTTTTCTGTGAGCATATTTTGTATCTCTTTATAACTGTTGTGAAAGATGCTCTGTTTTTCTGTGAGTATTATGATTTTCTGCACCACTCAAAAGCAGTTCTGTGCAGAGGTTTGTGTTCTAGACACTGGCAAAAAGCAGACAGTGGAGGAGCTGCATAATGTTTGCTGCAGAGCAGTATATCCATTACTGCAAATACTTATTTATGATAACAAAGCCATTTGCATTCAAGTCCAGCTAGTGGTAATTGAGATGATGGGTGGAAGTACAGGAAAACAGTCCTTGCCAGAATTTGTATACTTTTAATTTATGTAAGAAAATTATGCTTAGTTTGATTTTAAATAACTTAAAGGAGTCATCGTTACTTGTAGAGAAAAATAAAAAATTACTTTCTGCAATGTTGTCAAAATAGCACTGTTATAGTTAAGACACATCAAGATTTAAAAAAAAAAAATGTACGTTACTTGCATTGACGTTTTAGAGCAACACTTTTCCAGGTGTAAATGTACATTGACATGTATGTTGGTGTGTGTATATTTCAAAAATATAAGCTGAGAGATCTTTCCAGAAACAAGATATAATTACTGTGAGAAATTGCACCGTCTTGTCACACAACAAAGGAACTTTAATATAAACCTGTCTATACACTAGGTGAAGATAAGGGTCTTGTCTTTGTAAATGAATGAAATCTTACATACCCTTAGTTTTAACTATGGGAAAAGAAAACAAACCCTGTTTTCTTTAGAAAAAGTAGTTCAGTGCAATTTTTAAACGAGTGTATAATCTGTCATGGATTTAATTAGCTATCTTCGGATGAGAGCTGAAGTTTTAATAAAAGTTAGAAGAGATAACACAGTGAAGGACACGGATGAGCTGTCTCAAGGCCATATTCCAAGGGAACGATAAGAGCTGTAAAAAATGGCAGAGGAGAGCAATTGAATGAAGCAATGAAAATCTGATTCTCGTAAAAAAGAAAAAAAAAAAAAGGAGAGGAGAGAGGGAGCTGCTGGTGGGGGTGGTTGTAG
This sequence comes from Apus apus, assembly GCF_020740795.1. Taxonomy (NCBI): domain Eukaryota; kingdom Metazoa; phylum Chordata; class Aves; order Apodiformes; family Apodidae; genus Apus; species Apus apus. The sequence continues at coordinate 11,095,849 of NC_067300.1, read as the reverse complement.
ATGAGCCCCGCCAGCGTCTGCAGCAATTTGGCCGCTGTCCAGGCCTCATTGTTCACCCTCGGCTGCGGCGGCTCGGGCCAGATGTGCCAACTGCACGTCCCGGCTTTGCCAGCTGACTGCGCCGTTTGATAACCAGCTCTCTGGATGCCCATCACTGGCCGCAGAGATAGAATTAAATGATGATGATCTTCCCACAAGTTGGGAGAGGAAACAATGCATATAAATCTTGATTTCATCTCAGCGTGAGAAGTCTTTATCCATCATCACTCATAATGAACAAGTCGTTAGCTGCGATGAATGGTGTTCTGTTTTTTTCAAACACCTCTTTTGTTCACTTTTTGGGTGACTTTTGTTTATTTCCTAGGGTCAGATTTCTCTTCCCTGAAGGGAAGTGGCTAAAGGATACACTTAGTTCAATCTTTAAACTGCTTTCCTCCTTCGTGTAACAGATGTTTTGCTCTTTGTCCATTTGAAATTTGGTTTTGCTTTTATTTTGCTACTTTCACTCAGTAGTTTAGAAATGGAACAGACCTGTCATTTATGCCTTCACCTAAGACACTAATTTTTACTGTCTTGGCACTCGTGCTCAGAAACCTTTGTAATGACAGGGTGTGTAAGCATGTATGAATCATTGGGGGGGGGTTAATTACATAAGATATAATTTACATTTGCTTTTTATAAATTATCCATGTGACTTCTCACCTCTTTGAGATATGACCGTCATCCCTGCTGGGGATATAACCTCAGTAGAAGTCATGACTAAAAAACTTATGATTACTTACAGATATATTTACTATATGAATGTGTAATTGGATATCCTGAAGTAGTCCGTGTTGCTTGCAGATTTCAATTTAAGGTGTATAGATACATCCAGAATTAGGGCCTGCAGTTGTAAGCTCCAAGAATTGGAGTCACTGTGAGCAGTGATCACTCTAGTGAGAGATTTCTGCTTGAATCCCTATGTCATTGAATTTCATAAACAAAATATTTAAATTTTAGTTTGCTTTTTAAATGTTGTAGAGCATTTGTGATTCATTATTGAAATGGTCATGTAATGTCACATGGGTGAAGACACTTCTCAGGTATTTATGTCTGAAATTAGTACATAATTAATTAAGCTTCCCTTATTCCCAGTTACTTCCCTTATCCAAAACAGTGATTCATCAGTTTGCAGACTGTGGGGGGATCTGGAGGGTCTTGCCTGTCATCTGTAAACCAGCAGAAATGGCAGCTGCCTGTACAGAGGAGACCCCCCATCCCAGCACACAGGGACCCCCCATCCCTGCTCCACCCGTGGGTCCCAAACCAGCCTTTCCCAGCCCCTTTGGCTGCCCTCGGCAGAATGGGTGGGAATGCTGGGGGGCTAAGGGACAGCTGACACTTGGGGTGCCACCACGGTCAGCATGGATAGACCAGAGCAGGATCAGGAAAGGGTTTGTCATCTTTCTTCATCTGCCACCAGATTCTTCATACTCGCCGTGGATATGCCTCTTCCTTTCCCTGGGAGATGCACAGATAAATGGAATTTGAGATCAGCCCATTAGCACAGTGCAGTCCTGTGCCATTGGAGTTCAAGTCATTATTAAGCAGTGGATTAGGATGTCAAAGTTCTGAATAAAAGATAAGACATAATTTAGGAAAAGCATTTCTTTTCATTCAGCAATGCTTCCTTTTAGGTTGGTTGTTCTGATTTTTTGAAAGTACTAACCAAAAATAGACTTAACATGTTTATTTAAAGCTTTTGTAGTAGTTTAATACAACTGTGAACTTTTCTGCACATTTTCGGTGTGCCTCCAGACCACTCTTCACAGGACAAAAGAATTTATTATGTTTATGGCTTATGCCATTTCCAAGGACTTGTGTAAGAAACTGTTTTCTGAGCTGTTTTCAACACTGACTCACATGACAATTTTCGAATTGGTCCAATGTTTGTAGGAAAATGCAAACCTTGGTTGGCTGTTTTGGGTGAGGAAGGAATAGCAGGATTTCTGTTGTGTGTCAGGATGTTCACGTGTGACCAGGGCTAAAACATTACACCTATTTTCTCTGTGTCATTCCACCAGCAGTCTGCAGCTTATGAGAGGTTTTTCAGCAAGCAATTGAGTTGTGAGTTCCCAAAAATCCATTTGCCTCCGTCACCTCTGAGAGTCTGGGACCTTCTGAGCTTCTCTATTTCTGACTTTTGTTTAAAAGTGCCACTGCCATCCACTGGGCTGCCAGCCCTCACCCACCTCCTGCAGCGCAAGGCCCGTCCTGGCGCGGGAGGTTTCTCCTGACAAGCGGTCGCGCAGAGCCTGGGTTCATGCTGTTCTGTGCTCACCTGGCTGTGCTGTGAGCTATGTCCATGGAAAAATGCCTGTGTCTTTTTTGAAAAGGCTGGAGCTGAATACTTTTGACTGCAATTTAACTTTAAGCCAGAAGTTACTGGTTGTGGGAAGATGCAGGTCAGCAGAAGAGGCAGCAGTGGGGTCCAACCATTGCTCCTCAGAAAGCAGCATGAAGAAGGAAGCTGTGTTCTGATAGCTCTGCTCAGTCACTATGTCAGATACCCTTATTGCAAACTGTCCAAACTAGTTCACATTCCTTGCAGTTTTCCTTTCTTAGTGTCACAGGGCTTTTGCCTTAGACATATGAACTCCAGGCATTTTTAAATATTAGTTTTTGAGTCAATCAACAGGAAATGCATGTGGTAAAATAACCTGTATGTGTAGAGCTGAGTGAAGGGCGGCCCCGCCAGCGTCTCGGAGAGGACGTGATTGTCCTGACATGGTGCTTTGGGACCCTGTGACCTGTCCCACCACAGACAGCAGCAGGGGCTTAATGGGAATACTGAATCATCTCTTGCCACATGCCCAAATAACCAGTGGGAAGAAGTACATGGGAATGTCTGCAAGTTATGGAGAAGCCTGGAAGAACCAGTCAATGCTGCATACTGGAGAAGGTAAATCTGCAGAGGAAATTGTTGAGGCAGATGTTTAATTAGTTGGAGTCAGGGTGGATAAATCGGGATAGGAAGGGTCTCTGCAGATATGCTCGTGTGCCTTCCCTTTCTCTGGGCTGGTTCCATTGTCTTTAAAAACTAACGGTTCTTTTTGCTTAAGAAGGAAGCAGCAAAACCAGCCATATAACCTCTCCATTATTGTAATGGATTCCCTTGTGTACACTCATAAAATAGAAAATGTAATTGATGTTTTCTTATGGTAATGAAAAATAACTAAGTAGAATACTTTATCATCCATTTGTTTAACCTATTGCGTGCTCAGCAGCATGGACTGCACATGCATATTTTACATGAAAGCTGAATATAAAACACCCTTGGTTGTGGAATGAGCTCCCAGAGGAGATGGGTCTAATCCAGCAATGGACCCACCTTGAGGGGGGACATTGCTAACAGAGCCAGAATGGGAGAGAAAGAGAGTAAGGCTGGGGTGAGATCCTGACCCCAGTGGTGGGAGGAGAAGAGCCGAAAGCTTCCTTCAGTGCTGTGATGCTGGGATAAAGGCCCTGTGGAGAGCTCCAGGACCCACGGATAGTTTAAGGATTGCCTTGGATGAACTTGCCATGCCTGGATCTCTCTGAGAATGCTTTTGAACATTGTGAGCACTCCAGCAGCTGGTGGTTTAAATATAAAATCGATCTGCAGTGTGGCAGATCTACAGAAAGGGAATCACATGCTTGAAACCGTGAGCATAAGAACTTCTCATTCTTCCTGAATTTATCTGTGGAAATGTCAGATACGGTGTTGTCCAGATTTGGGGCAGGCATAATAGTGGAGTCTTGAAAATCCTTTTTAGAAGGTGAGATTTGCGTGTTTTAGGACGTGGTATGATTCTGCTCCCTAGAAATCAGTAAGAGTCTTAATATGCACTTCATAAAGAGGTCAATTTTAGGCATGCTTTTAAAATCCCATCTTTGTGATTTGCAGATCAAGTTTTGTAGATTGTACAGATCATGTTGCATAACTGTAAAATACCATTATCAGTATAACTTGATTTCCTTTACTGCAAAGTGATTTTCCTACACAATCAACTGGTGTGCATTTCTGCTGGTTTTACTTTTACCAATACTTACTTGTAACTCAGTTAGCCTAGGAATTTTGGTTATGGTAAATGTACATTTTAATCCTGCTTTCCAGGAAGGCTCGCAGTTGGATGAAGGAGAGCAGTTTCTCCGAGGTGAGATGCAGAGACCCTTCTGTTCAGCCCAGCTGAGACTGGGCCTGACAGCATCCCACAAGGTGCAGGAGGCCAGTTGATCTTAGCAGGCTTTTTATATCTACACTAAAGCCCAGATTCAGTATTTTCTATAAAATATGTTTACATGGCTGACAATTTTCAGAACATAAGAAAGATGATGACTTCATTCTTGATATTTGATTTATCTTGATGCCATGGTGATTCCCAAATATGTGCAGGAACTGTGTATACACATGAAAGTTATCTTCCTTGCCTCTGAGCTGTCTTGCTCCTTTTGCTCTTCAACTGGGATGTCAGTTGCCTTTTCCTCCAGAGCTTGACTCAATGGCCTATAAATGCTAATGTAAAGTAAATAAGAACACAGAGAGAATGTGCACAGAGGCTTTGTTTTCAAACAAATTAAGCATTGATGTCAGTATATAAAAACCAAATGTTCTTAGAAGGAAATGAGAGACAAAACTAAACAATGTATAATACTGCAGTGTTACGGTAATCCTGCCTGTTTCTGGCCCGTGTCAGCCTCTCTTTTAAAATTTCTTGTGACCAGAGAAGCCTTGTCTGGTTAATCTTGTCTGATTGAAAGTAGAAATTCCTTGCAGGCTGAACATGCTCCTGATTATTATTTAATAGCTGCTTCAAACTGCAAACATCCCTGAACCAGAAATACTCAGTCCTTTTAAGAACAAAATGCTATACAAGTTTAATTGTTATAAACAATACCTTTTGCCAACATTTTACAGACATGACCTGTATTTTCCGTAGGTTAGAGTGAGAGTTATTAACTTAGTATATTCTTCTCAGTTTGGAGAAAGACTAATAATTTTTCTATAAATGAAAACAGCTGCTTTACAATAACATTCAAGTCCCTAACAGCTGTCAACTAGTGCTTTTTGCATTCTTTAAAATGTGTAAAGTGACTGAAAATAGTAAAAAAATAATCTTACTAGTCTGGATAAGTGTATTATCTCACTGCCACAGGAAGCTGAATAACAAGGAAAGAGAAGAATTAAAGAAACAGGGATAGGACCTAAAAAGAAAAGTCTCCATATCATATTTTAGTCTCTACCAGCAGAATCAAAGGAATTATAGCTGCAAAGGCCAGTTAAAATATTCTGTTCCATCACCAGGTAGCTCAGAACACAGTCTATTAAAAAACATGTTTTGTAATGGTTTATTATTCCTGTGTTTCAGAACTACACACAGCTGCTAAGTTATCCTTCAGATCCTGCAGGACAGAAGCTGCAAATAGAGAGTGCAGCATGAGGCTCATCTGCCGTTCAGGAGGCAACCAGGGAAAAGAGATTGGAATTTGCTTTGAAAATTCACTTTCTAACATACCGATCAGAGCAGTACTTTGAATGTCAAATTTCTTGTCTTAAACATGCTTCTGAAATGGTTTACGAACACATTTTGTTCAAAACTTACATGGGCCATAAGCAAAAAAGGCAATGCAAAGGTACTGTTTGTGTGGAAAACCATTTAGAGCTGAGCACCCCCCCAGGCCCAGGGGAAATCGCGCAGCTGCCGGAACGCTGAAGGTTTTCGTTTAAACCTGTCCCACAATTTTCCTATTCCTGGAGTATCTCAGCAGTTGTGTTTGTAAATACTTGGCCTTGATGCTGAGGTGCCGTATTTGATTTGTCCTGTTCCTGCCTCCCGCGGGTGCTCGGGAGCACTGGCGTTCCTTGAGGTCCAGGCAGGAGCTCAGCAGCTCCGTGTGTCCACAGCAGCTGCTCTTGCTGTGGGAAGAGCTGTAGGACTTGCTTGGTTTTCCTTCCTCATCCCTACCTTGTAGATGAGGGAATGGGGCAAAACAAATGTCTGGAGAGGGGAGTGCATGTGGTTTTTTGTTGCTTTTATGTGTTTTTTATTTATATATATATTTTAAAAAAGATAATTAGGAAGAGAAAAGAAACTGTGTGAAACCACAGCTCTGTGATTAAAGGACTTTTAAGAGATAAATCATAATTAGAATAAACTGTCACTGAAGTTTGATACTGTTACTGAATTATGGTAACTGAGGAGTTTAAATTTAAAAGTAAATATGTTAGAGTGGGCGATGCATATGTTTGCTCTGACTCTTACAGAGATGGAAGCCCCAGCATCTGTGACAGTGACAAGCCAATTAATTTGTATTTCGTTGTGTTTACATGCATGCTTTTCTGCCTAATGGTAGTTTTGAGTTTCTTTGGCTTTCAGTGCTTTGTTTTGGATAATTATAGCATCCCTGCAGAGTCTTGTGCCCCCAGTTCTGGATGGCTTTACCTGGAGATACTTCAGAAATCCTGGTTTCCCTTGCAGTAAGCTGTTTATATTAGCAGCATTTAAATTAAAAATAGCATCAATATTTGTAGATCCTTGGTGAAGACTCTCCTGCTTGCTGCCCCCTTTCACCAAGGTGGCAATGCAGTGAAAAGGCGTCAGAGAACGGGAAGGGCCCACGTTGTCCCAGCTTCCCCCCACGTTGTCCCAGCTCTCCCCAGATGGGGGACAGGGGTGGCTCACTTATCATTTCTGTGCCAGCTTTTCCTCAGCAGGATGGGTGCTGGGCAGGGTGAGCTGCTCCACGTGGGAAGGGGGTTATGGAGGCTGCTCAGAATGATTTCCTTCTGCCTACAAACTCCATCTCTGGTTCTCAGCAGTAGTGATTTATTTCAGTGAGCCCTTTCTCCCCAGCGCTGATGCTGAGCAGACCCTGACGTGACGGGGATGTTGGTGTATGTGGAACAGCTCATCAGGAATAAAGTTTGTGGATAGTTTGTCAGAATAGAAATAGCTCATTAGGCCTGTGTGTTTGGGCTGATGGGATTGTGGACATGAGCCTCAATGGCTGAGGAAAATTTTCGTGCCTAGCCTCTGAAATGCAAGTGAAATATTGAATTGCATCTACTTTAGAGCTGTTGGTATTGAAATCATACATTTATTGGTTCTTCTGGATTGGTAGTAAAGCTGAAATTTATGTGACATTTTAAATTCTACAGTTTAGTGTTTGGATGACAGAGACTTTTTTGTTTATTTCATCTACTCTGAAAGAAGGTCCTACGGGTACCCCAGGTGCCTTCATGGGACCATCTCATCCTGCTGGTCTTTTGTGAAGCCCGAAACCCACCTATCCAGATGCTTGTGTGGCCCCTTGCTGCAATATTATAACTTCCCCATCTGTAATCAGGGGAAAGCCCCTTTCTCACTTTAAAATCCCAGTCAGTAGAGACCTCATGTTCATCTGCATCACAAATAACCCTCTAAACTGGGATTGCAGGTGTTCACATTGGTGCTGTCTTTTAAGAAGAGGACTGAGGGGGGAGCCGTACCCTGTTCATCTGCCTGCCCTGACATTGTCTCTTAAATTTGGGATTTAAAAAAAACAAAATAAAAAATCTGTGTATTGTATTTCTGCCATAGGTACATTACATTATGGATCAAACATAGTGATTTCTTTCTCCTTTTGGCTTTATTTAGAGCTATATGTTGCTAATGCAAAAAGAAGAAAAGTCTATAGCAGCAATTAAATAAAGCACTTCTGTGAATATTCTGCAAAGACTGGTTTGATGTTAGTTATGCTGCATGTTTTCTATTCTACAACAAAGCAATACATAAATGAAGTGTTTGTTTCTTTTCAAGGGGCTTTTGACTAAATTCTTTAATTTCACTGGCTGTCAAGGTAGTGTTAAGTAAAATGGGTTTGAACTGCTGTAGTTTTTGTGTACTGGACTAGGTGTCAGAAACCTTTGCCATCACTGGAAATTCTGTCACTCTGGATTTACTATCTGTTTCCCACAGCTGAATTCTTAAGCAGTGTGATTTAACACCTTGGCTCTCCATCAGCCAGTCCTGGCATTTATTTGAATGCATTACACCACTGGTTTCCATAAACTATTTTACAATTGTTTCATATAAATGACTGTTTATTTCTACAAAAACCATCTGTATTTCTGTGGAGAGCAGCAGATAACTGTATGTAAAATTCAGTAATGTCACAACAGTGCAAGTTAAGAAAAAACAGATTGGACTAAAAAAAAGTCAAGCTTGTGCGTAATGTTAAAAGTTTGTTTTCACTTTTAAATATCATTATTAACCAGTATTTGCATTTATAATGATAAAATCTTTATTCCACTTCAGAGGTGTTGTGGGGTTTTGGGGTTTTTTTAACGGATAAACAGATTTAAGCTGTCCTCATAGCAGTAGGATTTGAGATGTAAACATTCTGGTTTTACAGCTATTTCCTCTCAAACTATTTACATATTTTCTGTTGTTTGTTGTCATTGCCAAGCACACAATGGAATCCTTGCCCCTTCTGTCATGCTGTAAGAAAAATTCTACAGGAGGCCTGAGACCTCTCTCTGTTCCTGGTCTCTGTGCTCTCAGCAGTGTATCGATCCCTCTCCTCTGGTCCTCTTCTGGTTATAATCCTGTCTCAGAATTCATTTTCCAGTTCCAGGTCAGTGCCTGGCATTGGTGGGAAGGCTGGTCCTCCTCCAGGACCAGGCCATGTCTCAGTCCCCATCCTCCCAGCCAGCACCACATGGAGCATCCACACGGAGCTATTTTAATTCTCCCATATGCTGCCCATGTGCTGGCAGAGGGAAAGCTGGAATCCAGTAGTCTTACACTTAGCACGACTGATACTTTCTGACAGACTATTTGAAATGATAGAAATACATAAACCTCCTCTTTTTTATGACCTTGTAATAGCTGTAACATATTTCCAGCAAATATTTTCTATAGCAATAATAAAAAAGTGGTAACAAAAAAAATAAATATAAATATAGTTTAAACTCAAAAGAAATCACACTTTCAAAACCTAGGGTTGGAGCAGAGAAGCAATAAATCATGTATCCTTGTGCAAGGAGAAACTTGAAATAGAAAAGTACCACAGACATCAACATTAAATGTTTATCGGCTATTTTCTTTTGCCTGTTTCCTCTCTCACTGCTGCAGGTGAGCAGAGCCTGAGCCACAGCCCTGTTCACTGCTGCCCATTTGCTGCTGCCCAGCACCTCCTGCCCAGGCCAAGAGTCACAGGAGTGTGAGCATAGGCAGCACAGTAGGGACAAGGACAGGGGCTGGCTCTGCAGATGGGGAAACCCTGCTATGGCACCATGAAGACTTTGGTGGTTGTTTTGGGTGATGGGCCAAAGTACCACGTCTTTCAGCTCCATGGATGCCTGGGTGGGTTTGTAGCTCCTGGCATGGCAGTTGCCGGCTCACTGGGGCCTGATTTTCATCTGCTGTAAAACCAGAGGGGTTTTACTGTTCTGCTGAAGTACAGGAACACATGTGCCCCTTTCTGCTGCAGGTCTCAGCAGGTCTCATATTTGGAGGTTAAAGATGTTCTCGTGCCAGATCATTTCTGTAGAGAGTTTTCTGAGGAGCTGTGCCAAGCAAGTGAGTTTTAAAACTAATCCGTGAACAGAAACAAACCACCGTGAGCAGACAGTGGTCACTGAGAGATTTGGAAGAGGTCAGACAGGAAGATGCCGTGCTGTTAAATATTATGTATAATCTGTTGCTCATATTTGCTTCTCTCTTGGATGTGGATGGTAGCAAGGACCACCCTGGTTCGATGCAAGCCAGTGTTCCTTGGCTTCCTCACCAGGCAACTGCAAAACTGTAAAAATTAAATTGTAGCAAAGAGCAGAATTAATAGATGACATATGGACAAATGCAATTTACTGGGGAAAAAATCAGCACAGCTTTTGTAGAGCAGGTTGTGCCTCAGAAATAGGTGAGCAGCCTTTGAGGAAGTCAGAGACTATAGGAATACGGATGATGTGTTTTATATAGCATGCTTAGATTTCCAAAAAAGATTTGACAAAGGCTCATAAAGCAATTAAGCTGTCACAGGATGAGAAGGAGGATCCTCAAATGGATTAATAATTGATTAAAAGGCAGGAAACAAAGAACAGGAGTAATAGCCCTCCTTTATTAGTAACTAGGTTACTGGTAGAGTTCCAGTGGAACTGGTAGAACCTGCATTGTTCTGTTAATGTGGGGCATGGAAAAGGATGTGAATGCTGATGTGACAAAATGTGCTGTTGATACAAAAGAAGTAAGAATAGTGCAAATAAAAGCTGGCTGTGAAGCACTGCAGAGGTATCACAATGCTGAGTGACAGGACAATGAAATGAGAGAGGGAATTCAGTGTCAATGCGTGCAAAATAATATACATGGTGAAAAGCAGCCACAACTGTATGTGTACAATGATGGGCTCTAATTACCTTCCATCAGTCAAGAGAAGTATCCTGGAGTCATCCTGCGCAGTTCTCTGAACACTTCAGCTCAGTGCTTAGGGGCAGTCAGAAAGACAAATGGAACATCAGAAATTAGGAAAGGAGCAGACAACAAAACAGAAGCGTTATTGTGCCAGTCCATAAATCATGATGTGCCTACATCTTAATTGTTGCATTTCATCTCAAAAAAGATAACACAGAAGTAAAAAGGTATAGAAATGGATGAGTGCAAAAATGGATCAGACTTGTGAAATGAGTAGATGCTGAAGAGAAAAGATCTTTTCCAGTTTGGAAAAGACATGGGTGGGTACAAGAGAAGTCTATAGAGTAAGTGTGGAAGAGACAGTGAGTTGGGACAGTTTGATCCCAGTTGTTTGTAAGGCGAGAAGTACATGCCCCAAAAGGGAGGCCAGGCAAATGCTTTCTGAAACAAAAGGGAATTCTTTTTCTCTGGCAGAGCAGTAAATTCTGGAGGTCAGTGTTACAAAAATCAGAAATTCAGAAGTGTTTTGAGCAAATGCACAGACCATAAAGGGAGCAGAAACAGTTGACAGCAGAACTGGCACTGGGGCTTTGGTGAGAATTATGGGAGCTCTTGAGAGGGAGGCGAAGATAAGGGATAGTAGGACGTAGTGATGTGTTCTGTTGCAGACTAACACTGTAGAAACATAGGGTCAGTTTCAAACCTTTTGGGGATTTTTGTTTATACTGGTCGTCTTAGTTTAGATTTGACACCTCCACAAACACTAAGCATTGAGGTAAGTCTTTCTATACTCCTTATTTTACTCTATTAACTAGTTTGCAGGTGGAGTTGGATTTTGTTTGGGGTTTTGTTTAAGCATCATTCTCTTTTTAAGTGTTAGTGTTTGTTTATTGTGCAGATTCAACCCCTGACCATGGCATTCTTCCTTGCTATTGAAAGTTAATGGGGGAAAAATTGCATTCCAAACATTTGAACCTGTAGTAGCCATGGCTGAACTTAGTTGATCTCTGGTGATCGGCTCAATTTAGTTACGATTTTTAGCCATTAGGCTGGGGCTGAATGATGGTGATTTGGTTGAGGCCAAATGTCTGTAGAAAATTGGCTGTTTGATAAGAGCCCTGTTATCAGAGGGGGATACTTTCTCATTTACATTTAGATGAGTATTGATTATTTATTTACTCAGAGAAGTGAGATTCGTTCCCAATCTTATCTCTCGTCTCTGCTTGTCAGCAGAAAGAGAGATAGAGCTCCTGACATCAGCCCAAGATAACAGCACTTTGTAGTGAAGATAAAAGTTGGAATGGGCCTTTTTCTAGTCTTGACTGAAAGGATAAGTTTTAAAAATTAGAACTGATGGGTCATGCTTTCAAAACCCCATTCTGAAGGCTTTGCAGCTTAAATGGCAACAGAATTGGTTTGTTATGTGGATGGTGATTCACCTTTTGTAAGAGAGCTGCTTAATTTGATTATGCAGTGGGATTCTTCCTGGGGCACCTTTGTGTTGGCCTAGGAAAGCTGGGGATGTTGCACTGGGACTTGTTTTGTTGTTTAATTCCTGATAAACCTTTCTCTTTTTGAAGTACAAGGAATACTTGCAGGCAGAATCTGTGGTGTGGATGGTTAAATGGGGATGTTAGCAGAAGGGACTTGTGTTATGGAGGATCACCTCCAGGGGTGGATTGCCAGGCTGCAGGGGTGCTAAGCGTGGCCTGGGAGCCAGCAGCTCTGTCTGTCCAAGTTAACCCTATTCCTCTGCAGCTGCTGGGCAGGCAGCACACCAGAACAACTACAGAAGAGAAGAATTGCTGTTGCTGGTTGTATTTGCAGTGTGTGATTGAGGCACTCTGTCCTGCCTGCAGGACACCTTACCAAGCATGAAGAAGGCCACCAAGTCTGGTGGAGAAGAGACCTAGCTCACATGCCCTACCAGGCCTTGCAGTGCCTCTGGGGCCCCCAGCAGAGCTTTGCTAGGTTTTGGACAAAAAGAGTTTGTGTGAAGGTACAACCACTTCTCTTGCACCATTTTGTGGGTCCTTTCAGGGTGCTGCCTTTGTTCGCTTTGTGCTCTCTGAATGCTCAAACACTTGTTTCTCCAGCCCTGCTTGCTCTCACCTAGCAACAGGTTCTCTCTCTCCATGTATCTGTAACAGAATTACAGAGCTAGAGTAGGGGTCAGTATTCATTAGCTTTGTCTTTGGGTGTTTTGCCCTGGTCACTTCCATTTTAACGTGCTTGCTCCCAACTCGGTGGTGGAACATAATACACATGATTTACTCTCCCCTTGCTCCAGTGAGCAGAGCTGTGTGAGAGCCCTGGGCTGTGGCTCCAGCCCGATGCCTCTGGATGCAGGATGTGCTGGAGCTGCTGTCCCTGCTGTCACCAGAAGCTCTGCCCGGGTCTCAGGCCAGGGCTGCTTCCTGCCAGGGACTCAAAGGTTTATTTTACAACTGCTTGGAATGTTTGCATCAGATTACAGAAATCCATAAAATCCAGCTTTGGTTTTACCACTTTAAATTTTGTTGAAATTCCCAGAGCAGTATTCTGATATCCTGTTAGGAGACTGGTAAATTACCTCATATTTCTACTGCAATGACATCATTTGAACTTGTGAGAGAATTCTGTTAGTAAAACTGCTCCACAGAATCAGCCTAACATTTTTCATCTGTTGTGAAGTAGAGGTCATATAAATGTGTACAGATATTTAAAACACATTTTTTAAGAGCAGATATTCTCTAAAAGTCCATTTACACTTTTTTTTAATGCATTTCTTAATATTTTCTGTTTCAAAGGATTTATTCCTGTGGAAGGTTGCCTCAGTTTCTGGTCAGTAGCTCAGTTTCATTGCTTCATTAGCAGGTAGCTAATACAGTCTTGACACAAACTGGATAAAACAATTTACCTGATCACAAAATTCTGAAGTTCTCCAGATAAAAATCATCCTTTGGCATGGGTGTGTGGGTGTTGAGGATGGAATGGCCAGTGGCTCTCCATAGGATGGTGGGAAGCTTGCTGAGCAGTGCGAGTTGTTTCCAAGGTGGGTGATGTTCTTTTGATGGGATCCAGCTGCTGGGATTGGATCCACACAGGGGGATGATAAACCACTGCCAAGCTCCTGGGTTTAGCCTTGTCCCCTCTTCGTTGTGTGCATATGATACTCTGATCATTTTAAGGCTTTGGTGGCGTTGGTGTCTGTCCTTCTGCCCCATCCCTCTGTCTGGGAAGCACAGGGCAGATCCATCCCCGTGCTGGAGAGAGCAGCGTGGGATCTGCACTGGTCCTGGGCAGCAGCTCCTACAGCACTGAGCAAGTGACAGAGAACTGTGTAAATGGAAATGATTTGGTGGGATTGGTGAAGTATTTGAGAGCACCTCCGAAGGGTCTTCTTACAAACAGGCAAAGCGTGTTTTGCTGCCACTGATTCTGTTTTTAAAGCTCCACCAGTTTCTAAATACAAATTGATTTACCACTTTGATATTTGTTTCAGTTCAGTGTATTTTGCTTCTGCCTAACAAGCCAGGCCTCTGTTTATTTAATTTATTTTAAATTTTTAATCACATTTCCAGTAGCCGGGAGAGAAGAAACGATGGTCTGTATGTATTTGCCTTTTGTTGTCTGTGCTGGCAGGAGCCGTCTCTGCTGCTCCTCAAGCGCTGGTTGTTCTGTGAACTCTTCAGCAGCCTGTTGTGCTGGGCCAGGGCAGCAGTTGTGCTTCCCCTAGGGCCTGCAAACAGCCCAGCTCCAGCTCTGCTCCAGTCACCAGGAATAAGGGTCTCCATTTTATGGAGAAATAACGTTCCACTCCAGGAGCAGAACGCGCTCGGGCCGAGCGGCGAGCACCTCACGTGGCTTCTGGGGAGACGAGATGAGCAGCAGTAATTGAAATTCTGCTGTAGTAAATTTAAAATTAATTGGCTAACAAATTCCATTTCTTAGGCATGCCATCTGAGGCTAAAATACTTAATTTTTTTATATGTTTTAAATATTTCATCATGTGCTATCATAATTCAAAGTCAGGAAACATTCAGAAATATTTTAAGTACTGATAAAGAGGGAATAGATTTCATTATTTCAGTTCTAGCTATTTTGTTACATTAAGACCTGGTTAAAGGTGCTTCACATCACAGATTTTTCTCAGGTGTCTGTTTAGTGTTATTTACTGGGTTACACAGAAATTAGGCAGCTGAGAATGTTGTGTGTGCTTCAGCCCTTGGGTGTGAGGGGTGCAGAGATGTGCCCCAGGGTGCAGTGGGGTTGGGACCCCCTCTGCCCCCACCAGCTCTGCTTTGGAAGGGGTTTTTCTTTATCCCAGGGTCTCACGGGTAGTTTGGCTCACCCAACTAACCCCTCTCAAGTCCTGGAGCTGACTTTACAGGGGGTTCTCATGGAATTGTGTTACTATGTTCTTTTTTAATTCCAGTTACAGCACACAGTTTAAGGATCTATTCAACCAAAAGATATATTTTTTAAGTGGTGTAATTCTTGTGAAAACAATTTTTAAACACATTTTGTGTAGTTGAAAAACAGTTTTTTAAGTAGTGTGATCTTCCGTTTGGCAATTTGGTTTGAGAAGGAAGTTGGCACCTGAATCTCAAAGCTTTATAGTTACATGCAATGTATGTAAAAATAATTCCTTTGAAGAACAGCATCTGTGCGTGGTTGTGTTTGATGCCGTTAAGTGGTAGCAGTGTTCAGATCTTTGTGAAAATCTAAAATCCATCCCTTGCTGACTCTTTCTGCACCTTGCAGCTGTTGGGCAATGCCAGGGCTGCAATATCCTTCCCTGCCTGGCTGGGCTATCCTGGGTGCCCGCAGGGTGAGTGAGCCCACGTGTGGGGAGCAGGCTCCAGTCCCAGGCTTCAGTTCCAGGTGGGCAGAGCCCCTTGCTGGGCAGGCAGGGCAGCTCCATCCCCATCCAACAGCAGCTGGGAACAGTTCAGAGCAGCTGGTCTGGGCAGAACCAAGAGAACAAACACATGGGCTTCTTCACATCAGGAGAGCTGCCCAGATAACACGATGTAGATACACACCAAGGCCTGAGTAGGTGTTTCGCAGGCAATAGCCCCGCATTGCAGCAAGGACAGGGTGTGAGGACAGGCCCATCTGGTGCAGAAACAGCAGAACTGATGGGCAGGAGTTGGTCGGTAGCATTGGGCAGCTGAAGGTGACTGGGATTTGTTGTTTCCTTGAACACCTTCCTCCACCTTGTGACAAGGCCCTTCCTTTTGGCAACAAGCTTTGAACCGTGAACACCTGCCTGCCTTACCTCTAGGCTATGAGTAATCTCATGTTAGTTGAACATGATAAGCCATCACTTTGTTAGAAAACAGATGATTTTACAAGTTACTTTATGTTTCAGGTCCTCAGTATCGGCTGGAGAAGCAGAGTGAACCTAATGTCCCAGTAGATTTAGACTGTACCTTGGAGAGCCAGAGCACTTTGGAATTCTGCCTTGTCCGGGAGAACAGTATGTTTCCCCTTTTCACTTTTGCTCTTGTAAATTGCTTAAGCTCACATAAGTTATGTGTTTTGGAATACAAGCTGCACTGTCTGGGCAAGTAAGTTTTGATGCGACTTTCTTTCCTGAGGCTCTTCTCAGTAGTGCCAAAACAATATTCCAGAGGGAAATGATGGATTTCATACCTTCTAGTAAATAGTCTGCATCCTGTTTATCACTTCATGATTAATCTTTATCCGTTAAACTCTGCTCTGTGAAGTTATGGCCAACCCTGAAAAACACTGGAAATACGAAACTTGTTGCAGCCATTGCTTGGTGGATGAAGCAGTTGGTCTGCAGACTATTTGGCCATGTCAATATGGCTGTTACAGGCACTGTTTTTTTTCTAATAGAATTTAAAGAAAGTAACCATGCAGATGTAACTACAGCAGTTTGATTCTTAAAGTGCTAGACAAATAATCTTCTCTCCAGTTATGCTCAAATATTGTAAGTCTGTTACTGTTTTAATGGTCTTAATGTTATTTCCTAATTTATTTATTTACAAGGAACTATATGGAGCTTTAAAAAAAAGACATTTAACACTGATTTGTATTTATCCTCCATAGCATTTTGGTCCGTTCTTCATTCTTTCCAACAGTCATGCTCTCAGTTATGATTTTTTTTTTTGTTTTAATTTACAACTGTAAAAATGTTGATTGTGCTAATGAGGAAACCAGTAGCATTCATGCTCTCAGCCAAGACCATGCTCAGTGTTTGCTGCAAGCAATCACCGTAAGAGCCTGTTTCAAGTAGTAGAAGAATTTTTTCTTTCTTTGCAAAGACGAGACCTCTCCCTTTATGCTGTTTGGCTAAAGCATTTTGTAGTTTATCCTAGAATGACAGCAGAGCAGCCCCTCCTGATTGCAGAGGCGAGGAGCAGGCTCTGCTCCTGTTCAGGGAATAGCAGAGGTGAGCTGTGGCTGCCATGAGCTTACTGCTGGGATGTCAGTGCTGGAGCCCAGAGAAGCACTGACTGCCCTTCCCCATACAGTGGGATTTGCTCCCAAAATATGTTCATTTCTTCATTAAATAGTTTTAAGAAACTATAGGAGAGAACATGGCAGAAGGTGGCAGGGGTGCACGAGGAAATAGAGCTCTTCTAACCCTGCTAATCCAGTTGCACTCTTCCACAAGCCAGAATTCCCCGATGTCTGCATCCTGATTATTATTTTTGTATCTATTTTTAATCTATGAAAGATTCATACTAGTAATACTTTCATAGGCTTGATTAAAAATAATATATTTTAATCCAGGCTCTGTAATTAAAAGCATATTGTATATACTGCATTCTGAACGTATTTTCATTGTCTGTGGAGGAATCCATGCTGCGGCTTGGAGCTGTATCTGCTGGTGCTCTTAGCTCTCACGAGGGACTAGGTTCAGGTTGCACCATTACTCTAATAGTAAATCTGTCACAAGTTTTTAAGTGCTTTAGCAGGAGGCATTCAGTCTACTCTGCATCAGTAGCAAATGCTCCAGGAGACCCTCAGAGGCCATGTCTCAAAATAAATGTCGTAGGCCTGAGGGAAGACACTTCCCTTTCCCTGAAGCCCTGGGCAGTGATGGCTACTTTTCCCTCCTGGGCAAGGGGACACAAGAACAAGCTGCTCTGCAGAGCAGAATGGGGGAAGGAGCAGGATAGATCCCTGAAGCTGGTAAAAAGTGCACTCCATTAGTGAGCTCTCCTGGCCCTCGTTAAGCAGATCCATGGTGCCCACCTAAGGCCATGACCCTACTAGGATGTGATTTCCTCGTGTTGCCCGGGGCTGTAACCCAAAGTCTCCCCAGAGCTCCCGGTGCTGCTGCAGCTGTGTTGATAGGTGGTGGGTTTTGGTTTACTTCAGGGGTCTTGCTCTTGTCAGCACCTGGAACACGGAAAACCAAAGGCAAAACAGACACTTGGACTCAGTAGAGTTCCAGAGCAAAGCACTGGGTTAGTTTGCTCAAGGCTGACAGTAATCTAGGCAAAATACTAAATGCTCACAAGAATTCTGTCGCTTTTCTGCGGTGCTGCTGCTGCTGAATGTTTTCTGAATTGATTCTAAACTAGAATGAGGAAGGCAGGAGAAATCTGCTTATAGTTTCTCCCCCAAAATGTGGGTGAATTTGAAGTGATGTTCCATTGCCCCTGCTTGGGGATGTTTGTGAAACACGTGTGCCGTTAGCTGCATGCAGAGATGCTCAAGGACAATTCAGTATATGAGATCAGTCATAATTCATGCATTGTACATAGCCTGGTTCCCCCAGTACACACCAAGAAATTGGATTTTGTAGTGCTTCAGGAGCTATCTTTTGGCATGGCATTAGAATAGAAATATTGATAGTTTTGCACTATTAATAAAATAATAGCTTGAAAATCCTAACATCAAAATGAAATATTCATTTTGTGCATTTTTGTTTTGTTTAAAATATTTTTAGCTTAGATGTGCCAGTCAGGAAAAACTCTGTTACAACAGCCATTATTTTTAAATGTGCTCTTCATAGTCTCATATTAATTTATAAATATATATGTGTATGATGCCAAACATCTGCAAGTAAAATAGCTGCCAGTTTCCTTTGGGCAAATAGTAAGTTTATATTTCAAGCGATTAAATGAAACAGAAAACTTTCCATTATTAAGAAATACATATGGAGAAAGCCCCTATCTAACATTTACTAATAGCATTCAAACTAATAAACTGTTTCCAGTATGCAGAACTTTTTAACTCACATGAAGATTTATCTTTAAACTAAAAGCCTGCACTTTGTAATGTGAAATGTTTTTATGTGTAGTAGCAAATACTCATGGCTAATTTAGTTTTATTCTTACCATCTTACTTCTGGAAAGTTCCTCTTTCTCATTTTATCATTAGATAGTAATTAGTATTCAAGGGAAATTGGTCTTAATATATTAAAATTGGTTTAGTGCCTTTAAACCTGCACCAAAGCAATGTCTTATTGGAAAATGTAATTGGGGACTCTGTGTATGTAATTAATTGTATTACAATTAAGAACCTTCATTAAGCAATATACTAGTACATTAAAGTAATAAGTGACATTTTTGCAAAGCAGTTAACTTTATATTTTGTTGTTTTATTGAGGAAGTACAGGTTCACTTGCTCTTAAATAGGCTACATACAGCATTTCAATATTCTGATATTACTAATATGTCATTTTTATATGTCCTGTAGTGCTTACAGGAATCCCTGTTGGATAAGGCTCCTTGGTTTAGCTTCTAACTTATTTTCAGACTTGTGTATCCAGTGTCTGTCATTTCATTACTGTTTGTCTCATTTGAAAATTAGGATTTTCTCTGAGGAGATTGGACTGAGTTAGAAATATAACTCTGTATTTCACAGTAGTTCAAGTACATGAATAAAAATACTACCTCTGTACTGAACCTGGTTTAAAAAACAAACCAAACAAAAAACAAAGCAAAAAGACTCAGCTACAGAGTGAAGATCTTCAGCTGTTGTTTCTAGATTGTCAGTTTTCTGGTGACCATCAAATGCAGAAACTGCAAACCAGTGCCATGGCTGCCTTCTGAGACACTGTAGTGCTTCACCACAGGGGCTATCCTAAAGAGGAGAGCTATGTAGTTCGTGATACCATTTTTGCTTTTTTCTTCAGCTTCTGCAGGCAGAAAACACCACTCTGTTGGTTTTTTTTAAGTAGAAGGCTGTGGTTTAATGGTCTGTATGGTTTGGCCACCTGAGCAATCTGAGCAGAGGTGGAGAGCTGTGGGATGGCGAGGCAGAGGCACACTCTTCCTCTCAGCTGTTCTTTTCCTGCTCTGGATTTTCCTACCCTACTTCTCCAACACCTAAACCTCTATCCTGGGCTAAGGGAAATGCCTCCATCATAGCTGTGCTTTGCCCTTCAGGCAGGTTTTTATCTTGTGCCTTGTTTATCCCACACCAGTCTCCTGCTTTTTTAAATTTTTCCTTTCATAAAGTTAGCAACCTTTGGTTAGGTGGGCTATAAGGAAAATTTACAGAGGTCATTGCAGACTGAGTCTCTGAGTCGTTGTGTGAAGGAGCTTGTTTCTGGACGAGGAATCTGTTCCTCCTGGACGGGGGTCCCTGCCGGCAGAGCGCTTGCTGGGCCAGCTCTTGGGCTGAGTTACAGACCTGGAGCATCCACTTCACTCAATTGTCTTCCTGAGCAGAAGTTTTTACATTCAAAAGCCACACCATGATCTCCATACCCTGGCAGGCCTGTAAATATTTGACAGGTTTATTCACAGCTGCTTGCATGTGGAAAATATTTTTATGCTTTTTCCGCCAATCAGCTGGTGGGGGCGGCTCTTCCCTGGCACGGAGCTCCGGGGTCTCGCAGGCATCCTCGCGAGCCACGGGCTAACAGCAATATGCCAAGTTCTGCAGTCAGGTTTTTCCCTGCAGGGCATTTCTCTCTGTTGTTACTGATATTGCTGCTATTATCCAGTGCCCCTCAGGGGTCCGAGTGTCTTGCGTCTTTAGACAGATGATCTGTTTTGATGGTGGAGTTCCTGGCTGCTCTCCCAAGAGCAGCAACTATAGAAATTCTGTAAACCTGAATCCATTCACAAAGCTTCATAAAACAAAGTCTGCAGAGGATAGGGATGCACAGAGGATCAGAGAGGCTTCCAGAGCAGAATCCCTCCATTTGGCTGCTCTGGCTGCAGCAGCTAATGCTCCACTGACAAGGTGCTCACCATTTTAGTTACACTGACACTTCTTGCCACTGGATATGATGTAGCAGGCACCTGATTTTCTTTCTAATACTTTTAATTTGGCTGTGTGAAATGCAAGACGACTCAGCTTCATAACAGCCGTGTAGTCAGTGTGTTGTGTTCCCTTTGCTGGTCGTTCTGTGTGGAGGGCGCGGCGGGGCAGTGGAGGCCACGGGCAGCAGGACCAGCAGGGTCCGGCCAGGCTTGGTCTTGTGAAGTGTTCCAAAGACATTCTGCAGGAGATGCAGGGATGAGGTTGATGTGTTGCTGTTCTTCTTGACATTGCTGAATCTCTCTGCTGCCCGTTCAGCCTGTTGGTGCCCATGCACAGTAGCTCTGCTGCCCTGCTCTGCAGGGAGCTGCTGGGGGCGAGGGTCTCCTCGCCCGCGGGGAAGCGTGGCCTGGCGTGCACCCCCCTCGGAAATGGCACCGGGGAGGCGGCTGCTCCGCACCCCGAGCGGGGCTTCTCGGGGCTGCGCTAACGACCCCAGCAGGCAGGGGCTCGGGGCTGCCCTGCCCTTGTGTCCCAGCACGGCTGCGGTGCTGTGGTGGCATCTCACTGTTTCCCATCAGTGGAGGAGGGTCCCAGTTCTCTCCCAGCAAGGCCGCTGCCATCCTCCTGCGGGGCTGTCAGGCTCTGCCATGCCACAGTCTTTCCAGATGATTTTAAGTGCACCAAAAAGTTTGACGTATCTCAGTGTGTCTTTGAAGTACTGCAGCGTGCAGGTTTGACATGATACATTATGATAATCCATAGTATAGAGACATTAACACAGGGGTCTTTGACAAAATACATTGTAATGTCTCTGAAGCAGCCATTACAATTTATCTTGTCATTCTGGAGCATGGAGTGGTTGCAGTGTTAAGAAGGCTCTGCATAAATTCACATGTAGAGTATTTCATTTGATTTCTTGGATTCTTTAAAGTTGGATGGCACAGCCCAATTGGGGTGTTAACCCCTCGCTGTCCCCCCTGTCCCCAGCCCTGTGCTCAGGGGCTGTTGGGCATCTCCCTCGCCCTCTCTCCTGTGGGAAGGGTGGGAGGTGTAGGTGACTAATGTCTACAAAATTGAAACTCCTCCTTTATGCTCTCAGCATATATTTGGACTCATTTAACAGCAACTCCAACCCTACTTTGATATAGACATGAAAGATACTCATCAGAAGCAGTGGCATTTGTTAGTCAGTTAACACATAGCAAAGGGAACACGTTCAGCCAGGAGGAAAGTGCCCCCGTGCTCAGGGGGTGTCGGGGGGTGTTTCTTCCCTCTCGCCTGCGTTTGTCCTGCCTGTGGCCACCACCCCAGTGACTTCCCTCACTGAAGTGAACGGCATGTCCTCCTGCAGCTCTGAATTACCTTGTAAGAGGAGCCTGCTCCTGCCTCCACAGTGTGTGTCTGCGATGGGGGCCGGTGTTTTCCTTCCCTGGGAGCTGTGGCCTTTCCTGACAAAGCATCCCCTTGTTGGCACAGCCCACACATGGAGACTCACTGTAGCTTCCCTGTGAGCTGCGGTCCCCAAATGTGATGGGAATGTGCATCCCCTGCTCCAACCCTGCACATCTTGAACAAAATTAATACAAAAAAAATCTGACAAGTTTGTAGCCTGCTTTGCTGGATCTTTAAGACCTGTACTAAAATTCCGTCGTCTCATCTTCCCATTATTAAAGTTTCAGCAAAATACAAAGTTTTCATTAATCTCCTGCAGCAAATTTAGTGCTCTGGACTGGCATTTGATTCAGCTTTTAGGACCACATTAACTGGGATATTAAACAAAGCAAGTCAGTCTTCAATATCTTCTGTAAGAAGCTAAATCAGTTTTCAAACATATTTATACCACTTTATCTAACGGCATCTGAATGATCATTTAGAGCTGAGATGCTTTATTAGCAGCTGGCACAGAAATTACTCTGTGCAAAATTATATATCGCATTATAGTAATGTTTAAATTGGTGTTAATCCAACGTCATAAAATGTAAAAAATCTTTAAAGGGTGTTATATTTTTTCAGTAATTGGCATTTTGGCTTAATGAGATGTTACCTTTTATAAAGCTGGTACCTGCAGTGGTAATGAGAATACTAATCAGTAAATAAAGTGCAGCTTCGTCACCGCAGGGCGGTGGGCAGAGTGCCCCAGGTGTTGCCAGTGTCACAGCCCCTGGGGGATGCTGAGATCTGAGCTAGCACAGGTGTCGAGGGTAGCACCTGTCTGGGGTCCTCCTGGCATCTCCCTCCCCTGGGCACAGGCTGAGGGTGTCCCACGGGATCCCACCTGCTCCCCCAGGGGTGTCTGCGCTCCAGGGCTGTCCATGGCACATGGACATCTGCCCCGGGATGTTGCACTGCTCCTCCTGTGGGATGCAAATGTGTATCCTAACGTCCTTCACCAGCATCGATGGTGTCCCTGGGGAGAGAGTGGGGATTTCCTCCTCCCAGAGGGATGGCCCTGGGCTCTCCCGGAGGCGCTGCAGCCACGGGTAGCCCAGCCCACCAACACCACCGTGTGCCGCAGCCTGACCCTCCACTCATCATTGTTGGCTTGTTTTGCAGGTTCACGAGGAGAAGAGATCTCGGAGGAGGACCCTCAGATCGATATAGCTACAGTTCAGGATATGCTCAGTAGCCACCATTACAAGTCCTTCAAAGTCAGCATGATCCATAGGCTTCGATTCACCACTGATGTTCAGTTAGGTAAATCAATTCATACTGTAACACTGCGGAAAATGGAATGGTTCCAACCTTTGGCCATCTCTGGCAGCTAACTGTCCATCTCGGGCATCTCTAAAGCAGTTGTTATTACATTGGTCTGTTTTATCATGGAGCACAGCACTTGAAAGTGTTGCTAGCATTTCAGCAGTTAAAAAAATTGCTTTTGGTTGAAAATGCTTCAGTATTTTTATTATCCACAATCAGCTAGCACATGTTTCTTCTGAAAGAAGGCCATTATTTAATGACCTCATATCTGTTTTTTTAATCTAGGCTTCCTAATGGAAAGCTTCTTGCCAACTGTTTTATTATTTTTAAGTGAGGCTGTGCAAAATCAGGAATGATTAAGTTTTTCCTTTTCTAAGACTGAAAGATTTTAATGACCAAGTGGAAATTTGACGTGGAACAAAATAAAACTAGCATTCTCTAAAGGTTTTATATTGTCCTTATTAGCTTTCTGAATGCTTTTGGAAACCTGAAGGCCAAGGGATGACAGAATCTTGAATTACAAAAGCTCCCTTACTGTTTTAAAATGATTGAATGGCGTTTTATCTTTGTGTTTATATTGTGAAAATTTGACTAATGATGCATTGGTAGGTGACCTGTGACATTCCTGCAAATACCTTCCATAAAGAAATGATTCAGCAGTAAAATATTAAGTGCCCTAATGTTGACAAAATTGATTTATTCTGCACAATTCAGTAGAATTGTCAAATTTAAACTATACTAGTTCCTGTATTGTTGTCACTTCAGTCTCTTCCTTCTTCCATCCTTAAGCACATGTAGAAGTCCATGTCACTAACATTTTTGCAGAAGAGGCTTTTGTTGTTTATTTTGAACTGTCTTGTTAAGGAAGGATTTATCTCCTGGTGCTGAAGCAGGCCAGTGCTGGGCACATTTTCTGCTTTTGAGCAAACTATCTGGGTGTGATAGTTTGCTTCCAGTGAAGTTTGACTCACTATCTGGGAAGTGTCAGAAATGAGGGCTTGAAAAGGTCATGACAGATCACTAAAGATAAATGGTTAAGGGAGAATAGCTGTTAAATGAAACAAATGGCTTAACTTGTGTAGCAGGGAAGGAACTGACCCTGTCCAGTAGTGTAAGGACCATAAAATTTCCCTTTTATAACAATCTGTGAGCTTGTATACTTTGATGGCACCACACTGACAATGTGATTTTTATAATCTAATAATTTTTTTTTTAATCAAAGAAGACCCCAGTGGGGTATTCCAAGTTTGGGCAACTGTAGGAGATCAAACCTTTAAATAAAGTAAGTGTTGCTGGGGTTTCTCCTGATTTTTTTTCAGATATTGAAAGAGCAATGCTGGTAAAATAAGCATTGAGGTGTTGTTTGGCTGCCGAGTGCTAATGTGTTCATCCTCTGCGAGTTACAGGCTGCTCCTCACAGTCTGAAATGGAAAAAAATGATGGCTAATTGTTTTTCTCTGCTCATCAGTAGCTGTGGGTGGGAGCTACTCTGTGTCAGTTGAGTGATGGCCAGTTACAAAGATTTTCTCTGTAGCATTTCAGTGTCACCAGTCTGTGTAGCAGCCACAGCAGAGAGATTTTCTAGAAGATGTCAGGAATCCACAATCATTCCATTGCTGCTCCTTCACAATATTGAGCTGTTTGTGAATTATCATGTTCATACTGGTACTTTTTGAATATTTCAGCTTTTTGGGGGCCTGATCTTTGAACCTGAGGCAAGATTTTCTGAGAATGTTGGAGTAATCTCAGCCTTCTGTACATTGTGCATAGTTTTTCTATAGTAAGAGGTGACAATAAGTGACCATGGGAGGAAGAGCCACCTTCAAGTGATGGTTTCATGGCAGTGAAAGCTTTAGCTGCAGCACTTGAAGGTCTGAGGGGTTGTGTTTTAGCTCACGTGACAGTGTACTGCACATAACCTGGTGCTCTCAACATTTTTACAAAGATTCTATCATGTTGTAAAGGAATAAGACACATTTGCTTGTGTATCACATTAGCAAAACTAAAAGCAGCATATTGTCTTGGAAAATGAGTGCTGGCAAGTATTTCAGAAAAGGGGGGGCAGCTGCAGACCTCAGCAAAGGAAGCAAAAACAGAACAGTTTTACTGGAGTAATACACCCATGACATTTCTTTTGAGAAAGTGAATTGATTAAGCAAATAGTAGAAGAAGCATTTTTACTTGTTTTTTGCGTATGACTAATCTGTGCTGCAATACAGCAACTGCAGAAGCCACCTGCATAATACTGTTTTGATTTTAGGTTTCAACACTCAGATTGTGAGAAGAATAACACAAAAAAAGACAACATTCTTTGTCAATGTGCTCTTTGGATGTGTGTGAGCTTGAGGCAGTGATATCGAGATACAGAAATAATGGATGAAGTATACAGCAACAATTTGCAGATAAAAATAATAGAAGTTAAAGTGTATTTTACATGATAAAAAAAGATGAAAGAGGAGGAAGTCTGTTACATCCAAGATGGTTACAAAATCCATGCTTGGTGAAGTAGCCTCTGCTGAAAAGATTGATGCAATGGGGAGTGACCTTGGCTTGGAGCAGGAGCTGGTGATGTATGTATGAGCATCTCTCTGCTAAATGGACCCAGATTTGTAGCACTAATATACATGGAAGCCCAGAACCAAACTCAGGATGGCAATAAATCAACAGCCACTTTGGGTGTCATTTCTGGTTTATATTCCACTATTGTTCTATCACTTTAATTCATGTCACTATCATCTGTTCATCTGGAACAGTTTTATATAATTTTCCAGTGGAGTTACCTGACAAATCCTATCAAATTAACAAGGTGCATTAACAGTATTGACTGACTGTGAATTCTGAAGTTGCAGGACCATACAGTGAAAATTTTTAAAGGATATTTCGGGGTGATGTTTTCAGAGGGAGGGATGGGAAACAACTCTGGCATACAAAGAATTTGCACCTTTATTTTTAGAACTTGCCTTTACTTTTTTCAGTGAGTAAATAAGAACTTGTACCATCAACTTTGCACGTTCTCCTTAAACTACGGAAAATGCCATTTTGAATAATTAACAATTACAGTGAAATAACAATGCTGATTTTAAATAATCTGTCCAAAATTAAATTACAAAACAAAATGGGCTCCAGATACAGCATCAGCCAGCTCCAATTACCTAGTTCTAGCAGTCCTTGTGTTAATTGGACTCTTGATACAATGTTAATTGAAATGTGATCTCTCTGAAGCGACTATGTTTAATGACAAAGCGCATTCCTGGATTAATAGCAGAGGGAGGGTGTCCATGGTGTTATTGTAACCTCTCCTACCAGGGGCTGTGGTGAAGGTGACCTTGTGTCAGTGGGCAGGGCTGCAGGCAGCTGCCTGCTGTGGGTGTCTGCATGCTTGGGGTTTAGAGTTGCAGAAAAATACAAACTAACATGGTTTGCAAATTCTGCAGCTATGACCAGACTTTTAAGAAATATTAAGTTAATTTTGGAGAGCTTGGAAGAGTGGCATCTTACTTTTATTGTATCATCTCTTAAAAGTTTTATCATCAGCTCCTTTAGCTTTTCTTGTGCTTCAGGTGACCCAGGCATAATGTGTTTGAAAGTGTCATAGCCAGAACCCCCAAGAGGGAAGAGGTTATCTCTGCTGTTTTTCCAGAGATGCAGGAGTTAAATGGTGTTAAAATACTTTTTTCCTCCATTGCCTCCTTTTGTCACTTTCTCATGAGCCTCACCTATAATTCATGGCTGAAGAAATGCAATTATTTGGAAGGCTCCACACAACTTGGTATAAAAAGCTCACTGGGAAGTTTGTTCAGTCTCATCACCAGCTCCTGAGCAAGGAGCTGCTGCTGGTGGGAGCAGCGTGGGGCTCTGCCTCAGCAGGGCCCCGTGGGCGCTGGAAGTGACGGCCAGTGTCCCGGGCTGTGCTGCCTGGGCACAGCGTCCTGCTGCCCTCACCACTTCGGGAGGGGGGGAGGGGAAGGACACAGGGGGGTTCCGGCTCCATCTCCCCGCAGCTCTGCCGGGGATCAGTGCGGGGCAGCAGCGCATCCAGCCAGGCTCCGGGCGGGAGTGGGGCCCGGAGCCACACGGATCCTCAGCCTGCTCCCAAAGTGCCTAATTAGAGCTGGCTTGAAAATGCCAGCAGTGTAAAAGCACCCGGGGTCTCTGGGACTGGAGGTCTTTGTTTATGAGCACTGGGTAACAGAAAGAGCAAGTCTGTGGTGCTGGTGGGTGTTGTCTCTCCAGCAGCGCTGCGGGAGGCAGAGCAGGGACCCTGTCCGATGGTGTCTGCCACATACAATAGTGGGGACTGAAAGCTATCTTTTTATAAATCTTGCAGCTTATGTAGCTATGCCTTCCAGAAGAGCTTTGTATGTATTGAGAAGATTTTTTTCTGTGATATTTCTTCCTTGTTGGTGTACTTATGCAGGAGAATAAAATGCATATTATCGATGCAGTTTGATAACCATTTGCTTTTGGTTTCAAAAGCTCCTGTGCTTTCAGAAAGCCCAAAAGGACAATATACCTTCATCCCATTTAAGATTTATAAAGTGTGTCAAATGGCTGATATGAAATCACTTAAACAGATCACTGTTGTGGCTCTCTATTCTTTCTCATCTCAGGTATTTCTGGAGACAAAGTAGAGATAGACCCTGTTACTAATCAGAAGGCCAGCACTAAGTTTTGGATTAAGCAGAAACCCATTTCAATCGATTCTGAACTCCTCTGTGCCTGTGACCTTGCGGAAGAAAAAAGCCCAAGTGAGTAGTCCTTTTTATTTATGTTCTCTCTTCTCTCCCTTCGTGTATGTGCTAAATGTCCAAAGAGTTATTACTGCCATGTCCTTTTCTTTCTATAGGTGTATTTTATTCATTATAGGATGTTTTTAATCTGACTCAATTCTGTTACAGAGAACACAACATAAACAGATACACATTTTACGAGTGTCCTTTTAAATGCTGCTCACAGCTAATGGCATCATTAGGGTGTTTCTTGCCCACTGCCAGGAGCTGCTAACGGCCTCGTGCCGCAGAAGTGCTGGCCTTGCCTGGCTGCTCTCTAGCCCCAAACCACAGCAGTCAAATACATTTCAACATCGTTGCAGTTTTTTTTAACTTCTTAATATCCAGACTGAGTTAAAATGATTTCTTAGGTGCAGCTGAGGATCTTGGACATACAGTAAGTATCAGCACAGTCTAAATTCTCTTCAGCCATGGGGTCACTGGGATGGTGACTCGGCAAGCTCAGGGCCCGTGTGGTGGCCATGGACCCCCAGGCCAGCAGGCACTCACTGGCAAGGGGTCACAGTCTGGGATGTTCAGAGTGCCCCTTCAAAAGCCCAGTGGTTTTGCTTGTTGCATCAATGGAATAATGAGAGTCTGTGTCTGTACAATTTATTTTAAGAAGCAGACGATGGGCCCTGGGGAGTTGGGCAATGTCTCCCAGTGGTGCCCAAATGTAACCATCACTATCAAAAACTAACTGTGGTTCAAAAGCTCAGATGGATTTTATGACACTTGTGATTTTGCAGGGTAGGGATGCTAAGTATTAAGTACTTATCTGCAAGGTGACAGAGAGGGAGAATTATGTGATACATATTTACAGAGGTAATGATCTGTTGAATTCTCTTGGAAGAGTAAATTTATGGCTGCCACAGATTTTATCAGCAATTATTGAACTATATCCTTCTCCCCTTCATTACCCCTTCCTACTTCCATGTTCTTAGTCCAGTCATTGTCTTCCTTTTCTGTCTCTCCAGCAAGATTTCATGGTCCTTGGGAAGGCATGATCCCAAGGAGAAGATGTCCCTAATGACCCAGCAGTCTAAAACTGTTGTCTCTGTAGTTGAGGTGCACTTTTGTGCTTGTATGTCTATAAACACCTTTGGTTTTGTAGTCACATTTCATTTCAAATGCAGAGACTTGTGGTGCTAAAATTGTGCCCAAAACTGAGTCTGTGTCTGACACCTGAGGTTTCCAGTTCACTCTCCCATCAACACAACAGTCTGAGACCCTTGAGCTGTCCCCAAACACCTCCAGAGCTATGTCCTGCCAGGGATGGGGCTCTTCAGCCCCAGGGGCAGCACCTGCTGCTGTAGGAAATGGTGCAGGGACACAAGTCCTGCCAACCTTGGGAGAAATAAGGGGCAGAATTTCAACCCCAAATATAGTCTAGTGGCAAAAGAGCAGTACCTTCATGTGGAGACCATTGAGTGAAGGATTGTGGTCACTTTGGAGAGGATGCTGGCAGGTTACATCAAAGGCAACCTTTGTGATAACAAGGTTTCTTATTTACTAATTTTTACATGGTCATCAAAAACTTTTCCTATTAAATAAGTGTTGAGCATAGTTCCAAATAAGAAAATAATTCCCCCTGAAATCTGCTGCTTTCTTCCTGATTCACTAAGGATGTTCCAAAAGTCATTATTTTTGGCCAGTAGAAGAGACTTTTAGTGTGACATCTCAGAATGATACATTTTGGGGAACTCTTAACAGCAGATCAGTATCTCTTGAATTTTAAATGGAAAAAGGTTATTTTAGTAGCATAAAGGAATGAAACTCACTGTATTTCACAAGTTTTGTCTGTGATTTTTATCAGCATGTTGATAGATGTTTGCAGCAGAGTTTACATCAAAAATTATTCCTGGATCTTGCTTGAATGAATTATTGCAAAGAAAGGGAGGCTCAGTAAAGATAAGGTCTTTGAGTTCTGCACTATATTTTGTTTTCATGTTTTTATCTCTTGTAACCCAAACATGCTCCATCTCATCTCTCAGGAGCGTTCTGCACATGGAACAGGGGCTGGAAACACAGGGGTTGCTGCTGCCTGGCCTGGGATGGAGCCAGTGCTGCTCTGCCAGGGAGACCCTTGTGCCTCTGCAGAGCGCAAAGGGGCCTCCCAGTGTGACCTTTGGTTTTGGCAAGGGCTGTTGGGAGGGGAACGTGGTCACTGTGATCAGTGTAGCTGGAGGTTTCTGCAACAATTGTTCCTCTGAACCTGTGATTAACACAGTGTAATATGCAGTGAGCTCTTAATTGCTGCAGATTAAGGAGATTTCAGAGTTTTTACTGGTTGTTTTCTGCAGAAATGTAACAACAGAAATTCTGTATCAGTGTAGTGGAGAGTCTGGTGTTTATTTGCTATGTTTTCTCTGAAAAGGCAGAGTAATGCAGTGAAGCTTTAGTGGCACTTGTTAAAGGACTCAACAACTCCAGAGGCGACGTGTTGTGAATATTTACAGAGGGACTCGGAGTCGTTCCGGAAGGGGCTGAGTCTTCCCTGTGCTGCGAGTTCTCAGGACTCGGAGTTCGGTGAAGACAGAAAATGAAAACAGAAAGCTTTGGCATCTAATTTGCCAGTAATGTGGGCACTGTGGGCAGGAATGGCTGATGATTATTGTTTGCCCTTGTCGTAGGCCTGGGTCAGCATTTGAATTTTTATTTGTAAATTAAATCAGACTCCCTGAATTTAAGCAGAGGGAAGAGGT
Organism: Apus apus; assembly: GCF_020740795.1. Lineage (NCBI taxonomy): Eukaryota > Metazoa > Chordata > Aves > Apodiformes > Apodidae > Apus > Apus apus. Next base: position 11,065,087 of record NC_067300.1, on the reverse strand, counting down.
AATGGCCCCGCTCGATCAAATGCCATTAGAACCTGAAAACTCTGTATGTAAACGGCTTGTTTAAATCAGGTTCGGTCTGATTATCATGAGAGATTCTGAATGTTTTGAGTCTTGAAAGGAAGCATCCTATCATTGAGAAATAAGATTTAAGCCTTAATAAAGTAGTTGTCATTTTTATAGCTGAAAAAAGCTTTGTATCTCAATTAAGTGTACATAATATAAAGTCTTAAGGAAGCAACATAATATGTTTAATACAATTATATCCCTTTGCAATAGTGTAATTTAAAGGAAATCTGATTCCGTTAATGTCTCTTACATTACTTGGACAAGGGAGAAACTTCAGTGTCACTGCCTTTGTACAAAGTGCCCAGTGGAGCAGCAGTGGCTGTGAGGGATGCAGCAAGGCCATCCTCCTGGAGCCAGGGCCGGACTGCTCGGAGCACGGAGCCTCCTCAGGCTGAATCCTGGGACTCTGCCCTTCATGGGTGTTTTATGATAGCTGCAGAAGTCCGATTTAGTTGATAAATTACTTAAAACACTGAAGAAGCATTTTCTGTGATCCTTTTTCTGCTTTTTTTTTGTTTGTTTTAATAAAGCAGATACATCTCAGTTGCTAGGTCAAAATATCCTTAATATTAAGGTAGTCTAAACAAAGGTCTTCTGTAGGTCACAGAGTACCTTGGTAACTTCAGTTTGTAATTTAATTGCCTGCTTTGCACCCTGCAGCTTAAGATTTCCTTTGAATTCTTATTCCATTGTTGCACTGGGGCTTAACAGAGTGTTAACCTGGTAATAGGCACAGGGCCTCCCCATTATATGTCTCGCTATCGAGCGGTTCTGCATGACTAGTTAAAAAAGATGGCAAGAAGATTAATGAAAGCCGCCTAGTACAGAGGGGGGTAGGTACCTTTGCAAGACTTCTAGCGAGGAGATATTAGAGCTGAACCAGAGCTTGGCTTTTTCTTTATCCCGTGACCTTTGAACCTGCCTTACTGTCGAGAGCTGCCAGCAGAGCCGACGCTTTGATTGATGTTGCTACACGAGTCAGTCTTTCCCATTGAATTCCACATCTGCACGAAAATAGCTTTTCTAGCAGTATTCATACTGGCTGTAAGTGATAGCCAAAGTGATGCCTGAAATGCTTTTATGTAGTTTTCATTTAAAGCTAAAGGTACTTGATGTTTTAATTCAGTATACAGTTCCTCCAGATTATGCATGTCGGGTAATACTAATTTAATGAATTCATTATTGGGTTGTGAAAGGCCTAAAAACATACAGAAAGCTTAGGGAATGGATGGATTCCTGCTGCGCAGGGAGCTTAAATAGAGATGTTGCACGTTTGCTCAGAGCCCTGCAGAGGAGCCAGAGCAGAGAGGCAACAATTATCCGTGTGCTCTGCAAATGGTGCACAAAATATTGTGTGGTAGTTCCTGATATTCCTGCTTTTGCTGTGAATAATGTAGTGTGTGAAACAATGCAAGAACATTGGTACTTGATAGGAGACTGAGAGCAGATTCTGATCAAAAGGTAAAAAACAGGTTCAGCAGAGAAAATGTTCCCAAACTTTAGGCTTGGAGTGAAAGAAATCTGCAGGAGTGTGAGGAAAGAAGCAGGTCCCTGTGTGTGGTCGTGGGGCCAGTGGACAGCTGGGGGCTGGGGGTGCAGGTGGGGTGCAGGTTTGCTGCCTCCTCCCTTTGCTGCAGCTCAAGATCATGCCAGGGTTTGGGGGCCAGGCTGAGCCCCGCAAAGCCAGGTGGGTTAGGGGTGCTTGGTGGGATGTGCAGCTCTGGCCAGGAGCAGCCAGGGTTCAGTGATGGCTTCTCCTGCCTCTGCCCCACCGGGCCTGCAACTTACTAATCCCATCCCCACTGAAGAGCCTTTTCATGAAAGTACTCTGGAGCACCATCAGGAGCGTGCGTTGCCTCATCCTTTTAACAAATATGGTTTGTAGCCCTATTAAAAGGGGTCTTCATCTATCCTGTCAAAGCTATTCTGCTGGGGTTTTTTAGTTTAATTACACTATCCAATTAAAACTCCTTGCTGCATTTTGATTCACTTCTCCTTGGGCTTGAGTGGATATGACATTTACAAGGCTCGCCTTTCAAGCAGACAATGGTGTGATTGATGAGGTGCAGACGCAATGAAGGAGGCGATTGCCATGTGGAAACACTGCTTAGTGCATTTTGATTTATTTATCATCTCTTTTCCTAAACAAGGTTGCTGGTGAAGAGGTTTTGGGCAACCCCAAGTTCCACCTCAGTTTTCACCATTCTTGCAAAAATCTTTTCTGGTATTCTGCCTTTGATAGTAATTCAAAGAAGACACAAAAGGCTTTGGGGAAAAATGTTCAGATGTGTGAATAGTTACCACGATTTGACATAAAAGTGGCTGTATGCAGCACTTTAATTGCAGCTCTGCTTTCAGGACATCTGGGAACAAGACTCCTACTAAAAACAATGTTTGATAATAAGCGTCCAGTAGAATGTAAAGTCCTGAGTTGTAGGAAGAGTGATCAGGAAGTACCCTGCTCCCTGAGAGAATGGGGCAAGCCAGCAGGACTGCAGATATTATGCTTTTTGTTACCATTTCTATCATGTGTTCCCAGTGCAGCAGTCTGGATTTGAAGGAGCTCCAGCACAGGTCTGTGGGGTGCAGGCTGGGCACAATGATAGTGCTGGGTCAGGATTTCACCCATACCTTTGACTGCCCTCCCTGCCTTTGGACATCAGCTCCTAAATATGAACCTCTCGGATAAATACCACTTAATAAAATGGGCTTGACCCCACTTTTACACCCAGGACACCATTCCTGTCCAGTCTGTGTCCCTAACTGAGCTTGGTGCAAGATCCCTGGCTGCAGTGCAACTCCTGACATCCTCCTAGGAGAAAACTTGTAATTTTTCTTGATATTGGAGGTTGTCTGGGTGGGTGTTTTGATTGTAATGCAACATGTGCTTTTATGAAGGACCTTCAGGCCCAGCTCTGGGGTCACTGCATCATTATTGGGGTAGCACATGGGGATTTCAAACAAAAGAGTCCCTCCCCAGAGCTTTGAGATTAAATCTAGCAGTGGTTGCTGAGCAGAGGTTACCCCATGTCATGCTGTTTTAAGTAAATCTGCCTTTGTACAGACACATTGTTTTGTGTATTGTATTTTCATCATTCCTTGCCTTTCACTAGTATATTTCTGGTTTTTTTCTAATCCTTTGTGAGTCTGTGAGAAGGGATTTCAAGGTTTGATCCTGTTGTAGTCATAATTCCTGAAGTGGTGAAAATCTGTGGTGATGTCAAATGATGCCCAGAAGTGTTTTGTTCTTCAGAGAGGTCTTTCTCTAGCTATTTATTCCACTAATAACTCTTAATTGTTGACTTCTGCCTTATGGCCCTGTAATGACAAAGCAATCATCAAGGTATATTGGAAAATTAACATAAATTTGCATTTCCCAGTGTTTGTTTTCTGTTTTGTCCAATTCATGAATATTCTTTTCATCTTCCATCTAATTAGTGCTATAATTCAGTGCACACTGTTCTAAGGGGTGGCACTGGCAGGAGAGAGGGTTGGGCACAGTCTGAATCAGCGGATGGGAGAGGAAGAACAGAAACTTGACAGATTTGGTAACAAAATTTATCTTGTGCAAATTCACATCCTTCCAGTGTTTTCCAGGCAACAAGAGTATTTTTAGACTCTGATAAAAGGAGTTTACTACTTAGATTAAACAGTTAAATTTTTTTCACCTCTCTGAAGTCTGGTGGGCTGCAGTTTTTGTGTCTTTTCCCAAGATTGAAACTTGCAGAAATCAGCAGAAGATTTACCAGTGTATACTGGATAGGCACATTTAGTCAGTAATTTTGGAAGCTGTAGTTCAGCAGAATTCCCCACCTGCTGCACATAGACACAGAAACACCCAGAGGCTGGGGACTGAGGTGCAGGGGGTGACACTGTTTGCACCAGGGCAGCTCCCCAGCGCCGGGAGGATCAGTGGGAGGAAGGTGAGCAGCAGGCAAGCAGCTGTACTGAGGGCTTGGGCCACAACGAGCCTCTTCTCCCATTTTTTTGGCAGAATAGAAATGTTCAGAATGAGGAAATAGGCCAAACAGTTGAATTAAGTGATGGTGCTGAAAGAGTGAAGGAGCTCTCCTCTGTCCCCAAGTTACCATTTTGCCTTCCACCCTCGCCTGCTCTCGGTTTTCTCCAGGTGTAACCACACCATCAGTGTCTGAGGGACAGGGCAGGTTTCTTTAGGAGATAAACATACTTGGGTATAACACGTATTTTCTGTTGTTCAGCCAATCAGTTCTGATTGCAGAATGGTGAAGTTTCCCCATGCAGCAGCTGACATTAAAGCTGGTCCTGCAGAATCCTGGTGCTGGGCAGTGACAGATGGGTGCTGGGTAGGTGCTGGAGCTGAACACTTGTGATTCAGACCCACAAGCTGCAGGACACCACACCATGGTCGTGCAGGAGTCATGGCAGTGAAGTCATTCATGCAAGATCTGCATTTGTTCTGATTTGACTGCCATGTGCAGCAGAAGCCACTTGAGCTGCTGCTGTTGATTACCAAATACTCTTATATGGAAATATAAAACCATGGAAGTTCCTATTGATCTCTGAATTGCCAAGGGTGGTGCTCTATTGGAAAGGTACATCACGTATTTAAGCACTCTTGGAAATGGAAATCAATCTCACAATTCATAAATTCCATCTGGCTAGAATAGTAGCAGAGCAAAGTGCCAGTTATGGTTTCAATGAACTCATATTTCATGCTGTAAATAGTGTAATGTGGACATGGAGCACATAAACATAATGCAGTAATGGGGCTTTTTACAGAAAAGTCTTCTTAGCTCCTTTCCTCTAAATCACTGTCAGGCACAGGACCAGTTCCTTCCCCAGCTGCTGCCCAGCACCGCGTGGGCACTGGAACTCCCTGGGGAGCAGGGTGGGCTCTGCCTCCTGCTGCCAGGCACACTGGGGTTGGTGGTGGCATCCGATGCTCTAATTGTCATGGAAAGAGCTGACTCCTCACAATCCCAGGACAAGTGCTAGGAATGAAGCTCTTGTGTTCTGCTGTCATCAGCTGTGGGAATAGTTCTGTGGGAAAGGAGGAGTCAGTCACTGGTTTAAAAGAAAGATGGGGAGAGTTCCTGTGTCAGGTGTGATGGCAGCTGTGGTCTCCCTTTGTTTTCATACCTGTGTATCATGTTGTGGTTCTGTGCCCTGCCCGGCGGGTGGTGCTGGGGCAGCAGAGCTGGAGGAACACACCAGGGACACGTGGGTCCCCGTCCCGCTCTGCCCTGGGAGCCTCCAGCACGTTGTCAGGGGGTTTGTGTCCCTGCCGTTGGCTTCCCAAAGCAGGTCAGCACTGGGGCAGCCCTGACCAGGGGGGTCAGGCACTGCTCCACGCTAAGAACCACCCAGTGGGCTTCCAAGACCAAAACTACAAACCTCACTGGAATCCTCCAGATCATATTTCATGCCATTTAAATTTTTGTTTGTACCAAGCAGTTTCTGTAACTGTGTGATGTTAAATGTCCCAGGGAAGCTGCTGGGGCACAGGGCTGTGTCCTGTCCCCAATAACAGGTCACCAGACTTTGGGAACTGGAAAGGTGCAGAGTTCAGTCCCAGGCAGAGCTGGCTGTGCACACATTTACATACTAACGAGCTCACGGCCAGGAATTCCCTCACTTTTAGTACCACCTAGGCATCATTTGTCAAATGATTTAAAGGGTTAGTTTTTTTATTATTAGCCAATTTTTCCATATAGAATTTATATTCCAGTTTAGTGCATCATAATGCTGTTTAATTAACATGCCACAATAAAATACCAATGACTCGGATTTTCTGGCCCCAGATCTGAGCATGTATCAGTCACATTTTGGAAATCTGGAGAATTAGATAATGTAAATAAGATTTCAATTAGCTTTCCTCCAAGAAAGACCTGAAGTTGCAGTAATGTGGCTGTTATTTTACGGATTACTAACTTTGACCTTTGAACTGAAGAAATTGTGAAAAAACTGATGGAAAAGTATAATGTAGAGAATATGCTTTATTTTAATTTTGAGGCCAGGAGCATCCCTGTGAAGGGTATTTTCCCCTCCAGGTTGTGCCTGTGGCCCCTCAGGGCAGGGCTGTCCCTCCTGCCTCAGCGCTGGTGAGGGTTGGTGGCTCCTGCAGCTCTGAGCAGCAGTGGGTGCTCAGCTCCTCCTGCCCACTCCACCCCTGCTCCCCAGAGGAGCCTGGGGCAGCCCAGTGCTGTCCAGAAAGTGACACTTCCTCTGCAGCCCTGGTTGTCCCACCTGCAGGACACCAGGCTCTGGCCAGAGGGTTGTGTCCTGTTGTGTTACGTTTTCCCTTTGCTGTGAGCAACTGGGTGGGTTTGGGTGATGTTTTGGGGAGAGGCTGTTGGAGTGATGATTCTGGAGTTAATTGGCCTTTTATTTTAAATATAACACTTCTGCACGTGGTGGTTCTGCAATGAACAATCACACAAAGTACTCCTAATCTGGTAGTTTAACTCAAGTACAGTCTTGGGCTGAGTGGGAGCTAACTAGCCATGTGATAGATTCCTGCATTTCCTGCAGTGGGGATGTGATGGGAAAAGGAACTTTATTGAGTGGAGTTCAGCTGCTCCTGTAAAGCCACCACTTGCCTTAAATTGAAATGACATGAGAAGCCTGTCAGCGTTTCATTACTCCCTTCTGTCGTGCTGATGGTACGCTAAGATCACCATCTGGGTTTTTCTTCTGTCAGGCACACAAGCTCTGCTGAAACTTTACAGGAATATTCTGAGCAGTTTTTTTCTTATCTTTGCAGGTCATGCAATATTTAAACTTACATATCTAAGCAATCATGACTACAAACACCTTTACTTTGAATCAGATGCTGCTACTGTCAATGAAATTGTACTGAAGGTGAGTATGACATTTTAACGTGACCCAAAATCCTGGGTGTTTTACCACTTGTTTGACATGGAAGTATTCAGAAAGCTCTGGAAATACATGGATGGGGCAGTGCCTGAGCACTACGAAGGTGCATTTCATGTACCAGGATAGTTGGTGCCTATTATTCATTTATCAAACAGCCATACAGCAAGCTGCCTATTTGCAGATAACATTTCCTTTTATTCTTGTTTTCAGTTAATAGAGACACTGGGTTTATGTGGAATTTTATAGAAAACTACCACATTTTATTCTGTGCAGATAGTTTCCACCTCCAGAGAGGGGAGGTGGCTGTGGAGGAGGCTGTGAGGGTGCACATGCTGTCGGGGTGCAGCTTCACCTCTCTGGGCCAGACCTGGGTGTTTGTACAGATGGAAAAGGTTCTTTTTCTCCCCATGACACTTTGTCAGCATTGCTTGGTTTTCTTGAGCCTCAGTACCTGCACACACTGCCTTGCTTTCTGAAACAAATTTTTGTAACACTCTTGGAAAATTCAACTTAATTTTCTGCAAGCTAATATTTAATAGCAATTTGGAATGGAAAAAGCAGTAATTTTGGCAAGCCATCTGTTATCTTTGCTTTTATTTTCTGTGTGGAGTTTAGAGCATTGCTAAATAACTGACATACGATTTTTTAATTGATAATGTAGAAGTTGAATGTATTTGGGGGGTTTTCTACTTACTTGGTGAACTGTTAGGCCAGTTCTTTTGTTCCTTCTTTATCTTAAATAAGCTGTTGTGATCCAGAACAATTGACGCATCTGAGACTGGTCATAAAAGAAGGCTAAAAATAATATGTTTTGCTATGAATGGTATGCATATTCAAGAGGGAAATATTATTGAACAGTACTTTTGTCTTAAGTTGCAGATTGTTTATATAGAACATTTCCTGGTTTCATGCATAAGTTACCAGTTTATTTTCAATTCCATCAGCATTAGGAGACGCCGGGAAATCAGACTTCTCAAATTAGGCTTTTTACATGATCAAGTGAGAAAGACTGAGGCTTTATTGACCATGAAAATTCCCTATATTTTTATGCCTTTAGCTGTAATATGCAATGAAAGTGAAACACTCTACAGTGCATAAAATTGTGCAAGTTTTAAGCCACAGCATATTAACCAGCTAATGGCAGACCAAAGGGCATTTTTATCTTTTTGATTCTTGCATTAACCTTCCATTAAAATTATCTATGTGATTATCACAAAGCACTGGAGATAATAAATTTAGAGAATAGCAGCCTTGTTAAATATCATTTAAAAATGCTTTCATCAAGTAAAATGTGCCAAAACACAGGGAAACGACGGGATTGGCTGGGTATGCAAACATCATAATGAAAGCATTATTTTGATGGAAGCCCATGAAGTCCTTCATCAGCGCCCACTGCTGCATCAGAGCAGCACTTGGGTCTTCAGGAATTGCTGCGCTTGCCTGGAGGTTTGGGTGGCAAGGGTGCTGAGAGCCTGTGCCCTCGGGAGCTCCAGGCTGTCCCCAGCCACCCTGTGCTGAGGGACACTGGGACCAGTGTCACTGGCCTCGCTCAGCCGGGTGCTGTGAGGGACCCTGCCCTCCCCGGACTGTCCCGGGAAGCACTGATGGAATTTAACACGTTTCATGTCTCGCAGGTTAACTATATTCTGGAGTCACGAGCAAGCACAGCCAGAGCAGATTATTTTGCTCAGAAACAAAGAAAACTGAGCAGGAGAACAAGCTTTAGTTTCCAGAAGGAGAAGAAGTCGGGACAGCAGTAAGGCCTGGCCTGGAGGAGAGCCTGGCCGCCAAATTCGAAGGAGGGGACGTTCCCCCAGCGGGACAGGGAGCCAGGACTGCGGGGCTCCCGCTGCCGACAGGCAGGAGCGGCCGGCGGAGAAATGGGAATTATCCCATCTCCCACAGCTGGAAGATTATCCCTCGTTGGTGATGGGAAGTCTCCCCTGTGACAAAAATAAAGAGCCATATCAGCCGGAAAGAAGACTGTTACGCTTCAGGTTCCTCTGATTAGAAATAAGAGAATGACGTAGACTGGCATCATTTAATTACTGTATTATGTACAATCACAAGAAGAGATGTGATTACATATTATTTCACAGCCTGGTTAAAATAAATTATATACATCTGTAATACACCCACGTACACACAGGTATTGCTTGTGACATGATCAAATTTCTAAAAACAAAATGTAGGACAAATGTATCCATTTTTACTATTAATAAACAGATGTAATCTTTTTCAAGGTCCATATGATGCACAGTTCTTTTGGGGGGAGGCTGCAGTCCCAGATGGTTTCACTTCTGTTGCTGAAGTGCAGGAGGCAACCGGGAGCCAGGGAACAGCAGCCGTTGCAGGGGAGCGATTTGTGAAGAGCCGCTGAGACAGACAAGTCTGTTGTGGTTTGCTTTGTTCCAAAATAGTTTTATTTAACCGTGCTTTTCAGCTTTTCATATGTTTTATTAGAAGTTCCTTGCTGTGGTCAGCGTGGTGTTTTGAAAACCAGGGCAGCGTCTCTGCGGTGGGAAGGAGAGCATCCCCCTGCCACATCCACCATGATCTGCTGCTGCCGTGCTGGGTCTGCTCTTCCTCACCAGGACAGCCCACACCTGAGGACTGAGACATGCCTGCACCTTCTCCTAATGCTCTTTATAAATTAAGACCTGCTTTGTACTGGGGTTTGTAACTGTTTTGGCCTTGTTCATCCTTAATACATCAGGGAACACAGGAATGGGATTACTGGGAGCCAGAGCTGCATTTCTGGTTCAGGTCACCAGAGGTGTCTTTCATAAATCTCCAAGTCACTGAAGCTGGAGCTGCTGCTGTGGGTTTTGTAGCAAGAAAATGCCCCTGATTCCAGAGGCTCTTGACCCAGGGCTGTGGGTCCCTCAGGCTGACCAGGCTCCTCCTGCTCAGCCTGACCTCTTACAGGGTCCTACCTTGCTTTTGTATAGAAAAAACTTTCTGAGCCTTAACAAGTAGTTTAGGAGTAAACACCAAGGCAGAGAAGTCTCTGTGTCACTTACTGTTGTGTTTCAGTTCTCGAGTTTTCAAGGTTTCTTGCCCCCGGTGCTGCTGGGGGAGGATCCCTGCCTGCTCCCAGGGACAGGCCTCACTGTACAGTCTTCCATGGGATCTGTAAAACACGAGAAACAATGTTTTATAGTATGATATTAATTTTTTAGATATTTTATATGTGCAAATGCGGCACGGATACAATGGGGAAAGACCTTCAAATAATGCAATGTAAATGACTCCTTAACCAACTTTGTCAACTATTTAACATTAAAGTTGTTACGTGAATGTTCTTTTGCCACCTAGTTTTGCTTCTCTTTAACTGAACCAAAGTTTTCCTTTGTTGGTATCAGAAGCTACAGAAGTCTCTGCTTGTTTCCATGGCCATAGTGCTGTTGCCACCCACTTGCATTTAGTTATTATAAGTAGCTATTCAATATGTGCAGAATTTGCTTTCAGTAAAGCTTACAGATTCACGTAATAAAAAAAAAATCTCCTGTCTGAACTGCAGTGCCTGGACCACACGCATTTACACCATCTTGTAAATCACCTTCCACTTGCTCCATGTTTGGTGCAGTCCCCCTGCAGAGCTGGGACAGGCAGAATGTCCCCAGGAGCACAGACAGAGTGTGCGGACGGGCAGGAGGTGCTGGAGGCTGCCCCCAGGGCTTGACAGGGAGCAGGCAGGCTGAGGAGCCCAAATGGGTTTATTTACCCCAAAGGAGCCATTTTAGTTAAGTGAATTTACTGTCAAATATCGGATCAGTTGAATACAAGCCATGGAGGAAAACTTCCTTAAGTCTGGAAGTGCCCAGCTTTCCAGGTGCTGAGCAGCCTCTCCCTCAGCACAGATATTTCTGCTCTTTAGTGTTTGCTGAAAGAGTTAAATCTGAGCTCATGGTTGCAATCTGTGCACTGCAGAACACAAATCCATCACGGGCTGGTCTTTCCCCGGTAGTTGTAGATTTAATTGATTCAGATGGGCATTCAACTGGGTCAGGAAAGCAAGCTGTTCCTTCCATGCCTTGTTACTGGGCTTGGGCAGAAGGAGGTGGCTGCTAGCTCACGTAACGATGGCTTCTCCCTGGCGTGAATCAGTCACTGTTGGAGGCATCAGAGGTTCTCTGAATCTTCTCTTGCTTCTGCTGTTGGAGGGGCACCTGGCCTGCATGTGCATCTAAGGTGTTACAGTTGATTGCACCTCGCAGAGCATGCAAAAAAATCACAGGCTCGGAGTCAGGGAGGGCAAACAACCAGAGGTGTTTCCCCAGGCGGCACCGGGAGCCCCAGGGGACTCGTCCCCAAGGGCTGGTCCCAGGCAGCCACATCAGGGCTAGGACCCAGCTGAGAGCAGGGGCTGCACCCACTACATACTGGGACAAGCAAGTGAAAACCATCATACAGCCCTGGGTGCAGCCCTGAGATTAATGGGAGGAGTTATTTATGAAGACATGTTTGTAATGGGCCCATGAATTTCATGGAAATGCACTTCTGTGGCGGCATGTGGTATTGGGTGCTGCTGCTGCTGCTGCTGCTAAAATGAATGTCCCTTAAATCACATCCCCGAGCAGCCTCCCTGGTGCCACACTGGGACAAGGACAGAGAGGAGGACAAAGCAGAAAGGGCCATGGGGAGGGTGCCCCATGCCCAGCTGGGTGCTGTGCCACTGCCGAGCCCGTGGTAGGATCTGGGGCCAGCAGGAGCAGCCAGGCACAGCCCCTCACTGCCACCTTTGCTGCCACTGTACGAAGGGTTAAGCACTGTCATGTTTTATTCTCCACACACACCTCTGCTTAAATGCAAACAAAAATATAAATTAAAAAAAAAAAATCAACAGGGTGTTGTTCACTCTAAAAACCCTAAGCATGATTTGTGAACTCTCACAGCCTTCGTAATCTCATCAGAGTAATGGGATTATATTTCAAATCACCATGGCCTGTTCATTACACATTTAAACTCCTTTGACAGAGGAAAAGTTAAATAAAATGTGTGCGTCAGCCCTGGTTGACTCTCCCAGTTCTCTTTCTTGATTAGACAAACAGATGCTGAGCTCCAAAATGAAAAAATAATGTGCTCATTTATTCATTTTTCTGACAAGTCACAATAGATTTTTAACTCCAAACGAGCCCCCTCCCCGGGCGGGAGCACGAGGGCAGCACGTGCCGCGCTGGGCTCGGAGCTGGGACCGGACTAGGCCACAAGCGGCCACATCCAGCCGGGGAGCACGGGGAGGAGCCGCGTTCCCCAGGGATTCCTCCAAGGAGCCGGGAACGGCGCTGGCTTTCCTGCCGCCGGCAGCAGCGCGGCCCGGCCGGGCAGCCCGGCTCGGAGCGCCCCGAGCGCGGCTCCAGCGGCGGCTTCTGGCACCTCCCGGGACCCGCGCGGCGGTGCCGGGGCTGCCGCGGCCCTGCGGTGCCCTGCTCTGCCCTGCGGCTCCCGCCTTGCTCCGCATCATCCCTCTCGAAGTGACTCTTGCTCCAGCACCAGATGCGCAATGGGGGAACAGCCTGAGCTGCCCTGGTGCCCCGAGCCCCGCGTGGGACTTGGCCCGTGGGGCGCGGGACCTGCCCGGGACAAGCGCCCGTCCCCTGGGAGCTGCCGGGCTGCGCTGCCGCTGAAGAGGAGAGTTCCACCTCGGGGAGCACTGGGGCCCTATCAGGGAGCCGAAATGCCAGATAATTAGAAATACACCAGCAAACACCATTATTGTCAGGAGAATGCAATTGCATACAGTAATGAAGCAATTATTAATGAGCAACTGCAAGGCTGTCATTAATTTAAGCTTTTCAGGATCACAGACTAAGGCAAGTTAAATGTTAAAACAGAGCCAGGGCTGGGCTGAACGGGGCTTTACCCCAGGCGGGGTGGGCAGCGCGGGGCCGCCTCACTGCCCCCTCCCCGGTGGGATGCCCTGCACACCCACAGCCCCCTGCCCAGCCCCCTGCCCACCGATGGCCCTGCCCTGCACCCCCAGGCGCACAGGGAGCTGCCGCGGGCAGCCCGGGCGAGGGCTCTGCAGGGGACAAGGACGGGGAGGACAGGGTCCGGATGCCACCCTGTGCTGCAGCAGCACAGCCGAGGTGCCAGCGGCTCCACACGCGGGGCCGGTGCAGCCGGAGCTGCTCCCGCACCAGCGCGGCCCCGCGCAGCAATCTGTCACCGCGCCGGGCTCGCCGGCTCTGCAATATGTACCTCATGTCTGGGCTGTCATCGGACATAATTCCTCCCTGCTGGCATATTGCTGATTTGTGCATAAGTGATGCATGCAATCCACCTGAGCTCGGAGTCAGGGGTTTCTTGATCTGGGGCTGTCAGGGCAGAGTGTTTTAGTGCCTCCTGCGATTAGCTGGAATTGACAGGCCCTGAGAGCAGGGAATTGCACAACAGGGGAATTAACAGCCAGGGACTGAAGTGGAGTGTGGCACTCGTTTAATCTGCAATTTATCAGTTTACGTGGCTTCTTGTTGCAGGCGGAAGATTACACTCCAAAAAAGAAGGCTCCTTTTTTTTTTAATTTCACCTGACAGGGACAGGGAAGAGTGATATTCAGCAGCTGACATGTTTGCTGGCTCCTGCAGGGTTACTGGCCCATGCCGAGCTGGGCTGAGCAGCACAGTGTCCTCATGGGTGCTGGCGTGGTGGCACCAGCAGCCCTGGCACAGGGCAGGCAGCCCTCACAGCCCCATCCCCACCCTCAGCTGCTCTCTCACCCCAAAGGCAGACACTGTCCTGCATCATGGGAAGGGCCACAATGGTGACATGACCCGCTCTGAGCACGATGACCAGCCCAAAAGCTGAGCAGCCCTTTGCCCACCCTCTGCAGCACCTCTGCTCCTGCTCCAGCACACACCTCTCCCTGTCCCCATCCCCATTCCTGTCCCCATTCTCATGGCAGAGATGCTCCCACATGTCCTCTGGATCCCCACGCTCTGACGGCAGCCCTGCAGCTGCGGAGCCGAGGGTCACTGCCCTGTCAGCACAAGCCAGCTCTCCACGGCTGCTCTGAGGGAGGGTCTGGGGGGCACAGCCCTGGCCCCTGGTGGGGCAGGGAGAGCAGCAGCCATGGTTGTGCCCCCCCAGCCCCCCTAGGCTGCCCGCACCCAGGGTGATAATATCATTAGAGGCTGATAATGGTTTCCAGGAACATTGTAGCCTTTCTGCGAGGTGACAGCCTGTAAAGGCAGCGTGACAGATAACGTATTCTACAAGGGTACAATAATGTGACTCCAAGCACATTAAACTCCCTTAATGCGGGTGACACGCACCTTCCTCCTGACACATCATCATCCCAGGGCCACGCAGCGACACGGAGCCAGCACCCAGTGCCCAGCCCCTCACCCTGCCCTGCTCCCAGACCCAGCACTGGTGCTGCTGCCAGTGCTGAGCTGGTGTTGGTGCCAGGACCCCCGGGCCCCCTCCCCAAGCAGAAGGTCCCTCACCAGCCACGTTCTTCCTTCAGGATGCAAATGCTCCCACTGTGAGTAGGCAATCTCCTTGGCCTTCCTTGGCAGCCTGCTCTGATACTGCAAACCTTTATCCAACCTTATGGTATCTAAGATTATTTATAATGAATTAAATACATTTTTAGCAGCTTCTTTCCAGGCTTACTGCCACACTTCCACTGCCACTTCAACTTAATTAGGGAGGCCTTGCTAAAGAGATGGGAATAAATGCATCTATAGAAATATATCTATGTATAACTGAAGAAAGCAGCCACCACAGGTCAAACCAGTACTTTCAAATTATTGCCCTGGTACTTTCATTTGTAAATAGCTTTGCCTTGCTGGTTTCTAAGTGCAAGGCTAATGTTGGAGTGCTTAAATTAGTAGTGACGCACACCTTTCATTATTGCTATTAAATTAGGTGCTGGGCTATGATGGATTCACTTGTTGCTGAACTAAAAGCCTTACAGATGTGGGTGTGGGTATCCATTTGGTTTTACAGCAAATCTAGGTCTTAATGTCAAGCCAGACAGAGCTGAGCGGGTTCCTCCTCAGCACACTCTAATTAGCAGGACAGACCCCGCGGCCCCGGGCCGGGCTGGTGCGGCAGCCGGAGGCTCCGGAGAGGAGCCCGGCAGCTGGGGTGGGGGGACCAGTGCTGCAGGAGCCCCCACCCAGCAAAGCCCCTCGGCTGCATTTCGAGAGCAGAACCCCTGCAGCGCGGGGCATCGTACCTGGCTCCAAAGGGCTCGGTGGGTCCGTCCATTCACCTCCCGTGGGCACCGTCCCGGTGCCGCCGCCGCATCCCGCCTTGTCGTGCCCGGGGATGCCCTGAAACACGAAAGAGAAAAGCAAAGTCCCTGCAGACACACGGTGTTATGACACACAACATCAGCCCCGTCACCTCCCGAGCTGTGACTGACGCGTGGCAGCGACACAGCCCCTGTGACACCCGGCGCAGCGTGGGGACAGCCTGGACCGCCCTGTGCCCTGGCGGTCCTGCTGCCCTGGGACCCACGGCCCTTACTGCTCTGCTTCCTCTGATTAACGCTGCAGGTTTGCAGGTGGTTTTGTGAGGAGGGAAAGAGCAGCTCCACGGGTGGGCAGGGCGGGGAAGGGATGGTCACTTCCAGCTGCCCCGGGGACAGCTGGGGTAGGACGGGTGAAACGGGGCAGCCCGGTGCTGAGGGGCTGCTGCTCTGCTGGGGAGCTTGTTCCTGCTTATGGGACCTCTTAGAGAGTAGCTAAATAGGGGTGTATCCATGGAGATCATCACTCACCTTTAATACACAGGTGAACTGAGCACCCGCTGGATGACAGGTCTGTAGCCAGGATTGCTGCAGTGCCGGTGGTCTGCGATGTCCCGGTGCCACCAGACCCGTTGGCAGCAGGTGGCCAGGCCCCTCACCTGCAGGGTCTTCATCTTCCCGTGGCTCCTGATAGCATCTGGACATTCCTGTTTTTCAGTGATGAATGCTGCAGCACCTTCCTGCCCAGCCACAGGAGAGGGGGCCGGTGTCTGGGGGCCGCCACCCCAGGGACCCCATCCCTCCTCCTTGAGGAGCAGCTTGGCCAGGTGATGCCCAGGAACCTGGAAGGAGCCACGGCGGGATCTGGAAAAGCTGAATGCATTAGAGACAGTGATCCCTGCAGTCCCCTGGGGGGGGGGTGAGGGGGGAGGGCAGGGGAGGGTTTGGGGGTTTTTGGCTGGGGAGGGGGGGGGGGGGGGGCTGCAGGATGGAGCACAGGCCACAGCGTGGGCTGAGGCGCCTTTGTTCTGCGGCGCCGTTCCCACTCTTAGCGTGCCATCTTGAGGCCACCGACAGCAGCCTTCCCGCACCGCACAGCCTGCTGACATCGACGCGGTGGCAACCACTGACTGCAGCCCTGCCCGCGGCCGTCGAGGGGGCGGAGACCCCCGGACGGGGCGAACGCGGGCAGGGCTGCGAGGGGTCTTGTGGCTGAGTATCATCCAGCCATGGGCTCTCCAAGCAGCTGGCATCAGCAACCAGGTCACCTTCGAGCCTGAGGGACCAACATCCCAGTGTCCAGAGCTGGGGGCAGAGACATCTGTTCATTGCAGCTTCCCTACAGACAAGGGGATGCCCGACATGGGGATGCAGCCAAAAGAGGGGGAGTGGGAGAGGTGCTGGCATGATTATGGCATTGCCTGCGTGGCTGACCCTCACTGGGCAGGCTGGGGACACCTGTGGTGGTGACAGGTCCTGCTGGTGCTCCATGTCCCAGCTGGGACCCCTGTGCCAGCTCAGGCAGTGCCAGACACAAACTCCCTCCTACCTTGGTCTTTGGTGTTTTAAAGATAATAAATTGCTAATCAGCAGCCATCTCCCCCTCCTCAGGGTCCTCTGCAGCAACGGCCCAATCATTAATTATAAAGTACAATACTGATCAGCTTGCCTGTGCTCCGTCTGCACTGACAATCATTAACCATAATACTGAATTTATAATGTTGAGATGTGGAACCTGGTGAGATGAACTGCTCTGCTTTTTAATCAGTTTTATGGGATGATATAATGCATTGATCGACATAGACACGATACAGCGCGCGTTCCTGTGTCTATAGCCACACAACCTTATTAATTTAGATTTACAAATTGTTGCTTGACTTGGAGGGGAGAGAGGTGGCAAAGCTGCTCATGCAGGAGGGACCCATGTGGAACCCCAGAGGGGTTCCCTGGGCAGGGGGTTGCTGGGCTCCCAGCAGCCTCAGCTCATCTGGCTCTGGGCAGGGCAGCCCAGCATTGGTGTCCAAGCACCACCCAGGGTGATGCTGGTGGGACCATGGCAGGTTTGTCTCAGGCTGAGTGTCCCAGTGACATGGCAACAGGCAGTGTGTGCCTGCCTGCGTGTCCCTGCCTGAGCTTGGCCCTGCCCGAGCTCTCCCTCCTCCCCAAGAAATGCATCTGTGGCTGGGGCTCTGCCTTCCCAACCAGTAGGGCCCAGTGGCAGCCAGACAGCTGGTAACCATATTGGTGCCTCTTGGGCTGTCATATCACATTTGCTCGCCTGCTCCTGCTCTGCACCCGAGGAGGCCGGGGTGGAGGTTTTCAGGTCAGAGGCTGCATCCAGCACAGGAGGAAAATTCCCATTTCCCCACCAAGACTTAACCATGACGTGGCCCAGACTCAGCTCTGCACCATGGCTGCCCTGGCACCCCAGTCATTCCCAGCACGTCCAGCCCCTGCTGGGCACCACCCGCCCCTCCAGCCAGCGGTCGATAACCAGCAGGGCTGTAATTAGCACCAGGTGGCACAGCTTTATGGCAAGTATGGCTTGTCAAAAAATTTGGTTTGATTCTTCTAATTTAAAAGTTTAACTAATAAAAGTAACTGAGAAGCTGTGGAATAGTTAGGCTTGTTAGGCATTTGATTTAATATTACATG
The DNA here is from genome assembly GCF_020740795.1 of Apus apus. Taxonomy (NCBI): domain Eukaryota; kingdom Metazoa; phylum Chordata; class Aves; order Apodiformes; family Apodidae; genus Apus; species Apus apus. The sequence continues at coordinate 11,047,305 of NC_067300.1, read as the reverse complement.
ACGTTTTGATTAAAAAATTATCTCTATAATATCAATAGAGCACACATTAAAAGGATTAAGAATTGCCTGACTGACAGGTCTCAAAAAGTAGTTGTCAATGAGGAATCATCGTCGCATGATGATGTTCAACATTTTCATCCGTGATCTGGAAGTAAATAAGAGATCAGTGCTGCTAAGTTTGGGGATGACAATGATAAGCAAGGAGGTGGGAAGGCTGAGGAGGGGGAGCTGCGGGGGCTGCAGGGGGGCTGAGACCGGGCCGCACCCACATGAATTCCCACTTGGGAGCGCGTTCAATTAGCGGCTGCGGGTGTGCTCATTAGTGACACGGCCGTGCCGCTCGGCGACAAGCCGGGTGACAGACCTGAGGGACTTGCAAGGCTTCGGCTGTGGCACCGAGCTGCCCTGAGCACGGGAAGGGGGGCGGAAGGTGGGGGGGCCCGCAGGTGCCAGCAGCGAGCAGGGACCCGCTGAGCCAGGGGGGCGGCAGAGCCCGGTACCCGCATCCCGGGGAGGCGATGGGCGCTGGGCTCAGCGCGTCCGGCCCCGACGGGCAGGGCTCGGCCCCTGCGAGTGCTGAGGCCTCGGGACCCCGCGGGGCAGGTGTCCCTGAGCCACCTGCAGGGGCACCAGGGCAGCAGCAGGACGCGTCCCCAGCCCCGGGCACCGCTGCCCTGCCGCGAAGTCACTGCGCTTCCGCAGGGCTCGACTGGCCCAATAAAAGATTATCAGCTAAATAAAACAAGAAGTGAGTGATGCCACTATGCCCTGCTGGATTGAAATTGTGCGAGCAAAGTGGTTTTCTCGGGGAGATTTATTTCCTCTGCTGGCTGCAGGCAGCCAGCCCGGTGGAATGAGCCTCTCACTCCGAGGCTACTGCTCCCTCCTGCAGGCAGCACTCGCCTTTTCATTTTTGAGGGAATCAGAGCAATAAAGGAAATACAAGCAGATATTCACCCATTGCAAAACACAGAAGCACACGTGTGCACAGATGCACACCAGTACACAAGCCATGTCCCCAGCCCTGCTCCCCACCACACTGGAGTGCCCAGCCAACACCTCAGCACCAAAATCCCACCTGGACCCGCAGCTGGAACAGGAGGGTGATTCCACAAGCTGACCCGGGGCCAGCTGTGATAGCTGGGGCAGAGCTGCCCCGTCCCCAGCCCCAGGGCCAGCACTGGCAGAGCCACAGCGGGACATGGGCTGGGGCTCTCTGCCCCAAGCCCAACATCTCCCGGCGAGCTCAGCATCCTGTAGTCGATGCCATCACTCCCACTCGGTGCTGTACACCCGAGTCCTCTGCCATAGCACTGGGGACAGATCCCAGGGCTCTCTGCTCCTCTGTAGGCCACAGGAACCTGCCAGGACACCAAACACCGTGCCTGAGGGTACCAAACCTCTGCTGCTCAGAGCAATCCCCAAACAGACAGCAGAGCATCAGAGGCTTAAGCCACTCACCATCACCTCTCCTGCCACCAGCTTTCATTTCAGACACTGTTCCCCAATAACAACTGGGCACCGGTGCCTGCTCTGCCGCGCCTGCTGCCTGGGACTCGTGCCATTAGATCCCAGTAATTGTAAATATTGCAAAGTGCTTGAGTCAGCAGTCCTGCTGGATTTTGCTTTCAACATCTGCAGCCCAATAAATCTTTGTCTCCTTCAGGTGAACTGTGCTCTCAGCACGGGCTCCAATTCACCTCCCTCAGCACCGTCCCCGCAGCAGCGCTGGCCCCGGGGGGTCCCCGTCCAGCCTGGGCTGTCACCCCGGGGGGCAGGAACAGCGAGGGACCCCCTGGCAGTCCCAGCACCACCAGCACTGAACCACCACACTGCAATGGGCCTGGCGGCCACCAGCACCACTTGCCTTGTGCCAAAACCCTTCTACTCACCAGACCTTTGATGGGCTTTTTTTTTTTTTTTAAATTGTTTTCAAAACAGATTTCATGTGGTCCCAAAATGAGACCATGATTGTAAATTAAAGTGTAATTAGCCTTTACGCTTTTATATTCATTAACTCTTCTCTGTTAATGATGCAGAGGCTGGAGCACAAACCCAGCATTATGAAACCACATCCAGGAAATAAAATAGTGATTTAGATAATGACCAGAATGTATTGCTACTTACACATAATTAAACAAATGCTCAATTTACACTTGGAAACATGAATGAATGTTGATTAACCCCAGCCCAACGACTCTGCTGGCGATGTGGTAAAGTGGTGGTGGTGCTGGCAGGGCTGGAGCAGCAGGCAGGGCTGGAGCAGCAGGCAGGGCAGGCACCCACTGCCCATACACACCTGCCCAGCCCAGGTGGTGCCAGTGCCACCCCTGCCCGGACCCATGGCCACACTCTGGCCACCCCTCCCTACTACAATGGCATCCCCATCACCACATGGACAGCCCAGGTGCTGCCATGAGGGCCAGATCCAGCTCCCTGCAGGGCAGCAGAGGCTGCATCACCAAGCCCCATGTGTCCGAGGGGAGCACCGGGGGCTCAGCCCACAGCTCCCATGCTGGCTTTGTCTCCTGCCTGCCCTCCAACTGTGCCAGTTACTATGGAGACATGGTCTCGTTAGCACAGGAGGAGCCTAATGAAGTCCACTTTTGCAGGATGACAGCATTTTCTGCTGCAGATCTGGACACAGAGGCTGTGCAGAGGGACAGGTGCCAGGCCCTGGTGCTGTCACCCCTCATTGTGGCACATCCCCCTGCCAGGGACTCTGTGCCTGATGCCCCTGCTGTGCTGAAAGCTGTGCCTCATCCCGGGGACCCCCTGGCCTGCAGGGTGAGAGGTGCCACCCACCACAGGCTCTGCTACCTGGCCACAAGCCCAGCCTGAGGAACAGAGCTGTTCACAGGGAGAACTCAGCCCCCCAGTAAGGAGCTGGTGGATCTGGAGCTGGATCCAGGGCACATGGAGCCCCTGCAGGGTTCCCCAAGGGGACTGGCCCTGGGCTCTGGGCCAGGACAAGGCAGGGGCTCTCACCATCAGCATGTGACCAACACAGCCCCAGAAAGATGTCACTGCTCCTGGAGCTACAGCCCAAGTTGTGCTGGTCACAGGGGACCCCTGCACCCATCACAGGGGAGCAGGATGAGGGGGGCCAGTGTGGGTGCAGACCTTCCCTTCAGGAACCCCAAGATACTCTGGGCTGCCTGTGTGCCCTGCAGCATGGAGAGCACAGGATGCAGTGGCTGGCAGCATCCCACTCCCCACACCCCAAAGCCCTCTCCATCCCATCCCCCTGCACATCCCTCGGTGAGGGACAGGACAAGGCGATGGTCTGCGAGACCTCTGCTCCCAGGGACTCCCTGTTCATGGATCGTTGGCTGAACAGGCCATAATGGCTCCATCTATCGGGGTCAATACAGGCGCCTTTGACACATGATAGACAATAATTGCTCCTGCTTAGAGACTTTTTAGTTCATGGATCATTGACCTGATGGGCTGCAACAGCTCCGAAGGAGGCTGCTCACCCTGCGCTCAAACGCCCTCAGGAGCCAGCGGCCGTGTAGAACCACTGCACAGGGCTGCACAGAGCGTGCTCTCCTCAGAAACATCCTCCCCAGCACAGCTCACCAAAGGCCCTGGGCCCTCCAGAAGCCCTCCCAGTGGTGAGGTCGTGGAGGAGTCCACGACAGGAGCCCAGGAGGAAAGGGCAGCACGCCCCAGCAACCCGAGTGTTGGGGGATAGAACCAGGGTGCAGAGGGACAGGTTCACCTCCCGAGGTCTGCAGGCTGGAGCTCCCCTCTCCAACAGCAACTTCCAGGTATATGATTTAATGAAAGGCACAATAAGAAGTGAAACAATTAGAATTTCTGCCTCATTATCATGGTAATCTTATCAGTCGGATAATGAGGTATTAATGGAGATTTAATGTGCCTCTCATAACAGAATCCCTTGGAGAAAACACATAAGGAAATTGCTGTAAATCCACTTAATGATGGAAAGGTCCCCAAACACCATATTCCAGAGGATGAAAAATGCTGGATGCAAATGAGAGAGAATCAAGGTCAATAACACTGCAGGGACCAAGCTCAAGGCTGCACCACCACCACTGTGCATCCCCCAAATGGGGCGGGTGGGCGAAGGGTCGGGATCGGGGTGGGGGGATGCAGAGTGGCCACTGAGACCCAACTGTCATCACAGTGTGTGAAAAAAGGTCTGAGGAGACAAGATGATAAACAGGGAATCAGACAAAGTTAGTGGTAAGTCGCTCCCGCCCGCAACGCCTTCTCTAGCACAACTGAGGAGCACGACGGGACAAGGCAGAAACATGAAAGCCAAGCGCTTAAACTGCTCTCCTTTTAATCAGTTCTTACAGAATAATACATTAATAATCACGTTAGAGACAAGATGGGTTTCCTGTATACAAGATTGTGCAAGCTTGTTAATTTAAATGTATAAAGGCTTCACCAGTTTCCAAGAGGAGAGGCAGTACAAAGCTTTTAAATGGAGGTAAAGCACAATTAAAAGGTACAGAACACACAGTACGAACTCAGCAGAGATTAATCCTCAAGTAGTACAGGCTCAAGCAGGTCACCAGTTGCTACCCAAACAGGAGTGCTCTTCTCCCTCCTTGCCCACTCCTTTCCTGCTGCTCCAGCTCCCAGTCTCGGGGCCAGCCCGGGGCTGTGCAGCCCTCCCTGCCACACTCACCCTGGTGCCAAACGCAGTGCCCACAGCTCTGCTGCTGGACAGGTCTGCCCTCCCACCACCCCTGGCCCAGCCCCTTCCTCCACCCCCCACTCAACGTTAGGGTGGTGGCGAGTTCTCCAACTTCTGTGAGAATTTGGCTTCCCGGACATTCGTGTTCTCAAGCAATAGGAACTGACTCTGTGCTCACCAGAAACTCACCTACAGGAAACAGGATCGTGTTCGTGGCTTTTTTTCCTGAAATTTATGGCAGTTACATTCAGCATTTGGTAGTATAAGGTCTTCAAAACAACAGCTTTTAAACTCAACTACTTCGGAGACCATACACGTTCCAATTCTCCGTAAAGAGGATTTAAAAAAGCTTTAAAGAGAAATCTCATTTAGGGTTAGGAGCAAAAAGGAATCTCCTCAGGATGAAAAGACCAGCCCTTTCTTTTCACTCCTCCACCCAAAATAGGAAAATACCACCTCTGTAATGCCCACAGGCACAGCCATGCCAGCATGGGACTGGGCAGCTCCTCCAGATACAGCAACAACCTGCGCTGACGTCACCAACTGAGCTGTAAGTCCACGAGTGCAACCAGCCGCAACCAACCCCTCCCCTCCCCTGAATGTTCCATTCATCCTTCAGTGGGTGAAGTAATTTAATTAACAGAAAGCACCAAGTTTACAGCAACGGGTTCATGTTTGGCTGGTGCCGTTTGGCAACAGGTCTCTTACTTTTGGTCCTTTATGCACTGTTTTTTCACCTTTACTATTGCACACCAAAACCTAACATCACTTTCTATACATGTAATTTATCATTTGAAAACAAAACGGTATGGGACACCAGGGGAAATTGTAAGAGGACATTACAGGAGGGTTTTTAATCCTTTGGAAAGCCTAATTCTCTAACTACACCTATCAAGACTATTTGAAGGACTTTCAGAGCAGGTTGAAAAAAAGAAGCAAAGGACCATCTTGCTATGAAGACTCAGCTCATCTGGGGGTCATTATAACACTTATGGGTTAAAAAAACCTAAACAATAACTCAAAAAAGACTCCAGTTTTTAAAAGTATTTTTCTACACAGAAAAAAAAAGTTATGCAAATTGTGACAGAAATGGCTCTTGCCCCTTCCATGAAGGAGCAAATGTGAGAGACCTGATGAAGCCTCACTTGCCCAGTCTGCAAGCACAGGGCACTGACCAACTGCAGGGTCTTTGTGCCATCTGTTTAAGGATTGTACAACTACTCCCCTGAACTAAAACCCAAACTGCAGGACTAAAAAAACTTTCATACATCGGTCTTCACATCTCAGATTTTCAAGTAATAATTAATTATTACAGGACACTTCAATATAAATAAATTTATATTGCTTTTAGATATGATCTGGCCGTATCTTCAAGGGCATATTTGTGCTTCACTGCTGAGTGTTCTTGGTCAGGGCTGTGCTTGCAATATTAAGTTACATGTTCAGCACCAAAACCCCATCAAGGCTAAATAACTGCAATATTGCAATGCTGCACAGACTGAGTTACCACAGTAAGGCAGAGCAGAAGAATTTTGTTTCCACTGAGTATTTCTCCTCCACACAATCAAGTCTCTAACAGAGGAGAAAGACTATAAATAAAAAAGTTACCATCCCACCCTCTCACCTGTGATTAGTTTGGCAAAAATGCTACACTGAATTATGTATTAGAGTCCTAAAAAGTAAGCTTCTTTAATTCTGCCTTGACAAGGAGCACAGCCAAATCAAGCACTTGATACTTGACATCAACTGCTCTGATTTCAGTTAACCAAATGGTATTCCCAAGTACTAGCTGCTTAATGGTTTTAACCATCAAAATGCACACACACACAAACACACACATACACACCCCATCAGATTTTGAAGAGAAGACAAGAAAGGTTTTGTTCTCTTTACCACTCAGACACCAAAGCCTTAACATATCCCTCCATCAGAAGTGCAATGAATACTCTTGGAAGAGCAAGAAATAATACTGACACAGAAGAGTTAAATGCTTACTGTCCTTTCTCACTGTAATTCTAGCTACAAAAGAACAGCAAGTACTTCTATACAGGCAACAACCACTGCCCATCACTCAGACCATGAAAAATCCATGTGGTGTTGTGCATAAAAACTTCTTTAAATTGATAATTTTCAGTTTAAGGGAAAGGTGGGGTGAGAAATCTATAAAACACCCTGAACTGATGTTATGATATGTTTCATAAAGAACAGTGTTATATTTTAAAATATTTTATATGAACAGTAAAACTTGCACTGCTGCATAGCAGACATCACGAAGAACATTTAGTAAAAACATTCACTGAAACCCCTGGCATATGTATTTAATGTCACTAATCAAAATATATATTACAGTCCAAGGTTCTGTTAAGGATCTCTGTTTGGGGTTTGTACAGTATACACAATAGTTCAGAAAAAATATTACAGTAAGGTATTTTATTTCTCCTTTTTTATATTAGACTTATCTATTGCAACTTACAGTCCCTCTCCTCTGTATATCCAAACCTTTCTAACACCCTAATGCCCTAGCCAAAAGTGTTCAGCTATCTAATAAGCCCTGTCTTTTATAAATTCCAGTTTTAGAAACTTCAGTAATCTTAATTACATTTTAATAAATAGTTCAGTTTGCCCTTTTTTAATCTTAGTCTTTGAAGGAAGCCATTTTGTTGCCAACACACAGTGTGTCACACCCTGTTAGAGGTCAGAGAGGCTTTTGCTTTTTTAGTCAAAGGATTGTGAGTCCAAAGATAACTGCAATGCATTAAATATAGTTCTATAATATTTACACTGTCCTCTCAGATTTTAAATTTAGGTGAAATATAATGAATAACTAATGTCAGTTACTACAAACTTTCAGTGTGGCTGGTGTTTTATTAATAAAAGGTGTATTAAACTAGAAAGTATACTAAGTGGTTGCCCTGATTCTTGTTTCAGTTTTCTACTAGAAATGATATTATGTCAATCATTCATGTTAGAATTCAGGAAGAGGGGTGGTGGAAAAAGCATGTTTCTGTATGTTTTGAGATTCCAAAATACCTGAAAAGTGTGGTCCCTTTTGCAGTGCCAGTATCTATAGGGGAGAAAAACGCAACCCAAGGAGAAGAGGAAAATCTGTTAAATTAATTTGGTTAGTAAAGGTGTGTTTTAAAATGCCTCAATTCTGTACAGTATTATACAAGGAAAGTCTCTTCTTCAGCTTTTGCAGCTGTTGTACATTCTTATTTGCTCCTCTTCTGCTCACAGTTTGCCTGCACACGTGCTTGAGCTACTTGCGATCATCAATTGTTTTAATGAATTCCACTGCTGCTGTGAACTGCATCCACCAGTAGGACTCCTCTCCAGACAAACAGTTGGCATAGAAACTACTAATGTACTGAACCGTGGACAGCAAGCAAGGTGGGTTTGCCTGAGGGTTAAAGAAGAAAGAGATACTCACAGCCTGTTTGCAAAGCTAAACATGAAACATTATAAGATCCAGAATGGAAACACAATGATCCTGGTGCAGGATCAGTCCTGGAACACGCAATGGTGGCAGGGATCTGCAGGGCAGTGACTGCTCATCCCTTTCACACCCTCAGAATGCATCAGACGTGATGGAAGAAGCATTTTTCAACAAGGAAAAATGACCAAGAGGCCAAGAAAAAGAAGAACAAACGCTGGCAAGCTCTATAAAAGCCATCAAGGATCTCAACGGGTGGGAAAAGCTGTTGGTTTAGCACCTTTGACATGAGAGACCATTCTCCAAACACTCATGTCAAAAAAAGTCAGCAACACCATGAAAACCACTTCTAATGGGGATCTTGGTCCTGAAAGAGGACATTAAGCAGGCAGAGATGACAGAAACTGGTGGACACACCTCAAAAAAAACCCACTCCACACACAACACCTACATCCCTACTGCCTTGGTTCCAGATGCAAGGTTTGCTTGGATTCAAAAATCTTAACTGTGACCACATTTCTGATGTTTCTGTTTAAGCCTGCTGAATTCACCTGGCTCAGGGGCTAGTCTGCTGCCAGTTAAAAAAATTCATTTTTTTTGCTTGTTTATCACATGAATTACCTGGGGTTTGTGATCTTTGCAAAAGGACTCACCTTTATGAGGACAAAGACCAGAACAGGAACAAAATCATCTGCCCCAGGTACTGAATCTTCATTTGCCAGGCTCAGCAGGTTCATGATGGTCGAGCACATTCTCAGGATACACTGCACTTTGTCCCGGGGGGTTTTATAAGCGCTTATTGTGCGGATCTCAGACTGTGCAGATGGCCACGGAGCCTCCCGCAGGTACACCTAAGGGAAGAACAAACCACCACGCTGCCAGCTCTGCTTGTCCAAACTACTATTGTGCACCACAGAGGATGTGAAGTGCCAGAGACTTGCAGGCAGGAGCAAGGCCCTGGAGAAGAGGGAAGCTTTGTCTAGATGGTCACGTTCCACTCACAAGGGAGGTGGTTTCCTGCTGTGTTATAACAAAAAACTAGAGAGCAACTACGTGCAACTGACACACTGAGCTGGGGCTTCTCCATTTCATTCCCAAATGAAGGTAGAGCCACATGTCTCAGGCTTCTCCATAAGCAGCTTTATGAACACTCAGCACTTTCAGTCCTAGAGTTCAAATACTGAATTGAGAACTAGGCAGGCTACAAACATCTGGTCTCTTGACAGACTCCTTAAGCCTAGCAACCCGCTTCTAGCTATCCTTAGTAACCATGAGAAAAATGGAAGCACTGGACAAATTCACACATCTGGAAAGGTTCCATTAATGCTGGCTGGTTCAGAAAGTTAACTTGGTAGCTGTAAACCCCAGCCATGGCATATGAATCACATTAGAAGCATAAAAGATTAAAACCTTTTGCAGCCAATTATCAGAAAGTTACTGTATTTTAGTGCAATGTAATGTCAGTCCTTAAATCTTACTATCCAGACAGAGGTGTCAAAACCAGAAAAAAACATTTTGGAAGGATCAGCCAGTAAAAGATACCACAGCATGGGTACAGAACATTTTGCCTGCAGGATATCTCAGCTGTCACAGGTAGAAAAGCAATGCTGCTTAGTGCAAAAGAAAACAACTGCCTCCCCATTCCAAACACAACCAAAACCCCAACACACATACAGAAGTGAAGGAAAGAAGCTGTTACCTCAGGTATCTGAAGTGCTTTGTGGTTTGCAGTCACTACTTTAGACAACCTCTGTATGTGCTCATGAAGGACCCTGAAAAGAAACAAAAAACAAGAGTGAAAAGTGAGCAGCAGGCAGCCTGTAGTCCCCTGGGGTTTCCCATTGTTTCAAGTTTGACACTACAGGAGAGATCTCCAGGAATGCCTACAGTCATGAAGATCCTACAGCCAGTGGACACTAGGTCAGTGAGACACAGAGGATTTTGCCACACAATCAAGTATAACCAGGCAGCCAGCAGAGCATTCCAACAGCACATAAGTCACAAAACCCCCAAACACATGGAAAATAATGCACCAAAACTGCAAATTGAAGGAGGGAGTCCTGAAGCAGAGTTTGATCACTCTCCCAGCATACACACTTGCAGATCTGGAATTCTGGATCCCAAGTCATTACAATTCAATTTTATTCTGTTCTGGAAGTTTGCTGCAAACACAAACCATCACTCATGATGCTAAAGCACTTCCTGGTTCTTTTACAAAATATTCTGAAAGAAAACATGAGTTTGTGTGGCACGTTTGTCATGTGACAACTGCATAGCTTCCACCTGCACCAGCTGCACCAGAGAAACCAGGTACTTCGCATGACATGAACTTACTGGTCACGCAAAATATCTCCATCCTGATTGGGGTAGAAGGCGAGTTTGAAAATGCGGTTCATGACGCTGCGCTCTATGGCCAGCTGTGCATCCTGGAGCTGCTCCTCACTGGCATTCTGCCATATGGCATCCTGAGCCATAGCCCCATACAGGAACTGAAGAAAATCCTCAACTTGGGCTGTTTTATCATCTGCTGCTGTGAGTTTCTGGAAATCTGATTAAAAGTAGAATAGAGAGAACGTGCAGTTCAATAAGAAACATATTTCTGATACATTTTTTTGGAAAGGAAGAGCCCAGAAGGTACTTCAGACTTCTTGCCAGGCAGCACTGAGGCTGCTTTGCCCACGCCCCAGCATGCGAAATACAAGCAGAAACACTTGAAACAAATGGAAGAATTAAAGGAAAAGCATATAGAACATTTAGCAAAGCATATGGTCCATGTACTCCACTTGACACAGTGTTAATCACCTCCTCTGCAGTACCAGTTCTTATGCCTCCTGTCCAGCCACCCACAGACAGAGCATCCAGAACAGTCACTGCAACAGCTGCTGGTAGGAACCAGCACACACAAAGTTGTCAGATGATGAAAAGGAGGGGACAGGGAAAAATATCACAAAACCCCACGTGAAACAGTTCCTACCCCTGCCTTTATTAAGTATGCACAGTAGCAACATTCATGTTTATCTATCAAACACAGATGGAGTGATGCAGCCCAGTTAATGCAGCATGACCAAAGCACTGGCCACCCATCAGCTCTGTATTCAGAGAACTCTGCACCAGGGACAACTGCCACTCACATCTGCCAGCAGCCCCAGTGCCACCATTGCCAATTCCTCTTTTAGGTCATCCAGAAATAGCTGTCTGCTCTCTGCCCAGTGAACAGGCTTTAACTCCTTCCTGGGTCACTGAATCTTATTACCAGAACTTCAATCTCAGCAGATCTAAGTTCTCACATTAATTCCAGCCTATCAGGCACAGTTAATATGCAGCACTATATGCTCCAGGAGCAAGAACGAACCGACTCCGAATTCCTTATGTATTTCAGGTATGTGCACAGAGAACACAGAAATAGTTTGTTTTAAGAAAGTTGTCTTCCTGATGTTGATACCCTTATGCTATGATATTTTTGAATCTCTGATTCACTGCATTCATACTACTGCTATTTCCCAGATCTTCCAAGGTACAACCACAGGTTCTGTATTAAGGACCAAGCACTGCAACTTAATAGATCTAAAATAATAAATAGTATTCATGCTTTTTCCATGGGGCAGATGCTAGGTAGTATGATTTAGTGTAACTTTTTAGGCCAACTGAGGCCCCATTACCTCCATTGTCTTAGCCCATGAAAAATGCAGTTTCTATGGCTTGGCTGCCACAACATACTGCTACAACAGAGTCATCTGTCTATTTGACCTGTTAACTTACCAGTTGAAATGAAAACTACTCTAGGAATTTGCTCCACAGATCAGAAGTTGTTTTTTAAAGCATTAACCTGAGCCAGCATCTAAATATGGAGTAAAGGAATATAAACATTCCTCAGTCTGCATTAATCTTACCTTGAATAAACTCCCTTATTTTCTTTTCTTTGCTCTCCAGCAGTAACCTCACACATACTGTGGTGAAGTATCTGTTGGCCACCTCTTTATCTCGCAGGACTCTCTGCAGCAGCCTTTCCAGGTGAGCTTGTGTGGTTTGCAGGCCTTGACGACACCGAGTTAGATAAGCAATGTATGGAGCTCTTTTCCTAAAATAAAGAGCTATTATATTAGAATAAGAATAAGAATATTATATTAGAGCTATAGTAAAGACAGAGGCTAACAGCTTTATGAACTGTTGTTGCACAAGAGGAATCTTCAACCTGCTGTTTTTAGAACAACGTAACACCCGAATTAGGACATTTCATCTCACACAGATTTCTCTTGACTGAATTCACTGCCCTGCCAGTCCTCCAGAACAAGACTAAAGCAAATTCCAGCCAGCATCCCTGGTGTGCTAGAGTTGAGAGTTAGTCACAAACTGGTGTAAACTGAGTTTGTTCCTGTATGGACTGACTGAAGGTCCAAGTTTGTTCAAGCCATTTGCAGACACATGAGACAATATTACCATCTGTAGGGAAGCAGAGATGTAATAACCCCATTTGGTAAAGTACAGTTTAAGCCAAAGGGTTTCTGCTAGTGAATAAATGTACACATATGGAACCCCACAAATAAGAAGACACTGAACAAACCACCTGTAGTCCTCTGCAATGGAGGACAGCAGCTTCCGGCAGGTCCTGTTATCAAAGCGACTCACACACCGCATCGTCTCCTGCAGCTGGGCCATCAAGTTCTTGTCTTGGAGGTTAATAGCTTCAGCTAGCTGAACTTTCAAGAAGCACACAATTTCATTATCTAATAAAGAACAAAGGAAAATTATTAATGAACAGGAGTGTAGGCATAATGAAAACTTTTTCAATCTGGGAAACACGTAACAGTTTAAACCAAAACTTCTATACATTAGGCAATAAATGTTATTTTAAGAACAATTTAGTAAGTATTTTTTAATTTTGAAGGGATAAGTTTTCCTAGCCTGTCTTTAGTTAGCATGCAGAACCATTCTGAAATGTGGAGAGGACCAGGTAAGGTGACAAATTCATCTGCCTTGCATGTAAACCTAGAATGGCTGGAAGGACACAAACACAAGACATACACTGAGTCAATGTACAGATTCAATAAATTATTCCAGTTACTCTGTTAGTACTGCACCACAACTCCCAAAAGCACATGTATTTTGGGAGGCTATTCTACAGCTTCAGGCTCTGCCTGTACTCTATCTGAGATACTTAATTACAAAAACATTAGACCAGATTTAGTTGGCAGGTTTGTTTGTGGAGTAAGGAGAAAAATATTTGGGGAGCAAAAGGCGGCTGATGCCGTCTACACCTCTGGAAACAGGAGTTACCACAAATGGTGTGTACAAGGGCCATTAGATGGGGGAAAAGAAGTGACACATACAATACCAATTACCTGTATGTATAAAGAACCTTTACCTTCAGGGTCTGTGTGATCTGGTAGACCATTCCTCGTTGAATGCGTCAACATTGGGAAGGCAACAGAGTCTGCTGAACAAAGGGCCAACCTCAATTTCTTCTTTGCATCCCTTAGAAAGGAAAATATGCTCTTAACAAAGCTGTTGCAAAGCCTGCTTCTTCAATAAGCTGCCTTTATTTTATTTTAAATACTGCCTAAAAGTAATTTAACATAATTTTAATACACCATTGTTGCCAAGACTTTAGAATGAGTTCTTTTGATAGAGCACCTAGGCCAGTTCCAAGGGAATTTTCCAAAACACTGAACTGCTCTGTCCTCTCAGGCTACAATATCCCCCTTCATCCATGGAAACATGACAGTATGAGATGCTCAAAACTAAGAGCACATGGAAGTTTAGAATTAGTCCATATTAAGATTTTGGTGGGAATCAATCACATGGCTTCATCTTTTAGTTCTACTCTGGGGACAAGAATAACCCTGTAACTGTATTTACCTGTAGGAGAAAGCAGAACTTTGTGGCTGCGCTACTTGACTTGCAGAGTCCGGGAGATCATCTGCAGACATGTTTTGCAAAGCTTCATCCCGTGGAGAATCATGAATGCTCTCACCATCCCCAATAGCCTCTGTGGAAATGAAATAAAACACCATTATACCCTGAGAAGTCAGAAGGAAAAACTAGACTTACTAGTCTCTATTTTCTTCTTGTTATTCTAACATCAGGGGAGGAATGGAGACAGCAAATAAAACAACTTGTTCTGGGTAAGTGAAAAAATACATTAAAAAAATATAATGTACAAATCACTATGAAGAAATTGCATCAGTTTGGAAGGCAATATCTTCAGTATCAATCAAAAAAACAAAATAAAAAAATAGTAAGAGACGTGCTACCAACAACCACATAGCTCAGCAGCAATATGAAACAGCTGTCCTTGGGAATACTGATTTAATTCCCAGTCTCTAAAGAGACAGTCCCACAGGTAACTGACAAAATTTTCCTAGTTTAGAGCTCACTGTTCAGCTGTGACTAATAACATTAGTCTAGGATGCTGAAGTGTTTTTATCTTTAAAGAGGAGAAAATGTGTTGGTGGTGATTATAAATGGCAGGTTCTTACCTGCCCCATCATAGTTCACTAGGGCTCCTTCACTGGGACTGGTTCTTTTAATTGCATTCCTGTATTTGTCCAGAATGTCCTCAGCAGCTTGTGCCTGTGCACTGGGCCTTAGGCTGGGATCATCTGAAGAGACCATTAAAACCAAGAGGAGTTAATCTTATACTGTGCCAACTGAAAGTAAATAAAAAAATTCAGACCCACACATTTGAACTCTCTTGTTAGCCACATCAAACCAATAGCTGCTCGTGTCCCATGTGGCCACAATTTAAACAAAGTCTGAAGCAAAACCAGGAAAAAAAGTACAATAGAAGTGAACAAATAAAGCCAAATCCTTAGCATATTTATACTGTATACACAAATGGTTCTTGTATATTTGAAGACTTCCAGAAATGATTAGGTGAACAGAAAACTAAACATTCAGGTTCAAATCATGTTTAATTTAGCACTTAAGTAATTATTACAGGAACGTGTCTGCAGCTATCCTTACAGCTCAGCTATGCTAAGGACAGAAGCTTCACAATGAGAACAAGAGAAAAAAAAAAAAGTGAAGGTTTGAGTCAAGAATTCAGTGGATATTGACAAAAGCATGACAATTTAAAAAACAGCCTTCAAGGCAAGAAGTCTTTATCCACCTTATTTAGAAAGTAATTTGTGAACATTAACCACAACAGCATCTACCTTTCTGTAGACAGACACGTGGTGGGCACTCTGAGCTCCAGAAGGAATGTCAGGAGAGAAAAATCACTATGAGGAGGTTGTTCACATACCTTGAAGTGCTGCATATCTGTCAGGCACCATGTCATCTTTCTCTTTTTCTTGTTTTTCTTTCTTTCTAAATGGAATAGGAGCTGAAAATGCAAGATATCTTATCAAAGACTATTCTGAGATAATGGCCAGACTGAAGAAACTTCAGAAAGTGGCTAATGCAGAAGTTTGTCATCAAACAAACTCCAATAAAAGCGCAAGCCTCTCCTCAGGGTGGGGCTGACCTGTGCTGTCACCAGGCACAGTGAGCTCTGCCCTTGTCAGAGGTGCTACCCTGACCCAGGCAAAACAGCTTTGCTTTCCAGGATGTTCTGGGCAATTGCTAGCCAAGGGTGTCAGGTAGCTTCCCCTTTTTATTCACATACTTATTTATACTTTAGTTTAGCCAATAGTCCTAACTCCAGTAATGGTCATAATGACATGAATCTCTTCTGGCAACCTGTTTGCACTTGTAAACTCAGAGAGAAGATACAGATTCCACCTTGTGGAATAGAAAAGCAAAAGAGTGGTATTAAAATTCTAAAATGGTACCTAACATCATACAGAGACTGCAGAGATTCTGTTACCTCTTTTCTAACTGAAAATCTGTTGTAGAAAAAGACAGGAATATTCAATATTGCACACATTGTTCCATTCCCAGTTGTCATCACTCACAGCATGAAAGCAAAGCATTGTCTTGAATAGGCTTTACTTTGTAAATAGCCTAAGTACAATGTCCACTCATGCTGCATTACAAGAGAGATCCCAAGTTATCCATACCCTTCAACTAGCATGTTTCCAACCACAGGGAATTAGGACTAGCCCTTAGTGAAGCTGCAATGAAGTTATCACCATACAAATGTGAAATGACTGGCCTCACGTGAGGATTCCAAGGTTCCCAATTACTAAGGTAGCACAATGCCTGATCAATTCCTTCCAGCTTCCACTCCCCTTTACAGATACTGCAGACTTTGTGTTTCAGTAATTCTACTCTAACACTTGTGATTTTATAAGTAAGAATTCTCAAAATTAAACAGGACAGCTATTACTCTGTAACTAATCTACATCAGTCTGGTCAGCTTTTCCAAGTGAAACTATAAAAGCTTTATGTAAAAGTGACTACCGATTTCATAAAGGCAGCATGCACTCTTACCAGACAGACATGATCCTACCTTTGGGCATGGCAGACACAAAACGTTTCCTCCACCAGGGCTTGTTTCTGTCAGACTTCTCATCATCACTGTCTTTTCGTTCTTCATTCTGTAGAAGGACAGAGTCCACTTTTGAGCATTTATCATATTGAGTGTAAAGACAAAATTCTCCTTAACTTCAGGTTATGCTACATCAGCTGTAAATACAGAACTACAGCACAGAAAGCCAAGCAGCTTCAGTCAGAAATATCCCTCCTGAAGAGGGCAGCCTATAAATGCAAAAGCAAAGACACGAAGAAACTTAGATTTCACTTATTCTTTTTTAAAGAAAACTACTTTTCAGGATGCTGCAGGATTTTACATTTAAACACTACAACAAATATACTTCTGAAGTCCCACCAAATCAAGTAAAGTTGATCCAGCAAATTTAAGAGAAGCCAGATTCATTTAAGCCACTCAGACCATCTGTAGCTTTAGCTTGTAAAACATGACAGGCCAACATTTAAGAAGTAACAAGTGCACTGTAATTCCCTGGCTAAGCACATTTAATACCAGCTTTCTGGCATTAGATGAATAATTGAAGCGGATGTGCGAGGGGGGAAAAAAAGATAAAGAGAAGCATTACCTCTCCCCTAGAGGAGTCTTTACTGGGAGATGAAGATGAAGACTGAGATGCAGCTGCTAGAACAGCTGCTCCAGTATTGGTG
Source organism: Apus apus (assembly GCF_020740795.1). Classification (NCBI taxonomy): domain Eukaryota; kingdom Metazoa; phylum Chordata; class Aves; order Apodiformes; family Apodidae; genus Apus; species Apus apus. The sequence goes on along the minus strand of NC_067300.1, from coordinate 11,030,122 downwards.
GTGGACATAGGAAGCTCCCTCTCCTCATTACCAGGACGCCTGTTCCACCCAGGATCACTCATGGGTCTCCGAACTGAAGACACTATATCTGAACTCCTGCTGCGGACCAGCCTCTCTGGGTAAGAATGTCTCTGCTTGAATGCTTCTAAATCTGTTGGAATTAAACTGTGAGACCCAAAGTTGGGCAGTCGGGCCTCACTACCTCCCATAGCTCCTTCCAAGATAGGTGGATCTGGTGGTGGATGAGAGGGTCTTGCATAGTGCACTTTAGGCCTCACTACAGCTGATACACCTGTGGTCATAAGAATAAAAGAAGCCACACACATTTCTTGTAAGATTCTTCCAAAGTAGCTGGTACTAACACAGAAGCACTGAAAGTGCCTATTTTTTAACAAAAGCTTGTTCTTTTACAACTCACCCTCACTTGATGACAGAGGGTCAAACAATGCAAGCAGAGAATCTGTCTGAGAAGGAGGAGATGTCAACTGACTGGCTCCTGAAACACAGGGGGAAAATGTCAGTGGTGTACCAAGAACTCCCTACAACAGAAGTGACATTGGAAAGGCAGCCCTCAGCAACAGAAGCTGAAAAAACTTACACTGCAAAATATTTTAAAAGATATTCACATATGGAAAGCTCACTGCAGTATGTGGAAATGATCACAAAAAGTGGGGGAATCCTGAGGAGCAGCCCAGTTCCAGGATGCAGCAGGGCAGTCCATGCTATCCAACCCAGTTAGGGAAAGGTGATCCTAGATCCAGTACTCAAGCTCTAGTACTAGCAAGTGGAGCACTCAGCCACCAGAAGTTTGAAATTGGGAGAAAATGTAAAATTTAAGGATTCTATAACTGTCATTTCAAGGAAGACCTCAGTCAGCAGAGACTCTAATTCTCATTTACAGGTGAGTAACTTACCATGGGCTGTTTCATCCATGTCAGGACTTGTCACAGAATCTTTTCCCCCAAAGTCAGAGCTACATTCTGACCTGAGATCCTCAATTTTATTGGGAATATCTTCAGATGTTGCACTAATACCTTACACATAAAAAAGAAGTATCTGTAACACTCTTTCAAAAAAAAAAAAAGCGAACAAAATCTTGAAGCTGCTAAAATGTGTGATGAAATTGCAATGATCCAAGTCTTAACTCACAGTAGCACCCAGAGACATTATGACTTTCTATACTCCTAAAATAACATTTCAGTTCTGCTCCACATCTTCAACTGTTTTAACACTGCCATAAATACACTCGATAATGGACATTAGAAAGATGCTTCACTCTGCTAAATATTTTGCATAAAACTGAGAACTAAAGTAAGATAGACAGTGATTTATTTAAATAAAAAAAGTTGTGAGATAAACTAAATTTAAGAAATTTAGGAGTTTCTTCCAAATCAATACTCCATTGCTAACCACTGCTATTGAAGCACAGAGGAATTTATGCTCTGCTGCCTTTTTTATTTCTTCTGCAAGATGAACAAAGAATTGCTGCTTTGAATAAGCCAGAATGAGTGCAACAAGTTATTTTATGAGAGAAATGATGTATAAGCAAAGCAGGTGCAGCAAAGCGGATTCTGCTAGAGCAGTGAGACCCACCTGACACGACGCTGAGACCTGGCGTGCTGGGGCGAGAGCTGACCTCCCTCACATCTGTGTCATCAGATGTGCTACCCAGCCCAGAACAGCTTTCCAACTCCTGTAGTCTTTCCTCCTGTTTTAAGTCTGGGGCCTCTACAAAAGGCAGACAGTGGAGAGTAGAGACAAAAAGTATCATTACTCAATGCCATGCTCCCTTACAGTGAGCACACAGAGGGGAGGGGGTATGTGTTGATTTAGTATGTTAAGTTCTGAGCTAACTCAATCACTTTGGCAAGAGCTTTCTCCCTGTGCAGAAGGCAGGACTCTGCACAGACAGCAATGCTCTATCTGCATGGGCATTCTAAGATTTTACTGGTTTAAGTATTGTTTTTCTTAGAGACAACAGCATACAGCCCAATCTTCACTAACCAAAGTAAACTGTGATCCTAGATAGCCCTACCTAACATCATGGGGAAGGAAAGCAACAGAATTTGCTCTGCAATCCCTTCTCTCCCTTTTTGGCATAGAAGAATTTCAGTAAGTCTCGCAGAACACCTTCCGTCTTCTCTCTACCTAGGAACAGTTTGTCCTTTTAGTACCTGAAGTATTCACAATCACTAACTTAACCCTGGAACACTAATTTCTTGAAGTGAGGAAGAGGCTGCTGTTTTTCATGATATGCCTCTGGAAGAGTCTTGATTCACGTTAAAGAAATAAGCAAAAACTGCACAATTCTGACCTGAATCACTTGGTAACACTTCCACACTCCACGCCTCACTTGTGGTTTCTGATATGGTTGAACCTGTGCAGGGATCAAGCAACACGGATCCTGAACCTGGCAAACACAGCAAGCTGCCTAGCATGTTCTCTGCAGCTGCACCTGCAAAAGTAAAGCCGAAGCGTACAGCTCGGTACGGGCTTCCTGAGGACAGCTCCAGCACCAGAGAGAGGAACACACTGCAGAGTCCTTAACAAAGTAATCATGAAAGATAATGTTGAAAAGATATAAATAAGCAACCAAATATAATGCAGGCCATGCACACAAAATCCTCCTGCAGAGAAGCTCCAGGTTAATCAATGGAACAGCCCTGGGCAGAAGGGAGGAGGGCTCTGCAGCCTGGCCACCTCGGAGCAAGCGTGAAGCACCTGAACATACCAGATGTGCCACCACGTTACCTGCTATTTCTTGCAAACGATCCTCATCAATGTTTGGATCAAAGTCACTTCCCAAGACATCTGTACTCCAGGTTTCGCTCACAGTCTCTGATATGTCTCTGTCATCAGTCAATCCCATCATATCACGGATTTCAAATTTACGGAGCTTGTCATCAAGATTATCCTGAGTTGTGGCTATGTGAAAATAAAAAGTCCTTATTTTTTTAAAAGGTTTCTCCAATTACTTTTGATTGAAAATAGGATAAAAAACCATAAACAAAACCACCCTCTAATTCTGTCAACTAAACCAGTGTTTTAAAGTAAACACTACTAGTAAAGCACTAATGCTGTTCAAGAGATGCTGCTGTTTTCTAAGCACGTTTGAGATAAGAAGAAAAATCTTAAACTACACATGGTGACCTATCAACCATATTGATAGCCAAAATGAATAAAATTTAGTGCACTACCAAGAAACTGATACAATGCCTGCAAGAACAGATCACAGAATAACTGAGGCCTCCAGAGATTATTCAAATCCAAACTCCCTGCTCACAACAGGGTCAATTACAGCAGGTTGGTCATGGTCATATCCAGTCATGTTTGAGTATCTCCGAGGTTGAGACACCATAGACCCTTTGGGCAACTTGTTCTAGCATTTGACAAATACATATTAAACAGGAAGCTAGGCAGATGGTTTAAGACTACTCCAATCCTGATCAGCCTATTCCCTGAAGGACAAAACTTGACAAGTGTTTTCCTATAGAGGACTTAAGCCTCAGAATCCTGTAACATTTCATTTTCCTAACAATAGACTACAATAGATATTTCTAGGGAAAAAACCCAAACCCATAAATAAATGCAAGAGCAATCATACAAGGAAAATTTTGTTTTGTTTTTCAGAACTAGTCAATTCTTCAACTTTTCCCACCAAACTGTGGCTTTACCACCTCACAGCACCTCAGGCACCTGTAGTAAGAAGTTGCACCTGCCTTGTTCGTGCTCCAGGAGCTGCAGAGCTTCCACACCATTGCTGCCCGAGGGGCCGGCGCCCAGCTCCGACACTGACTCCCCTTCCAGGTCCAAAGACGACACAGAGTTGGAGCGGTTTGAAGGACCTGTGGAAACAGGTGTTAACTGTAAATCCAATTTCAGTAACAGTTCCTAAATATATAGCATTTACAATCCAGGACACAACTGGCTAAAAAGATGAAAAGCAATGAAGTAGCAGTTCTAATGTAAAACATTGAATTGATGAAATAAATGTACATTTGCTCTGCTCCTGAACCCTCTTCTATGGAGATTTAACCCAAACTGCCATTTGTACTTCCCATGTGAAGAGCACCATCTTAATTACAGTAATCTACCAACACATTACCAGAAAGACCTGGAATCTCACCGTTACTGTACTTAATTTTAACTAACAAAGTCAAAGCCCTTGCCATTCATTTGTCTACCTGTCCATAAATTTGTCTTCTTATTTTGAGGAGAGAAATAATGCATGCTGAGTGTTCTGTACAAACCTCTTCAACACCACAAATAAACCTGTGCTTCACTGTGTCTGAGTTTCATAAAAAGGAGTTGTCCAGAGCCCGGAAACTATCCCGAGATATGCAATAGCTTATTAAAACATGATGAAAAACAAGCCTGAGAAGCTTAGAACTATGTTACATTACATTAAAATTAGTACTGCACTTAAGTTAAAAAAAATAAATAAATCCCTCTCTCCCTCTAAATACACTTTGTTTTTTTTCTTTCTACTTCTCAGACTCAGTTATGCCTCTGCAGGTCAGAATTTAGCTCCTGACTTTCTCTTTTGAAGGGCTAAGAGAAAAGACAGGCTCTCAGGGTAAAATAATAAGCACAGTCTTCAAAATGGCACAGATGACATACTGTATTTAACAGAAGTTCCTTTTGTAGTTAAGGAAAAAAAAAAGGGACAAAACTTCTTCAAGACTTAATTAGCCCTTCACCTTCAGATATTCCTTCCAGATTATCACTGCAGAGGGAAAAGCGCAAGGTTTTATCAGGTTTACCATGGAGTTTGTTTTCATCGACAGGGACATCTCCTTGTCCGCCATGTGCAAGCTGCATATTTAAGACCTGGAGAGTGGGGGAAAAGAAACAAGACTTTCTTAAAATAATCAATTTTTCAGATAGTTAAGCAGTAAAAAAAATAAACTCTGCACACATTTTTTGCATTTTTTTTTTCCCCTAGATGTTAATGGTACAATCAAACTTCTAGCATTCTGTTTGAAAGAAGAGCTATCTTCAAAGTCAGAGCCTGGAAGGAGCACAAAGGAACCCAGATGTGAACACTAGGCAAGTCCTGATAATGCCAACAGCCCCTCAGCACCCCAGCAGACTAACATAACATGGAAACTGATGATCACAAGGCTGCAAAAGGAGATAATCTGAACTACCAGGCAAGGCAGCCAAGATGAAAGCAAAAGTTTTGCTACAGCTGGTGAAAGGCAAGGCTGTCAAACCAGTCCTACCCCAAGCAACACACTTGAAGGCATTCCTGGCAACATGGCCACAGCTCCACCCTCACAAGAACATGGGCCTGTGCATTTCGTCTGAGCTGCCAAAACCACCAGGATCAGTGGTCCAGTTCTGTCATTCACCTGTGACCCTGACCCAAAGGACAGAGCATGCACAGAGGCAACTGCATCAGTTCTCTAGGCTCTGAAGCAGTAGCTCAGGTTTTCTCCTAGCGCATATTAGATGACAAAGCCTCTTCCACAATCTGCCAGGTTAATTTTTCCCATGTTAACATACTGATTTTGGTATCTTGCAGATATAGTGAGGGGAAAAAAAACTAACAAAGAGAATCTTCAAAGCTACAACTCCCAACTTCAGTAAAATAAAGTAAGGATTTTAATAACCATTCAGGATTTATTACCCAAACTTAGTGTCACTTCATTGTCCTGCTATTAGAGAACCGTACTTTTCAAAATATCCCAGACATGATAGTTTTTGCACACCTCATTTTCTGACATCATCCCTGGAATAATCTGCGGACCTGTCCCCAAGGAAATCACTAGCACTTCTTCCGGCTGAACTTCTGGGATAGTCTCCTGGGAGGATCCTTCATGATCTCCATGCTGATCCATTAGAATATTTGATCTACTTCTGCTACGAGTTGCTAAGGAAATATTTCAAAATGCCAACATTAGAAAGTTTTTCCTTGTTTAAGAAGGAAAAAAAAGACAATACAAGGGAAATACAGAATGGCAATGCTTTGAATTCATAATACTCAAACTACATAAACTTACAAAATGAAAAGCCATATTAGACTTGGAGAGATGGAACGAGTGTTTAAATGTGAGTACTGAACTGTGAAAAAGCAAACTTTCAACACAAAAGTTTAGAGAAACAAGGCACATTGTGTCCTGTTCCCGTATGCAAATTAAGTGTATTCCAATCACAGAAACACCCTTAATATATTAATTGAAAAAGGAAGACAATTGTTACCAACAAAAAAGGTCTTGATTCCTGTCATTTTTAGCTGTGCTTAATTTATTTCTTTAGAAGTTTTTTTCTCCTAAAATGCAGGGAAATCTTTAATTCTAGCAGGTGTGTCAAACCCAGACACAAAATTCATCATCAAGTGGTTTACTCTGTATATTTTTTGACTATTAGTCTTGTCAAGTAGCCTCACATTCCCATGCTTAGCACTGTGGAAGGAAAAATGCCCACATGGAATTAAGACTTCTAAGTATGGCAGCATGACACCAGTTATTTCTTTATTTGATCCTGGGAAAACAAGGCAAGTCTGCAGAAGTCACAGCCAAATTCTGATGATCACACAGAAGCACACGAGGTGTTTTTAAAACCTACATGTATATACAAAGTAAGCTGCATAGAGAAATCGATGAAGGAATCTGACAAAGCAACTGATTGCCAAAGGAAACCAAAGCCATGCTTCAGTCAAGTGCTAAAAGTAAAAGTTTCACAGAAAAGAATGGAAAGAGGGCATTACCCACCAAAAGGGGTTACTAGAGTTATATGAGCTGAAAGATTGGTAGCAGAAGTATCCCAGGCAGTAATGGCTGCCAATTGCTGTCCTGGATTTCGAAAGCATTAAAATGAAACAAAAGAAATAAAAACTTTGAGCAAAAACCATTTCATACCATAAAAATAAATGCTGTTGTGCCACTTCTTTATAAGCATAAGACCAGAACCAGTCAGAAGCAGAGTTAAACCAGCACAGGATAGGTTTGTTTTGGAGTTGGTTTTGCCACTTACGGGGCTCTATAGATTTTTTCATGTTACACGCTAATACCAAATCTCTCAAACAAAAATATCCCATGTGGTCATATTAATGTAAATACACACTGAGGAAGAGGAGCACATTTCCTGTTTTAAGAGAAAATATTGAAATGGAAAAGTTCAAGACCCAGAAATACTGTTCAAAAATAGGCCAAAAACCCAACAACAATAACATTGTGTTACAATATACTAACAAATGGAATTAGACTGAACAATTAATGGAGAAGAAAGCTTCTCTTCTCAGCAGGTAAGTTCTGCTCTTGCTTTTTCATCCTTCACATTTGCTCTCTTCCGAAACACAAATTTTAAACTTATTCTGTCCCACTAATTAAATGTCATCACTCTAACCTTACCATCTTCCTAAGCCATCTTCCCTCCTAGACTTGCTTCCCATCTTCTAACTTCCCCTTTATCATCACTGCATCAGTGTGACTACCAACCACACCAGTGTTTTTCCCAAGTTCAATGCAGAATGATGAAGCTCACCACATTTGCATCAGAAAGCAGGGAAGCTACGTGGCCTTCCATACAAAAGAAAATTCTTCACCATCTACACAGAAGAAGTAGGAACTGAAGGTGTAGTCAAGGAGTAATGCTAAGGGGTGACTGAAAATGGACAGAAGGGGTATCAAGGCACCAGAAACCAGAGCAGCTCTGCCTGCTCCCCGTACCTATTGGCAGTCGGTTCTTTTTGTTAGCTGGAGTCGTGGCAGGAGAAAGTTGGGGGGTATTATAAGGAGTCATTTCAAGGCTGCTGCTTTTCCCTGGTTTGTTCTGGGGTAAGTTTGCCAGCAAGTTTTCCAAAGCCATCCGATCCTCCTTAAGCTGATCACTTGACATCACATTCCGCATAAAGCCAACCTGAAAATTTAGAAGTAGTTTTAGAAGAATTTTAGAAGAATCACAGCCCTGTGTAAACACTTGGAGATGAGCTTATACAACTTATTTTAAGATCTTCAGATATTACCAGAGTAGTTAGCTGGCTGTATGTCATGTAAACCACTGTTCGGCTCAGCCCCTCCAGAAGGTTCACAGAAGACATTGGAGGAGTTTCAACTGCCCGTCCATCAATAACTACATCCAAGAAAGCAGCCACACAGCTCTGCAAGAAGAAACAGTTTTCAAATCAGAGACCATTTACTAGAGTCTGGAAAGAACAAAAGTTTCAACAAGAGTTAAGCAGTTTACATAACAATGTAAGTTCTGCTTCCTACTTCTAAAATCTTAGGATATAACACCACGTGTCACTAAAACCACTGAAGAGCAAGCAAGGGAAGTAGGCAGGTAGTTTTAGAATTGGCTTCATTCCTTTTCTGCTTTCAGAAGTTTTACTTAGTTAAGTGCCTTCTTACAGTTAAAAAAAACCAAAACCGAACAGTTTTATACCAGTTAAACTGCCCCTTCTTGAAGAATCTGCTCAGCACAGAGTAAAGTGAAAGAAGGAAGCAACACAAAATATCTTTCTAATCTGATTGAATGTTCCTTGTATAATAAATGTGTGACTTTGATGACTGTGTAACAATTACAAACAGCAAAAACCTGGAAGTTACACAAGCAGATAAGCATTTTTAAAAAAATATGACAATATATCAAATATCATCAGTTTTGCTGTTCCTCTGATGAAGCTAATTTCAGTATTGCTATGGATGATTTATACTAGCAAAGGAATAGCTGAACAAAAAAAGCAAAACTATGCAAAAAAGGAACAGAAGTTACAAACAAATTACTTGGTGTTAAACCAGATTTCATACAAAACTTGTCTTCAGATCAAGGTATTTTCTTTAGGTTCAGTAAAAAACCCACCCATAGTAATACAGCATTTCAGTTTAAAAGGTAATGTGGTTTTATTTCTTTTTTGTATTCTCTTTTGATAAGTATGTCAAGAGTAGAAGCAAGAACCCGACTCTAATTTCAGTACTTGACATTTTCTCCCCAGCTTTGGGCCGGATTTTATCTGCTTCTCAGTACATGTAGCTTGTAAGTGAACCACTTAGTAAGCCCTTTGCAATGTCTGAAAAGAGAGACTTCAGAAGGATGAAGTATAGCCAGGAGTTTTAGCTTTCATTAGCCTCGATTCTTACTTTGTCAAACTTAGCAAGGTTGTTCTTCACACGTGGATCTCCCTCTTCAGAGCCTGTCATTGCCAACTGCTGCAGAAGTCTCCCAACCTGAAATGAAGAGGTAGTGTGAAGAATAAGCATTTCAAAACAACGTAATGATGGACCCAATCATAAAAAAAATTCTAGTATCTTTTTTCATTTAATACATTGAGAAGTACTTCTGACGCAGCAGACAGCGTCTTTCAGGGCAGAAAAAATGCAAGAAGCTTTAGAAAATAAGCAGTCAATGCATTTAACAAGAAAGTCTGCACAGAGAGCATGCGATGAGCATCCATACTTCCCCCTCCCAAGAAACAAAGCATGTTTTGTTTTTACAGCACACCAGAACTGAGAGTTGAATCTAGGTCATGTTAAACCCGGAAGTTTTCAAAGCCTGTAAGTATTCTACTGAGAATCTGTTGGAGGAGGGAAAAGGGAAGCAAGAGGGCTAATCCTGGTGTCAGTGTGTGCTGTTATGAACCTCCAGTGCTCAACACGCTGTTTTCAAGACTCACCAGCTGGAAGCTCTGCAGTGGCACAGGACAGGATTGCTGATGTATCCTACAAAAACATTGCCCAGGCCCTGCCATTAACAGCCTCAAGAGTAAAACTCACCAGAACGATTATACGGTGAGAATCACTTTGCTGTCCAGTTTACAGACACCATTAAAAAGGAGATTTTGTTACTTGTGTGGACAACACCCTCAGCCAGACAACGCTGATTAATACCCTCAGACTACAGATCTACACACCATCACTGAATTGCCCAGGAATTCACACAGAGACAAACACCTGTCATGAGGGCTGGGGAACCCTCTAATGAAACAGTAGACAGGCACCCACCAGAAGCACTGCTCATTGCTGCCAGGCAAGGTTTTTTCAGCAAAATACTTCATCATTTTGTGCAATATCCAGTGTATTTACCATAATATTTAACATTAGCAAGAATAGCACAACACTCATTTCCACACATTCCAGAATTCATCTTACAGCCACTTTTACACTTCAGCTTCCATCCCTCATCATAGCTTTTATAAAGTGCATTTGCAACTCTTCTAAGAGATAAGGGAATACATGCTATCAGCTTTTTTTAGTCAATAGTTTAAGCAAATGTACATTTCAGAGTACTTCTCAGCAATGATTAACACAAATATTGTGTCAGAATTCATCTTACAGGCAGGAGGGACAGCACCTTTACTTCTGCTGTAGAAACATCAGTTCTAGTGGGAAAAAAAGGCCGAGATCATTTAAGACTTCAATGTGAATCATACCTGCATCAGATTAAATCTTGCCACCTCATTTATAGGAGCATCAGAAATTATCCCATACTGTTCTGGGTTAACAATTGCAGGGCAGATGAAACAGGCTAGGAGGAGGTCTGTGCACATTGCTCTGACCTCCCCAACCTCCAGCCTGTCCACACACGAAAGTGTTTTGTACATTTGTGACACAATCCATCTCAAGCTGTGAGGAAAACAGTACGTGTTTTGTTTGAGATAGCCAATGAATTTGTTCACCAAGGCCACCAGCTTGGCCTCATTGGAGTCAACCATCTCTTGGACTCTTTGCTTGAACTTCTCTGTGCCTTTCTCTCCAAATAACTTTTCCTGTTGTACTGGGGAGAATCTCTCAATCAACTTGTTTGGATCAGTTTCCAGGTGGTCTTCATCTTCAACCAGGAGCTGCATGATTGGCTCATGTAAAGTTGCAGTAAGAAAAAGTTTTGCAGAAAAGAGTCCTTCAGAGAAGAGTTTGAATAAGATGCTGAAGGCACAGGTGCCTCGTCTCAACAGCCGCCTGGGGTTGTCGCTCTCCTTGAGTTCAAATTCAATCAAGTACCGGAGCACCTGGAGGAGGTAGCTCTCATCCTCCTGCATGATGCAGTTGCCATAAATGGAGGTAAAAACTGTGTGAATGACACTCTGAGTGTTGTCCTGGTTGAGTTTCTCTCCAGCAACGAGACACGATGCAATAAGCCTAGGGTTCTCTCTCAATCTGTTTAGGAATTCTCCATAAACAGTCTCCTGAAATCCCAACTGCTTATATCCATCCACAAACTGTGTGTCCTCCAAGATTTTGGCATGCTGGCAACATTCAGCAGGAGAAGCTTCAGCACTTTAAAGAAAAACATTGAAAGAGTTTCAGTAATCCTGAAGCAAACAAACTGCCTGGAAGATGCTACCATGGTCAATCTGTTAACAAGACTACCAGGACAAGACACTTTTCCAGAGAGTTAATACAAACTATTTGCAAATTCAGGAATAAGGAGAGTTTGTTCTCATAACTATGAACAGAAGCACAACAGACATATATTAAAAAGGCAAGTTAAACAGCCAGCAAGGAAGCTTCAGGTGAGTCAGATTTCCTAGCTGAGACTTGTTTTAAAACCTTGCTATTTTTATGATTAGCACAGTAAGACTCCAGATACTAAGCATAAAAAACCTGATGGGTTTGCTACAAGTCACAGAAGTTTAGGAGCTTTTTCTCTCCAGGACCACGCCACCCCAAGTCACCTTGTTATGATCAGTCTGTCCAAGTTAATCCTTTGCTGCTTGGAGATCCAGGCGGTGCGGTACAGCTTTTCCGCTGTCTTCAACACATCCGCGTTGAGCCTCTGGATCAGCTGCTTTTCAGAGTTCACATAGAGCCGCTCCTGCTTGAGGTGATGAGCCAGCGTGTGGATATCCAGCTTCACCATCTTGGGCAGCCAGCAGGTTCCAGCACCCACTGAAGGAAAGGAAATGACACAGGTGAATTCCAACTGTTAGAGAACAAGTCCTGCCAACCCCCATGAAGTGATAAGCAGGTCATACACCCAGTAAGAAACTGTCCATTGCTTGGAGAGAGGGAGGTCTGGCTGTAGCTGAGGAGAAAAGCTCAGGGGGAGCAGAAGAGTCCCACCCTAACTCACTGCCCAGTGACCAGGCACAAACCACTTTGTCCCAAAGCTTGCCCACAATACCAGCCAACTACTTGGGTGTGGTTATCTCTGGCCTGTCAAAGTAACGTCCTCTGTCACCTAACTATAAGAAGCACCAAGCTCCCAATATTGTTTTGTTTTTTTTTTTTTTTATAATAACAATATTGCCAATTTTTAAAAAAAGTAATCAAGAAATATCAATACCCAGATAAAGCAGAAGTTGAAAATAAGTCTGGAGACTCTGCTCAACAGAAGAATTAATTCAGAAAAAATTCCTCAAATATTTCAATTCAGAAGAGTATTTTTCTTTGGGCCATCATCCAAAAATGTTGCTTTAAAGAGAGAAACACCAAGACAACTGTAGGCTTTCATAGTACATCAGGGACAAAAATCTACACAAACTACTGCTGTGTCTCAATGTAACATCATCTCTAACTTCATAATTAGAAAACATGTTTATTACCATATACCTGGTAAACAGAGAGCACTGCACCATTCAAAGCAAGTTCAAGGAGCTAATACTCTAAAAATTAACTCTCTAGAAAAAGGAAAAAAACCCACAATTGCATTAAAGATGAAGGGGTAGCATGCGGATCAGATTTTGTTTCCATAGAATTAATTATTAACTGCTTTATATCTTCTTCCCCACCAGAACTAACAGCCATAATAGCTAACCTGGGAAGGAGAAGGGTTTGACCCAGATGCAATCTGTAGCAGCTTGTGGGAAACTGTTCTCTTCTTCACAACTCAGGTGTCTGTCAGACACCCTGCCAGTGGGCATGTCAGGGCTGGCAAGGGGTCTGGTGATGAACCCTTCAAAGCCAACGCCACAGTCAAATGAAAAACTTGCTTCCCACAGCCTGCAGTGGCTCCAGCAGAGCCAGAGCTGTGCTCCACCAGGCCACTCAGTCCATGCCCAGGAAACTGCACATCCTGCACCAGGCGCCAGCCTAACGCTCTGTGCTTTTGGTGTTGTGAAGATCAGGGGTTCACTGCTCAGCAGAGCAGGAGGTGATCCTCTCTGAAGAATACTGATTAGCTCCCTAATCAGGCACAGGTTTTACATTTGTTGGGGTTCTTCCAGTGCGTGGAGAAAGGCTGATAACCTGGTGGTCCAACAACCATCACTGCTCCTTGCACATGCAACTCGGTCCTTGCATCTGTAGTTCCACCTTCCTAACCAGAACCTTAGCAGGGACATGAGATGATGTCACAAGCCCTTATGCATAAAAAATTGCAAACATCGCACCTGATGGTTTAAAAGTAATTCCTAGGAAATAAAGACAACCATGTATGCACAGCTCTCAAAAAAACCCCTAAAAAGCCTAAAACCTCAACCCTCCCCAAAAAGAAAACAAGCAGTGGTTACAACTCAAGCACTCAGAGAGGAGATGAAGCAAGGAACTTCAAGGACACAATAATTTACATGTTGTTAAGTAGGACAGTCTCAGAGAAATGACTAGAAAAAAAAACACTGGCATTACTGCCTAAGTTCTTTGAAAAACAAGTAATAACTTCTTGCAACAATTTATTTTTAGTCTCTGAATTTTAGGGCTCATTAAAAAACCAAAAGCATTAAACTTGACACTGGTGCAAACCCAGTAACTATCTCTTAAGCTGTGAGCTACTGGTATCAGCAAGGAAAAAGCTGCATGCATAGAAACATACATACATGAGATCTACAGAACTACCTTCTGTCTTCTCAGAGGCTTTCTGCTGTTGGCTGTACTTAAGAGCTGCTTATAGTTTATCAGACTGTACCAGTTATGTTCTCCATTTTAAGATGTCCACCCACAAGCTCCACTATTCTGCACAGAAAGTTAGTCCAAGTGGTTTTCCTGCCCGAAATAAAGTTTTAGGAAGGCACAGGGGACCCACTTGGGGCACCCCCGGGAACAGCCTGTTGACCTCGCCTGCCTTCCTCTGCCTTGCCAAATTTCCAAACAAGCTTCTATTTTTGTGTCACTCGTTATAAACACATTTAACAGTAGACAAGCTGATTAAACAGCTCCTGAGGTGTCTCAGATAATCACAAGTAAGTTATTGCACTCACTGTTTCACTCAGTGTCTTTTCTTTTTTTCTTTTTTTTTTTCAGCATCAGGACCAGGCTGAGCACTCAGCCTCCAGCCTCTGATGAAAGAATGCTCCTTTCCTCCCTGGCCCACAGGTGGGAGCAAACCCCAAAACCCCAGTCAGCAAAGGAGACAAAGGTGGCCTGGAAGCAATGTGCTTTTTCTGAGTTATCAAAATAGCAGTTAAATTGCTGGTAACCTTTTCTTGAGCTATGGACAATAAAAAAAGGAAGAAAAAACAGTAATTTAATACTCAGAAAGCAAACGAGACCCCTACACTTTCCAGAGTTCTCATACACATGCAGAGAATCCACCTATCCAAAAAACAAAAGAAGCAACAAAAAAGGAGAAAAGGTTAAATTACTGCAAAGCAACTCTGCACCAGTGGTGATGCCAGTGGAAAAAAGAAGAAAAAAAGACAATATGGGCCTTGCACGTCTTCAGAAAGCGAAGTTACCACTAATGTACAGTGTAGGCATCTCCTCATGATACAGCATTACAGCCTTAAACAGTGACACCAAAGCACTGAGTAACTAAGAAGCTGCACACTGCTGTCCACTTTTTTTTTTGTTTTAAACTGATTCCCACCCTGAACTCCAGACCCAAACCAAAAGAAGGCTCTGTAGCCTGCCATTACCTGCACTTCCAAACACACTGGTCCCACCACTACTTGACAATAGCCTAGCAAATGGCCACCACCCATGTGTCTATCTTATCTGCCTCTACTGTAGAGCACCAGAAGTAACAAAAGCAAGAGAAGAATTGATTTGGAACTGAACCACAGCAGGTTAGTAAGTCAAGAGCTATGAAAATCCACAGGCTTTTCCTGTGCATCTGCAGGAAGTCAACTGCACAACTGCAGTTTTCACACTATGTACAAGAAAAAGGGATTAGCAGCTTCCCTGTCTTCATAATCCTCCATCAGAATTAAACTAGTTTGATTACTACTGACTGCTACTGAACTACACTTATGTGATGAGCAATGCTTCCTGCACATTAGTTTTTGGAAGCAAGTTATTCTCAAGTCACACAAATATAGCAAACAACAGTGCAAACAACTCTGTCTTCACCTGCAGTTCTGGCAGACATTAGAGAACACAAGAGATGCGAAGCAGGTAGTTTAATATGGTACTTCAGCAGCCTTCAGACAGGCCCTAAATAAAACTTGCAGCATGAAGAAAACTCAAAAAACCTAGGTGAGCAAGGTGCACACACCACTGCTCTCTTCAGACACTGACAGGACTAACAGCCTGTCTGGCTAGAGGAAATTATTGTACCACTAACCACCCCCATGACGGACACTGTTGACCTCCAGAAACCTCCTTCCGTTATGATCAGTAGGAAAAGACAACAGTTGTATTCCCTGACCTTCCCAGGCTCCTCAACATACACTTCACACCAGCACTGGGGCCAAGGGCTTTAGGAGCAATTAGCCACAGCTACATATTTGGGAACACACCACAGAAGGCAGCACTTGAGCAGAGGGAGTGGTGGCAGCTCCAGCTGGTGCTAATTCCAGAACCTTGTTTGTCAGATACCTTATCAGTTTCTCATAAACAAAAAGGTGCCAATCATTACCCAATTCCCTGGTTTATGACTACCATATACATAATTGTATAAAGAAGACAGTTTAGGAAACGGAGATGTATGTGGCTGAAGAAACAACAGGTATTAAATAGCTCCTGCTGTATGCAAATTATTTTTTTGACTCTGGCAAGTTCATTTTGATATTAAAATCTTTCAGGTTTTTGCCAGTTATTCCCAGACTGCTCCATAACCTACTCAAAGCTGTCATGCAGCAACAGAAGCTTAGCACAACAGTTCAAACCATTTCACTTTATGATGGTCCACCACATCAACTACAAAGACTGCAGGACCTGACAGCACCAGAGATGCTTTGCCCGCCCATCAGGGTGACACCAGTTTGTTCAGATCCCAACACAACCCACACCTTTGATGAACGTAGGGCACAGATTGCTTCCTACGTTTAAAAGTCCTCAGAAACACCGGGTTCTACCTTCAGGTACTGAATTCCAACTTACAAAGTATGTGGATTTGTACTGTGGCACACAGGAACGAGTGACCCTCTGCTAAGTACTTCTGCAATTCAGCTGACCAAAAAGAGATCAAGCAAAGTAGTAAATACTACTGGTATTACACCAGATTCTTCTTCCTTCTCCAGCATTTCCTGCCCAGGGTTATTTGCTCTTCTTGACTCTTGCTACACAAGACTCAATGTTCTAAGCAAGTTTGGGCAGATCTAAGGTAGGCAGGGCAGGGCCAAACTGAAATCACTCTGTCTTACTGAAAAGTAATTCCTAAGCAAGCTTGAATAGCTAATATGCCCCAGGTAGGTATGTCTTTCTTAATTTATATTTACAGTAATAAATAACAAGTCTTATTACTTTATATAAGCTAACAGTTTCTATGCCAAAGTTGAGCTTAAAAAGTCCATTTTTCAGTAGCAAAGTTCACTGTGACCTAGGAGCTGAACTCCCACATTTCAATATCCACCATCTTTGAACGCACACGACATACAAAATACATTTCAATTTGCTACAGTTCAACTATCTAATCAATAATTAATAAGAAACTCATACCTCAAGTTTGTTTCTGCCCAGTGGCTGCTCTGCAGCTAGTGCTGAACATACTGTCTATCCAGTGAGATTTGTGTGCAAGGAGTGCCGTTTCTCACGCCCCTTAACAGAACTTATCAGAAATGCACAGGATCAGCTGGCTACTAAGTTATCTATTATGGTATTACTGTGTGGCATAAAACCAACAAAAGCATATAAATATGCTAAAATCTACTCCAGTTGCTCATGATGCTACAAAGAGTTCTCCTTACGTAAGGAGTCATACTAATAAACTTTGAGTCAGAAGTGGAGAACTCGAAGCCGCGCAAACTGAACAAACCACCTGTTCCAGGCCCCTTCTCTCAGACCCCCTCTCCCTTCCTCATGACAAGACACCCAATCCACAATCAACCACGAAGGGTAACTGCCCTAAGGACACAGTACGTTCCCCAGGACCTAACAAACATCACACCAAAACCCTCCTATGGAGCATCTTCAATGTTTTGGACCCTTCCAGAGCAGCAGCAGTTCAGAAGTCTGGTTCCTGAACCCACCATCCTGCTCCCTTTACAGCAGCAGAGTATTTCAGATTCCAGGCACTGCCTATGCCATCCCCCCACCATCATCTTCTAACTGCAGCTTCCACTTGGGAGTCAACTGCATTGTTCACAAAAATAGCTTTCTACCTATCAGTAAGTGAAGTGTCACATGCTTGGTTTGAGAGCTTAATCGTAAGGGCTCCCTTCCTTCAGAGCACAGTATCATGACTTTGCAAGAAAAAACACAGACACTCGCTTCACCAAGTTCTTCGGCATCAAGGCTCTAGAAGTAACAAAAACGGAAGTCATGACACTCACCAAGCTACAAGTTTTAAACCTGCATAACGTGAAAGGCATAAAGGAGAGACGGCAGCGACGCTCACAGAGAGCTGAGCTGCTTCGGCACCGACTCGTTGCCCAATCCCACAGTGGCAGAGAGCAGGGAGGGCCCAAGCTGCCAAGTGCTTCAATTTTTCGAATACCTCCACAAACCTCAAGAACTACCGGTTCCCAGACACTAACATGGCAGGTAGGACTGGCTTCGGCCGGAGGCGGCTGACAGAGAAAAAAAGGCAGAGATAAACACTCGAGGAAATCTTAGGGCCAACTTCACTCTCTCATAGCGTACCAGCCTCCCCTGCGCACCCCCCACACATGGCTCTGGACAAACCCCCCTCTCCGCAGTTAAATATCAATAAATACCGCCTACCTACCCACGGCTCGGTCCCCAGGAGCGCTGCCTTTCCCTTCGTTTCCCTGAAAAACCAGAAGGGTTTTTTTGTCAGGCCGCGGGCCGGCCCGGCCTCGCCTTCCTCCCCCTCCCCGCTCCTCCTCCTCAGAGAGACGCGAGGGGCAGGCGAGGGGGAGCCCCGCGGAGGAGGGAGGCGGGGAGGGGAGGCTGGGGTACGAACGCGCCCTTACCCGGCCAGCACCCCGGCTCCGCCGCCCGGCTCCCGCTGCGGCCCCGAGCCCGGCGCGGCACTGCGCAGGCGGCGGGCGGCACCGGCGGCCGCGCTCCTGGGACATGTAGTCCCTCGGCCGGGGCGGGGCGGAGGCCGGCGGCGGGGCCGGGAGGCGTCCGCTCCGCCCCGGCCTGTGCCCCCCGCCCAGGGCAACAGAGCCCCCAAGGGACTGATGCAACACTGCGCCTTCCCCGACAGCCCCGCTGGCTCTGCCGGCTGCCTGCCCCCGGGCGGGGGAAGCCTCGCTGGGCCAGGCCCTACGCGGCTGCAGGGGGATGAGACCACCCGGCGCG
Source organism: Apus apus (assembly GCF_020740795.1). Classification (NCBI taxonomy): domain Eukaryota; kingdom Metazoa; phylum Chordata; class Aves; order Apodiformes; family Apodidae; genus Apus; species Apus apus. Next base: position 11,011,658 of record NC_067300.1, on the reverse strand, counting down.
GGCCAGGCCGCCCTGCCTCACCGTACCTCCCTGACGGGGTCCCGGGGACGCTGCGGGCGCCCCGGGCAGGCGCGCGGGCCAACAGGGCCGACCCCGCCGAGCCCTCCCGGGGCCGGTAACCATGGAAACTTCCAGAACGTCCCCCTCCGCGGGCCCGCCGTGACGCGCTCCGCAGCCAATCGCGCCGCTCCGCTTGGCTCACGCTTCGCTGCTGATTGGCCCGTGCTCACCCACCCGACGCGGGCGGGGGAGCCAATGGGGCGGCGGGAGGGGGCGCGCCAGGCCCGGCGCAGGGGCCGCCTGGCTCTCGCCAATCACGGAAGGCCAGCTTAGTAGCAGCCAGCCAATGGGGAGGCTCCAGCGAGGGCTCGGCAGCCAATGGCGAGGCTCCACGAAGGAGTAACGGAGGGTATATAAGGGCGGGCAGCGCGGCCTGGGCGCTCAGCGGCGTTCGGGGCGCGGCGGTTCGGTGCGGGCGGTAAGGGCGGCGGGGCCGGGCCGGGGGGAGGAGGCGGTGGCGGCGGCGGCGGCGGCGGCGGGTGGTGGTGGTGATTGTCGTCGTCGCGGTGCACGTGTCGCCTCCATTTTGTGACTCGGCTCCTCGGCAGGGCGGTGCGGCTGGGCGGTCGGCATGAGGCACCTGCTGTGGGCGCTGCTGCTGCTGGGGGCCGCGCGGGCCGAGGACGAGGAGAAGAAGGAGGATGTGGGCACGGTGGTGGGCATCGATCTCGGCACCACCTACTCCTGGTAGGTGGAGAACGGGCTGGGGGGGGGGGGGGGGGGGGGGGGGCGAGGCGGTTGGGCCCCCAAGGGTGGGGGTTGGCTGGGCCTGTGGGCCCGGGGGGTGCTGGGTCCCTGGGGGAGGGGGCCCGGGGGGTGCTGGGTCCCTGGGGGGGGGGGGGCGGTGCTGGGTCTCTGGGCGCGCGGGTGGGGAGATGTGGGCTGTGGGATGCTGGGCCCTGGGGGGGGGGGGGAGCAGGCGGTGGGGCCCGAGGAGGGGGGGCAGACCCCCCCGCTGACTGCTCCGCTCCCCCGCAGTGTGGGCGTCTTCAAAAATGGCCGGGTGGAAATCATCGCCAACGACCAGGGGAACCGCATCACGCCGTCCTACGTGGCATTCACCCCCGAGGGGGAGCGTTTGATCGGGGATGCTGCCAAGAACCAGCTGACATCCAACCCCGAGAACACCGTGTTTGATGCCAAGCGGCTCATTGGTCGCACATGGAATGACCCTTCTGTGCAACAGGACATCAAGTACCTGCCGTTCAAGGTATGCATGAGCATGGAGGGGCCCCACGTGTCTGGTCAGGAGGGGCTGTGGAATCATGGTGTCCAGATAACAGCTCCTTGTGTTGGCTGGCATTTGAATTGTTGTGTTATAGAGGCTTTACTTAACCTTCAGAAACACTTGGAGAGGTGGGAAGGGTTCTGTCAACTGTTGAATAGGACAGCATATGTTATTATTTCTAGGTTGTTGAGAAGAAAGCCAAGCCCCATATTCAAGTTGATGTTGGAGGTGGACAGACAAAAACATTTGCTCCTGAAGAGATCTCTGCCATGGTCCTGACCAAGATGAAGGAAACTGCAGAGGCTTACCTGGGGAAGAAAGTAAGTTCATGGGTGCTACTCTAGGTTCTTACTAGTAGCAGCTTTACAAAACTAGAGGTGGGTGGGCTGAATCTGTGGAGTGACTTTGCAGTCCTTAAACTGTTCAATGCAGTGGGTTTTTACTCTTCTTTCTTAAAGAAAAAAGGTGCAGTAGTTACCAGCATTACTATGGTTATTTAGAAGCTTGTCTTTTACTTCTGTAACAGAAGGGTGTCTCTCCTTGCCCAGGTCACCCATGCTGTGGTTACTGTGCCAGCCTACTTCAACGATGCGCAGCGCCAGGCCACGAAAGATGCTGGTACTATTGCTGGGCTGAACGTGATGAGGATCATCAATGAGCCGTGAGTACCTGAACCTCTCCTGACTGCTGGGGAGGGAGGGGTGCTGGTCCCTGAGCTCTGAATGGGCTGTTCCCCACAGGACAGCTGCTGCCATTGCTTATGGATTGGACAAGAGAGAAGGAGAGAAGAACATCCTTGTGTTTGACTTGGGTGGTGGAACTTTTGATGTCTCCCTGCTCACAATTGACAATGGAGTCTTTGAAGTTGTGGCTACGAATGGTGACACTCACTTGGGTGGAGAAGACTTTGACCAGCGTGTTATGGAACACTTCATCAAGCTCTACAAGAAGAAAACTGGAAAAGATGTCAGGAAGGATAACAGAGCTGTGCAGAAGTTAAGACGGGAAGTGGAGAAAGCCAAGAGAGCCTTGTCCTCCCAGCACCAGGCTAGAATCGAAATAGAGTCCTTCTTTGAAGGAGAGGATTTCTCAGAGACGCTTACTCGAGCCAAGTTTGAGGAGCTGAACATGGTAAGTGTAGAAAGGTAAAGTGATGTGGCCTCAGCTAGAGGCTGGAGACTTGCCAGCATGCAGGACTTCATGCTGTGACATTGCACAGTATAAATAACTGCTGCTTGCCCTGAGGAGCAGGCAGCTGCTGCCTGCTGGGGTGGCTGGGCTGTGTGAGTGAACCACTGCTGAGGCCTCACCTGGGCTGCTCCAAGGCCAGTGATGTTCCTCCTCTGCAGTGGTTGTCCTTTGCACACTAAGGCTGCATGACTTGAAGGCAAGGTATGTGGGAGTCTTACAGGTCTGTGTGTTTGTCTTCCTAGGACCTGTTCCGTTCCACTATGAAGCCTGTTCAGAAAGTTCTGGAAGATTCTGACTTAAAGAAGTCTGATATTGATGAGATTGTTCTTGTTGGTGGCTCTACTCGCATCCCCAAAATCCAGCAACTAGTTAAAGAGTTCTTCAATGGGAAGGAGCCTTCCCGTGGCATTAACCCAGACGAGGCTGTAGCCTATGGTGCAGCTGTCCAGGCTGGTGTTCTCTCTGGGGACCAGGATACAGGTACAGACACGTTCACTGCTGCCTCAGGAGGGTGTTGACTCTGAACAGTGGATATTAGTTACTGGCAAACGTAGTGGAACTTCTTTTCTAGTCTTTTCGAAGTTTTGTGCCTCTGAAGCCTCAGGGTCTTGTTTTCAGTGATGAGATGTTGTGTTTCTTTCCAGTTGAAGTCATGTGACTGTTACTTTGATCTGTTTCAGGTGACTTGGTGTTGCTGGATGTCTGTCCTCTGACACTGGGCATTGAGACCGTTGGAGGTGTAATGACCAAGCTCATCCCAAGAAACACTGTTGTTCCCACCAAGAAGTCTCAGATCTTCTCCACAGCTTCTGACAATCAGCCAACTGTGACCATCAAGGTTTATGAAGGTAAATGTCAACCGTGGTAGCTTGTGTGACAGCTAGAATCTGGCCATAGGACTTCCATATCTGCTACTGTCTTACCACAAAGGCTGTAGATACTTATAGATGCTTATGGATACCTCTTTATGGAGAAGAGCCTGGCAACAGTGCCAGCTCTGAAGTGGCTCTGATCAGGCTTCTGACCTGCATCAAAAGGTGTTACTAGAATTTTTTCCAAATGTGTCTTGGGTTCCATTCTGAGAAGCTCCTTGGGAGGTGTCCAGGCAGATGACGGGTTGAATTGAAAACCTTGCCTCTTAGAAGTGCAGCTCTTGGTTTCACAAAGTACAAACCTTCTTCAATTGTCTCCCAGGTGAGCGTCCCCTGACCAAGGATAACCACCTTCTGGGAACGTTTGATCTCACTGGAATTCCTCCTGCTCCTCGTGGTGTCCCCCAGATCGAAGTGACCTTTGAAATCGATGTGAACGGAATCCTCCGTGTCACAGCTGAAGACAAGGGCACAGGGAACAAAAACAAGATCACAATCACCAATGACCAGAACCGTCTGACCCCGGAGGAGATCGAGAGGATGGTCAACGATGCAGAGAAGTTTGCAGAGGAGGACAAGAAGCTGAAGGAACGCATTGATGCCCGGAACGAGCTGGAGAGCTACGCCTATTCTCTGAAGAACCAGATTGGGGACAAAGAGAAGCTGGGGGGCAAGCTGTCCTCTGAAGACAAAGAAACAATAGAGAAAGCAGTAGAGGAAAAGATAGAGTGGCTGGAAAGCCACCAGGACGCAGACATTGATGACTTCAAAGCAAAAAAGAAGGAGCTGGAGGAAGTTGTGCAGCCCATTGTGAGCAAGCTGTACGGCAGCGCCGGCCCTCCCCCGGGGGAAGAGGAAGCAGCAGAGAAGGACGAGTTGTAGATACTGGCATCTCCGAATGTTGTGTGTATATATTGGACTCAGGAACACTTGTTTAAAATATTGAACTCTTCATTTGGAATGTAACTCTGAATCTTCACTCGTGAGTGGAGCTGGAAACGCTAGCCCAAAGTGGCTGTATCCTGCTTTTGTGAGCAGGTGCTTGGTGTCTGGGGAGCAGGGGGAGTGTAAATGCAAATGGGGTGTGGAAGTGGCAGCAGCAGCAACGTCCTATTTAACAACTGGTCCTGTGGGTTGGTGTAGAGCTTTTCTACCAGAAGTGACCACAATAAATTTGTTATTTACACTGGGCTCTGCTCTAGCTTGTGCTTTTCTATCCCTGGTTCTAGCTGTGGGTTCTTGTGACAAGTGCCACACTGCTCTTCTGGGGTGGACCTGAGTGTCCCTGCAGTGCTGTGGTGCAACTGGTCCTTGTCAGGAAGGGGTTGTCACCCTCAGTCACTGCTAAAGGGGGTTGGTTACCTGGCAAGTGCAGCTTTGCCCTCTGGGCTGGAAGCAGAGCAAAGAGAAAACTACCTGCAGTATTAAAACTATTTATAGGAGCCTTGTAAGTCTCACATGAAACAAGACCAGTTCTCTGAAGACTGAAAACTAGTCTGCAGCTAATAAAGTTGTGTTTTTAAAAAAGTTAATTGGAATTTGGTCTTTTTATTTGACCATGACCTTTGTGCAGTCCATGTTAAGAAACTAAGTACAGAAGGAGCTGCTGTGCTAACAGCTGCCTAAAGCCACTCCTCACTTTACCTTCTTCCTGCTGTGAGGGACAATCTGTGTTTTGTTCACTTATTTTCAAGATACTAAAGACAAAACCCAACTCCTGTCCCCAAAACCTTAGTTTCCAGATTCCACTGTGGCTTTGCAGATGGAAGTGCTTCTGTAGCCACCACTGCTCAAGTGCCTCCCCTGAAAAGCTGCCCAGACAGCACAAACCCTGCCAGGCCCTCATGTTCAGGGACCTGCAGCCCAGTGCTGGTGCCACAGGGAGCACAGGACTGGGGAGAGTGTGAGCACAGTGCCTGGTGTGGCCAAGATTTTGTTTATTGGAAAGAATTGACTTAATCTGACTGGTACAAAACTGGGTAGAAAAGGCCAGCACTACAGGATCAGGCTGACCAGGCAGTCCTGGTACACCTGTCCCTGGGTGTCCATCCCCCCAGACACAAACAGCAGGTGCATGACTGTGTCCTCAGCACAGCCCCCCTGCTCTTGCCTCCTCTGGAGGGGCACAGCTGTGTCACCTGCTGACACACCTGACTCTTCCCCAGCTTCCTCTTCCCCGGTGACAGCTCCCGTGTCTCCACTCTTCCCAGCCCACCAGGGAATGACACACATGGCGTGATCCAGCCGCCCAGCAGGGAGAGGGGAGTCAAACTGCAGGAGTGTCCACTGCTGCTTCTCTGCAGTGCAAAGGTACAGACTTAAAAAACATACCGTGATCTCATTAATTAGTCTTGTTTTCAACACTGGAGCATTTAGTCTGGTACTGGAGGCCCAGGAACTGGGAGGTAAATCATCTTCTACGATCAGCATTTACCCTTAGCAGAGAGAAGTATCCTTACCTGTGTGATACTTGTAGGTAGTGCTGAGTGCCCCTTCTGGACCAATTCCCCCAAAAATGTACAAGTGCTCCCTAAACACAGCAGAGGAGTGGGATGCCCGTCCTCCCGGCACCTCACCCGTGGCTGGGATCTTGACCCACCTCCTGTCAGCTGATGGAAGAAAAGAACATGTCTGTGGTTACACGTTACCAAAAACCCGCAAGTTTTGCTGCTTTAATCAGAGGGTAATATTTCAAGCACTTAAGACTGATCTTTTAGAAAAAAGGTCCCCCAAAATCAACACATGACACCACAGCTACTGCTCTGTGGTATCTGTACTGATACTTACTTGTATCAATGCAGAACAGGTCATCGTAAAAAACATCTCCAGCTAAACCTCCATGGATGAAGAGTTTCGTCCCAACTGCAGCCACCACGTGTCCCTGCCGAGGAGAGGGGGGATCACCCCGAGTATCTGGCTGGGACCAGGTCAAGGTGGCTAAAAATGGGAGAACACGTGTGTCAGGAAGAGAACTGGGCTCAGATTCCCAGTCAATACACAAGAATAAGTGGATGCCAAGAGGGAGCAGCATCCACCCATTCATTTAAACTTGCAGCCAGAGCAGGGGCCCAACATTCCCATGTCTGGGATTGAATGGGAAGTGCTGCCCCCCGTTCAGCAGAGGACAGATCCCACCCTTAGGAATAACATGTCCAGCAGTACCTGTGTCAAACACGTGAAGCTGCTGGTCTTGAACTGGCTCTGCTCCTCTGTGTCCCCCTCCAAACACGTACAGACAGTCTCCCACTGCTGCCGAGGAGCTGTGGAAGGTCCTGGGCAGGGGCTGCTCGCCGCCCACCTCAGGGCTCTCCCAGGTTCCTATTTCTAATCAAGACATTCCATTAACAAAGTGATCAACGCGGGAGCAGAACACACGCTCCCGCCCCCTCGCAAGGAGCTCGACAGCGGCTCCGCGGCCACACGTCCCCCGTGGCTCCGAACCTCGGCGCGGCTCCAGGCCCCGCTCCCGCGGCGCAGAGACCGAGCCTGGCGCGGAGCCGCCGGTGGCCCGGCCGTCCTCCCGGGGCCGCGGCGCGGCGGCTCCTCGGGCACTCACCCGGGTCCAGCGCCTGGACGCAGCTCCGGTTCCCGGCCGGGTGGGCGCCGCCGAAGACCCAGAGGCGGGCGGGGCCGGCGGGCAGGAAGGTGGCGTGTTCGTAGCGCGGCCGCAGCCCGGCCCAGCCGGCCGCGGCCCAGCGCAGCGCGCCTGCGGGCACCGGGAGAGCGGTCGGCCGAGCCCGGCGGCTCCGGGTCCCCCCCCCCCCCGCCCGATTCTCACCCAGCTCCACGAAGTGCGCGTCCGCGAAGGCGCCGGCGGGGTCGGCGCCGCCCACGAGCAGGACGCGGCCGGTGCCGCCGCCCGGCAGGAAGAGGCAGCCGTGGCCCACGCGCCCGCGGGGCCGGTCACCGCGCGGCGACAGCCGGTACCTGCGGGGAGCGAGGGGCAGCGTTCGGCCGGGCCGGGCCGGGCCGGGCAGGGCCGGGTCCCCGCCCCGCTCACCACTTGCCCCGCCCGGGGCGCCCGCCCGGCTCCAGCAGCGGCAGCGGCCGCGGGCCCATGGCGGGGCGGCAGGAAGCGGCGGCGGCGGAAGGGCCCCGCGCTTCCGCTCCCGGGGCCGCCGGGCCCCGCTTCCGGCCCGAGCCGCCGTCCCAAGATGGCGCCCCTGGATCTGGACAAGTACGTGGAGATCGCGCGGCTCTGCAAGTACCTGCCCGAGAACGACCTCAAGGTGCGGCCGGGGCGGGGGCCGGGGCCGGGGCCGGGGCCGGGGCGGGGGGCGGGGGGCGGGCGGGCCCGGTGCCGGTGCCGGGGCCGACCCGGGGCCGGTGCCGACCCGCTCCTCTCCCGCAGCGCCTCTGCGACTACGTGTGCGACCTGCTGCTGGAGGAGTCCAACGTCCAGCCCGTCTCCACGCCCGTCACCGTCTGCGGGGACATCCACGGGCAGGTAACGGGGGCGGCCCCGCCGCGGGCTGCCCTGGGCCCCGTCCCGGCCGCGCCCGGTGCAGCCCCGGGGCCGTGCCCGGGGCCCGAGCCCCGCAGCCCTGACGCCTTCGCTTCTCCCCGCAGTTCTATGACCTGTGCGAGCTGTTCCGGACTGGCGGGCAGGTCCCCGACACCAACTACATCTTCATGGTACGTGCGGGCAGGGCCCGGCCCCGTCTCTCGTCGGGTGTTTGAAAAATGAGCTTAGAGGATAAAGCCTGGTTTGCTCCTCCCGTGTCAGAGCTCGGCTGCTCCTGCTGCGTTTCCTTGTGCTGGTCGCTGCCCAGGGGCTTCATCCTGTTGGGTGCAGGGTGGGTACGTGGGGCAGGAGGGGAGCAGGGGGCCCTGCCGGGGTGGCTGTGCTGTCCCCCACAACGAGGGGCATCCCCGGGGGCTTTGGGTGGTTGGGGAGCTCTGGGGGGTGTGACACAGTGTGCCAGGTCCAGCCTGGAGCTCCCAGTGTCCAGAGAAGACATTCCCACAGATCCCAGCTTCCCTCCAGCCTCACCCTGCTCTCTGCACTGCAGGAGGCTCACAGCAGATGCATCACTTTGTGCTGTTCCCCGTGAGCCTTTCTCCATTTGTGATATTTTTTTGACTTGCAGGGTGACTTTGTAGACAGAGGGTATTACAGTCTTGAGACTTTCACCTACCTCCTTGCACTCAAAGCCAAGTGGCCTGATCGTATCACCCTGCTGCGAGGGAATCACGAGAGCAGGCAGATCACACAGGTCTATGGATTCTATGGTGAGTCCTGATCTGAACAGCTCCTGAGGGGTCACAGCATCTTTCCCTTAGGAAGCTTGTCCTGGATGCAGCACTGCCAGGGGCTTCCCAGGGACTGGGTGGGAAGGGGGCTCAGCACAACTTGAACGTTATAATTTGTTAATATGATCATTGTGTTTGTGAAGTAGAACATGTTTCAGTCCAGATCCCACAGCTCTTCCCCAGCATCTGGGCTTTCTGTCGGTGTTTTGGTGCCACGTTCCATTCCAGAGGCAGAGAGAGCAGATACTGATACAGAAGGGGTTTGGGTGGGGGAAGGTTCTGCACAAAGTCGCAGCGTTGCTGCCATTCCCCTCAGTGGAACTCGGCCTCAGTGTCACAGAGTGCTGCTCTCTGCCCTGCAGATGAGTGCCAAACCAAGTACGGGAACGCCAACGCCTGGAGATACTGCACCAAGGTCTTCGACATGCTGACGATAGCGGCTGTGAGTGACCCGGCAGGGGGCTGGGGGCTCCTGCAGCCAGTGACCACGGGTCACCCGGGAGCCCGCTGGGCTGCAACACGGGGCGTTTCAGACACGTGTCCCTTTTCTGCAGTTAATAGACGAGCAGATCCTGTGCGTGCACGGCGGCCTCTCCCCAGACATCAAGACGCTGGATCAGATTCGAACCATTGAGCGCAACCAGGAAATTCCTCACAAAGGGGCCTTTTGTGACCTGGTCTGGTCCGACCCCGAGGACGTGGACACGTGGGCCATCAGCCCAAGGGGAGCAGGCTGGCTCTTCGGGGCCAAGGTGACCAACGAGGTAAGGACCCCGTGGGGGGAGCAGGGTGGGATCAGCCGGAGGGCTCAGCTCGGTGTGACAGGCACCCCAGTCCCTGGGGGTGAGGAAGGGTCCTTGTCCGACCGTGGGGGTTGCTGGAGCAGCTGGAAAAATGGGCCACTGGACCTTAAAAGCAGAAATACACCTGCCAGACATGGTGACACGGACCTTGCTTTTAAAAACAGAGACTGGCTGGTGTCACTAGTGCTGCTCCAAGGATTCGGGAGAAAAGCTGCTCTTCAGCCCCCCGTGGTGCTGCTGTGCTGGGGAGGCTGCTGGGACACACTGACCCTCTCCTTTCCTTCACAGTTTGTCCACATCAACAACCTGAAGCTCATCTGCAGAGCACACCAGCTTGTTCACGAGGGCTACAAATTCATGTTTGACGAGAAGCTGGTCACAGTGTGGTCAGCTCCAAACTACTGCTACCGCTGCGGGAACATCGCCTCCATCATGGTCTTCAAAGATGTAAATACAAGAGAACCAAAGCTGTTCCGGGCAGTCCCAGACTCAGAACGTGTCATTCCCCCTAGAACAACCACCCCCTATTTCCTCTGAGCCCCCCCCCGCCTGCTGTACCCCCCCCCCGTACTGCCCCTTTACAATATACTTTTTATGGAGCACTTTGCTGCTGAAATGCTGCCTCTTGCCTTTTTTAATTTTAAATTATCTAAATTTATTGTGTATTATGGTGTCTGTAGCAAGTTTGGTTTTTTTTTCTACCCCTTTACCCTAGATTAATTTCAGAGTATTTGTAATATGTCCTTGAAATTGATACTACTGCATGTAGTTCCTGCGTGTCTCTGGGTCAATGAAGCCTGTTCCCTCCCGGCCCCGGGGCCTGCCCAGCTTTGTTTTTGGGGAGTTTTAAGAGATTTCAGCAGCAAAGTCCCTGCCCGTGTGCGGGGCCGCGCGGCGCGTCCTCCTGCCGCGTCCGTGGGTACCAGTGGAGCGGTCAGAAGGGCTGTTCTCCCCCAACCCCGTTTGTTTTGTTTCCGTAGGACCCCCGTGAGAAACACAAACACCTGCTACAGCGACTGACTTTGTACATTAAAGTAATTGTTCTGATTTTTTTCAGAGACGTTGTGTCTTTAATAAAGCCGTACCTTACGTCCGCCCCCCCTCGGGGGGGATAACGGGATCAGCCCCCTCCCGGTCCCGGTCCCGGTCCCGGTCCCTGCCCCGCCCCGGCCCCCTCGCCCCCCGCCGCCTTCCGGTGCCTCCCGGTTCCGGTTCCGGCGGGCGGTTCCGGTTCCGGCGGGCGGCATGGCGCGCAGCACGCTCTCCTCGCGCTTCCGCCGCCTCGATATCGACCAGTACGACGAGAACCGGTTCGTGGAGGAGCCCGAGGAGGCGGCGGCGGCCGAGCCCGACGCCAGCCCCGAGGCGGAGGCGCTGCTGAGGCAGTATCCTTTGTGCATCCCCGGCTCCGCGTCCCGCGCGGGGCCGCCCGCGCCCGGCGATGGTGCCCAGGCCTGGAGCCCCTGCCCCCCGGTGCGCGGTTAAACCGGGCCCCGGGCCCGTTCCCTCGCGGCTCCCGGAGCGGTTGAGTCCTTGACCCGCGCCGCAGAGGGGACGCGCTGCGCGCCCTGCACACCGCGCTGAGGGGCTGCCCGCCGCACGGCCGCGGCCCGGCCGCCAAGGTAACGGGGCGGGGCGGCCCCGGGGCAGCAGCCCCGCTGGCAGGGGCAGCCCGGCCTGCCCAGGCCCCGCTCACAGCCCGGCTCCGGCCCAGGCTCCAGCCCAGGCTCCGAGCTTCGGGATCCTTTCCACCTTTTGCTTGTTCTCATGTTGTTCTTGTCTCCGCAGGAGCAGGCCCAGGGAACCATGCTGAGAGTCCTCACGGCTTTTAAAAGCAGTGAAATAGAACAAGCAGTGAACTCCTTAGACAGGAATGGCGTTGACTTGTTAATGAAATACATTTATAAAGGATTTGAAAAGCCAACAGAGAATAGCAGTGCAATATTACTCCAGTGGCATGAAAAGGTACGTGTTCTGCCTGGTGCTCCCTGGGCCAGGCTCTGCAGGGTCCCTGCCAGTGCTGTCACAAGAGAGGATGGCAGGAGCTCATCCCCCAGCAGCACAGCAACTGCTGTTCCCTTTATCTTTGGTCTGTGGGTGCATGAAGCCTCTGCCTGTCTGCCAACACTTGTCCTCAGCCAGGGGAGGGGTGCAGTGTGGCAGGCAGCACCCATGGGAGGAGGCACCACATCCGTGCTGCTTGTGCTGGGGGTGGTGGCCCCAGGGAGGAGGCTGTGGGAGGGAAGGTGTGGGTGGCTGCAGGGTGCAGCGTTGGGCCCAGGGTGCTCGGGCAGGCTCAGGGCCAGCAACGTTCATCAGCTGAGCTGCTGGCAGCACCCGTGTCACAGCCCAGAGCAAACCAGTTTGGCTTGTGCAGGAGAGGCTTTTGGGGTATCCAGAAAGATTCCATGGGGATCCAGAGTGGTCCTCTCATGTTTCTGTGCAGTGCAGGAGGGCAGGATGTGTTCATCAGCTGAACCTTCTCTCTGACCTGCTGAGGCACCTGGAGCTGCTGATCCATGCTGCCACTCCGGGCAGGAATCCCAGTGAAATGTCTTGTCTTTCCCAACGGCACGGGCTGTAGCTGCAGCACTGGCTGTTGGTGCTCCTCCTAGGAAAGGCAGCCCCTGGAATGCTGCAGCTCCCTGTCCCAGCACTGCAGCAATGCTGGCCCTGTCACCTTGTTTTTTTTCCTGTAAAGACAGAACTTGTGCAGTGACTCCAGCTGTTAGCAGCTGGCACTGGCTCCGCAGAACCTTGGTAGGGGAGGAGGAAGGAATTTCTCAGGACAGCAAAGAACCTGTTTCTGCTTGATATTGTGCTTTTTCCTGTTTTTTTCCATGGGAGGCTGTTTTCAGGTCACTGTGGGTGGGTGTTCCCAGTGTGCAGTTACACAACACTGCCCTGCCTGGCAGGATGCGAGCTCAGGCACACGCACCTCATCCTCGTTGTTTTCAAAGGCACAAGGCAGGTCTGACACAGGCTGGGCAGGGTTTGAAACCCTCCTTGTGTGCTGCTTTTTGCACTACCGGTCAGACGTGTGGCGTGCTCAGAGGAGCCAGCAGCACCAGCCTGTCCTCTGGAGACAGGCTGTTGTCCCCGTGCAGCAGGTTTGGTGACTCAGGAACATCCACGTCTGCACAACATGGGCAGGTTCTGCTCCAAGGGGACACTTTGCAATCATCTGTTCCCCAACAACAGTGAGTTTTCTCCTACAGTTTAGTACCTGAAAGAAATTGCTGTCAACATTTTTTAATGTCTGCATGTGCTAGAGAGAACAGATTTTCCCCAATTAACTTAGATTTGAGAGCAAAAAATATATAATGAGGTGGAACAGTCCAAGCTGCCTGTGTGTGACAAGTTTTTGGGCAGGAGCCACATACTCTTCTGTAACTGACACTTGGTTTGCTCTTTCAAGAAGCCTTTTGCGTGCGGTGCCGGGTGACTCTGTAACCTCTCTCCTTTCCCATCCCACAGGCATTAGCAGTAGGTGGACTAGGTTCCATAGTAAGAGTTCTTACTGCAAGAAAGACTGTTTAAAAGACTATTAACTTGAACCCAGACGACGATCAGTTTTGGACTCAGAAGAAGGAATTAGCTCAACTGACACTGGTCCACCTTTATTAGAGAATGCAATCTACTGACATACTATGGAAACCTCCTCTTGGAATGCTTTTAACCTTAGAGGTGGGGGGCAAGTAAAGGTATTCCTGCATATTCCGACTATCACACACAGGAGCCAAGATGTTCTCCTGATCCCTTCTTTCAAAGGCAGAGAGAAGACACTCCTGCCTCCTGTCACTGTCAGTGAGCAGGTATTTTCAAGATGCTGCTTTATCGAGGTGTGGTGATGCAAGATCCTGTGTCCTCCTTATTTAAGAGGTAGCTTTGTCCTTGGCAGATGCAAGATCCCAAGAGCTTATGGGCAGAAGTGTTAATGAGAGTGGTGGTTCTGGACATACAGTTGAAGGACGAGCTGGACTGTAGGTGGTTTCAGTGTAAAGTGCCTGCTGCATCAATAAAGTTCTTGGATCACATGAATTAAGTTACTTGTTTTTTGCTAAATCGTAAGTCTGATACTCAAAAGCAGGCCAGTAATATCCCCGTTCTCAGCTAAGTGTCCACCTTTGCCTGAATGCTCTTTATTCCAGCTGTGCTGGCTGCAGGGAGTGACACCAAGCTCAGCTGTGCCCATCAAGGCTTCCAGGATGCAGTGAATTTAACACAATCACCCATGGTTTCATTTTTATATTCTTGTCCATCCTAGAAAGTAAATTAAGTACTTCAGAAGTTGTTATTTATGTATTGGTGCCTCCTCACCTGCTGAAGGACTTGAGCATAGCAAAACGAGCTGCTTCCTTGAGTTGTCAAGACAGAAGGACACAAGTACTGCAGCCATGGGTGTCTCCACCATCAGTTACAGCCCCCTTGGTGAGAGGCTGGTGGTGCCCAGCACCCCGGGGGGCTGGGGCTGGCAGAAGGAACCTTTCTGTTGGCACAAACGGGCACACTCCAAGGGAAGCAGCTGCTCAGGGAGGTGCTGCTCCATCCAGGCTTTGTTTTTAGCAGCTGCTGTAAGTGCAGCAGCAGCTGTCCCTGGTGAGAGATGGTTTTAGGAGGCAGAAGCACTGCCTGCCTCATTCCTGGCGTAACTCCCTACGAGACAGAGGCTGACACACCCTGGGCCATGGGCAGAAGGTGGGGTTTGTTTCATGCTTTAAAATTCTCTCAACTTGAAATAGCTATAGCATCCCAGAGGAGAGAACCAGAACTATAAAGAGAAAGAAATCAAGATTAGGGTTTTGATCCAAAATGTATTGCACCACAAATTTCATAGTGTTTCATAATACAATCCATATTTACAGCATAGAAGGAAAGAAATCCAACAGCCATAGAAAGGATGATATATACCACTTTTTTATACAAGGGAAAGTGCATTAACTTTTTAATGTATGTATACACACCATTTTTGCTCTGACAGCTAAAGAAAATTCAACACTTAAGAACAAGTTTGTGGCAAGTTCATCCTGTATGAGCTTTGGAATCTTAAACTGAAGTTGTGTTAATGAATAGATAAGATTCTATGTTGTCACTCTCTATTCCAGGCTGTTTTGTACTGCTCTGACTGTCCAGCAGTAACCTCTCAAGCCAGGATCAAGGTAAACCAATTAGGCATTCAGGAGGAGCAGAGGGAATCCTGTCCCCTGCTCTTGGGTCCCACAGAAACAGGCCAGGGCAAAGGGACATTCTAAAGAAAAAGACCTTGGAGAATAAAATCTTGCCAGAACCAACAGGGTTATATCCTGCCCCTGCTTTGCTTCAGTAGGGAAACAACTGATATAAATCTATTTTGATTGTCTGTTTTCATCTTGGAGCAGAGTTGTACTCTTCTCATAAACTTCCCCTCTGGTAACATTAAGTGCCATGAATCAGGTTACTACAGACTGTTTGGGCTCTTTAGTGTCCTAAAAAGGTCCTCTTGGTTTTCTTAACTTCAAATAAATACAACCTAGCTCTAAACTGAGGAGTGTCCTTTGTGCTCAGCCAAGAGCTGCTGCAGGGACCTGTGTCTGGGATGTGGCTGATTAACACAGCCTGGGAGGCCAGCTCAGGGACAGCTCTGCAGCACCATCACAGCTCTGCTACCTGACCTGATGGGGCAGGAGACTCAATCTCCACCACAGCAGGAGTGTGTGTGGAGCAGGGAGCAGCTCAAGGAGCTGCTCACGAGCTGTGACTCTTAAGTCTCAGCTGCCACCACCAAGGTCCTTCAGAGCCCTGTCAGCAAAGGTAAAACCTGAACAGTGACTATCTCCACTGGAGGACAGGCTGCATTTTCTTGAAGATATTTAATAAAATAATTGTCAGTAGCACAAACCTCATCGTACCAGAGCTGCCATAATAGCAGCCTGCTCACTGAATTCCATACACATGTTGTTTTTAAAAAATATGCCCCATTTTTAAGAAGTCAGGCTTACTGCTGCTTACCATTTTCAGAAAGATTTCACAGTGCTGGTAATAACTACAGGCAAACTTGTGCTTCAACTCTGTGAGGCAAGTGCAAACTTGGTCCCCTTTTCTTAAGGAGGAAGAAAAACAAACTGCTGAAACCTAGATTTATTAATTAAGAGTTGAATTTTGCCCGTAAAACCAAAACCCTCATGAGCAGAATTTCTTTTACCACGTAGTTAGGAGACAGTTAACAGCCCCACTAGATGTTCATAACAGTTTTTAAAGCATCAGTATTTGAAGTACAGAAAACCACAACCAAAGAGGCAGATACTGGTCATGAAGATTTGTTGCTAGCAGACTCAGAAGAAAAAGAAAAATATCGAGTGTTTAGTACCAATATTCTTCAACCTTTGTCACTAGATTATTGTTATCTTTTTAAATAAAAGGTATTCTCAGTGTGCATTTACAATACCTGGAATTCAGCTTTAAAAATTTAAAATGGTTTACTACCCCTTTTTCCCAAAGCTAACAACCTATGGTACAAGGCTAACAGATTAGTTTTAAAGGCGACTGAGTATTAGGTACTATAATTAAGACCATTTTAAATATTATTTTTCTTTAAGAAAAGTAAAATCAGACAACTCTAAAGTTGTGCTCTCAAATTAAATAATCATCATCAACATGCAGCCTTCAGGACTGCAAGCCAGGATATATGCACCTTAAAATACACAGTGATATGAAAAAAACACAAACTATTAGTATCACAAGGCAAGGCAGATTTCTTTTTTGGTTAAAGCTCCTGCTCCCGTTCTTTGAAAAGCTTTTCAAACTGTCAGAAACTCAACACAGCACTGCCAACACTTATTTTCACTGCTTGCTTTGCACAGGGAGGCAAGGAAGCTTTTCTGTGCCTGGAGTCCCTCAGCCCAGCACTGCCCAGATGCTGGAATCACCATCACAGCAGATGCACGTGTCAGAAGCTGGCACTGCCAGGCCCCCACCAGTGAGGTTGGCACGAGCCTTTGGTGCCAAGAAAACAAAATTGATGAGCACAAGGAGCTGACCTCTGTGAAGAGACCACAAAGACAATGGTCCCCATCCAACCCAGAAGGGATGGTGTCCATTTGTAGTGACAATTTCTCCTTGCACAGTATTACTTTTGTAAACAGTGTCAAAGGTTCTTGTACAAAATACTGCAATGACAGTGATTAAGACACACCTGAATGAGTGTGTTCAGTGTTCTTTTCACAGAAAAAAGTGGCTAGATGCTGAGTGCCCATTTGCAGGTTCCCTTAAGGCCACAGTGTCCTCGGGCTGGAGATGGACGGCCGGATGCTGCCCTTGGGAGATGGCTTTGACCCGAACCACGACATCTAGGAGAGGAAAGCACAGCACTTGTTATGCTGGGGTCACACTTCTAAGAACATGAAGATTTCAAAAGAAAGAATGTGGTACAGAGGCATCTCCCCATCATTTGATGGAAAGAACTATTTATAAAACAGAAGGCTGCAGGCTTCAGATTGAAGACAGCTTCACACCATCAAATCTGGAAGAAACAGCCTCCATTTTCCACGAGTGAAGATGATGGAACATTACACTTCCATATATTCCTTTAAAATTATTATAAAGTAATTTAATCACATTATTTTTAATCAATCTTGTATTAAACTGTTCCCTGAAAAGATGGTGAGGAAATCTCCCTCAGCTGCAACCACAGCTCTGCTGTTACTCCTCTGAAGCACTGGGAATTTCCTCCCTCAGGAAATGGACAATTCCCAACATGCATGTATGTGGTTAGCTAACATTTTAATAATAAATTACATTTATCATTTGGAAAAGATAGTTCTCATGACCTTCCAGCATCTAATAATTTTCTTCCCATCTGCTGGGAGCCCCATTAGTGGTGAGAGGTGGCACAGAACCCTTACCTTGTACTCCAAAGTTTCTTTAAGCATGTTTTCTTCCTCTTGTGAAAAATTCAGCAACACAGACACAGCTTTAATTAGATGGAATGCCTGAAAGAAACCACAGTATTTTGTTGCTTATGATGCTCTCGGGCTCTATATTTCTGGACTAGGATGCAGCACAGCTTCTCTCTAGGTTTGGTCACGGACTTTTTAGCCACAACTGTGAAGAGCAGAGCAGCAACCTTCCCTCATCCCCAGTTCCAATAGACTGGGATGGCCTGTACCTTATTCTTCTGTTTGTTTCCTGGCTTTCTGTTCTTTAATGTTTGTTTGCTTATTTGGGGAAGAAGACAAATGGGGAGCCTAGTTAGTAAGAAGAGAGAAGCAGCTCAGCTCCTGTGGCACCCTAGGTTTTTTAAGCTTCGAAAAGTTGATCAAACCAGCACGCAGGCAGGAAGGAATCACGCTGCTTTAGACACACACTGAAGGACACTAACCCTGCAGTGCTGATGTTCTACACAGGAGGCAGGGTTAGGAAAGGAGTCAAGCATTCAGGATGCCATGGAGCTGGTCTTATCAAATGACTTGCAGTTAAGCAAAGTATATTATTGGCCTGACTTGCTTGCCTTTAATTTTTTGACACAATGGGGAGAATGTGAAGGAGCTACAAATGCCCAAGGAATTGCTCTTACAGATGAACAGCAAGTGGTTCATGCCTTTTTCTTGTGGCCTTTTGCCATCTCTCTTAAATGCACAACCACTCTCAGGAAGTGCTCTGCATGCTTTCTGGAGTAGTGCACAGGGAATGTCCTGCAGCTTCAGATCTTTAACTTCCAGACATAACCACCTCTTAAAAATTCACATTACTCTTTCACTTCAATTCATAATAATCTGTACTTCCAAATGTACCTCTGTTGGCTCATCTGCCTCATTGTACAGAACCAGTCAACAACTTTTTAAGTATGAAAGTATGGGACTGGCACAGACATGTCCTTAGCAGGTAACAGATGGAGTCTCTAGAGAAAGACTTAAGAAGAGAAGGTTCTACCTCAGATTCCCGGCAGGACATGAATTTTAGTACAACATGTTTAAGGTATTCGAAGTTTATCTCCCTGGAGTCATTTAAATCAGAGTTGTTTGTGACAGTCACAGAAGCATTAGGCACTTCAGCATTTGCTTTTTCACGAACTTCAGGGACATCAATGTCAGGCCTTATTTTCTAAAACAAAGAACAAGAGAAAGTCATTGTATACTCTTGTCAGCTGGGCACTGGGAGAGGATCCAGGTCTGAGGTATCTAACACAGGTGGTGTCCACAAGGTGGGTATGACCTGTGAATCAACAGGACCCTTACCAGCTCTTTCTGGAGGGTTTTCTTGAGTTCTGTCATTCTTTGCTGTAGCTGCTTTATCATCTGTAAGCACAGCAAGGGAGAGTGTTAATACAGTAGTTGCTGTCAGGACATTTTGACTCACAGATCTCTGGAAAAAGCCGTAACAAACAGTGTAATGACTGAAACAATCACTGAACAACTGACAAGAGCTGACAGCTCTGAAGACAACCTAGAAGTCTTGCTTTTCTAGTGCACACAGTAGCAGGCATGTGACAGGATACCTGGGCTTCCACGTGTCAGCACAGTGGAAGGAAACTGAATTCACACAAAAGGGCTCTGCAGGAAAGCTGTACATGGGATAATTTGATCCATCTTCCCTGCAAATCAGGCAAGGATTCCTACAATTCTGGCTGCAGTTTTCATCCATTGTTGCTTATACAATTCTTGTACAATTCAGAGAAAAAAACCCTACTAACAGAAAAGCAAGACTAACAGCTGTTTCTGCTGTTCCTGTTCACCTTGTTTTTCTCAGCAATTTGCTGTTCCAGCTCTCTGTTGTCCTTCTGAAGTTGACTGGCATCTGCAGCTGCTACCTCTCCATTCTGTTCCACCACATGGTCTTCTGGAGAGTGGAAATGCTTGGTCAAGGCTCTGGATTCCTCTAGATCTGAAACCTATAAAAGTGAGGAGAGTGAATTGGAGATACCATGACATTTGCAGCCTATGAGCACTCCCTGGGAAGAAATTTGGTTCTTTGTTTGCCACTAACATGTCACCCCCCCACCCAACCTAGTTGGCTACACATCTTGCTGACCTGCCTGTTCCTTGGTCTCTGTCTCATTGCTTTCATGAAAGTTCTCTCAAGACATTTTATGACTTGAAGAAAATAAGGGGCTGTCTTTCATAAACCAGTCACAGATCTGACAGGAAACAGCCTCCTTTATGAAGACAGGGAACAACCCCTGGTAGTCTACACTGCTGGTGTAGAAGGTGTAGGTGTGTGGTGTAGGTGGTGTGAAGTTGTCAGAGTGAACAGCTCCAAGTAGGTGTCACCAGGCACGACTGAACTGGGGTCTCTCACACACTTGTTATTTCCCTGAGAAGTTCAGTTCAGCTTTGCAACTCCACTCACTTTTTTGTCATGTTCTCTGGCCAACAGGCCCTCCTGTACCTGCAGCTTCAGTTCCTCTATTTCCTTTCTTGCCATTTCTTCCCTCTCCACTGCTTGGCTGTTGCTTGCTTCTAGGTCAGACTGCAACTGGTGCACCTGCAGCAAGACAGCTTCATGATCTGAGAAAGGAGAGCCCTGCTTAGTATCAGTCTACTGAACCAAAGGGGAGTTTCCCATTATTTTTCTTAAACAAAGCAAGTCACACCGACAGCAAGTCCTCACCCTTCTGCCTTGCTCTGTCATAAAGACAACAGGATTGAAGCCACCCAAACTGACACCAATGTTTTTGCAAAGGAGCAGCCTGAGCAAGAGCAGTTTTTGAAGTGCTGCCATGAAGTTTTCATCTGCAGCATTTGTTTTGTGCCAAACCCTGATCTACCAAAAGTACAGCTAGATTTGTTATTTCTTTGTGTATAAACATAAAACCTTGGTTAAAAAAGTGGTTTTGTTTTTAAGGACACAGTAGAGAGACCGTCCAATTGTCACTGAAAAGACAAGATTCTGAAAATTCTAACAGGTTAAATATGGAAGAGAAATCTAGAGTTGTTACAATCTATACTCCAGCCCAGAACTGGAGGCTGTACTTAGATAAAGCTGCCTGGGATACAGCAGACCAGTTTGGTCTAACCTTGACTGAGTTGGTTTAGTTCTTCTTTCTGTTTTAGAAGCATATCACTTTTTTCATCAATCAGCTGCTCTTTTTCCTTTATCACGGAAGCAAGATGTGAAACCTTCAAAGCAAACAAACAACAAAAAGTCATTAAAGATACAAAACTAGAAAGGGGTGCTGAAAGATTCCAGGACACCTCAGGGGTTCAGATCTTATGTTTTTGTGGGAAGGAGTGGAGAAGAATTCTTGTATCAGTGACAAAGGCAGGGGCTGCCTGAGCTCTGTGCTAGGCCACACACCACCTTGAAACAGTGTTTGTGCAGGAGCAGCACTACAGACAATACAGTGTGGACAGCTGATCTACCCAGAGACTTGTAGAAGCCATCACCTCTGCCATGCTGAGCTCATGGAAAGGTCAGAGTGCTGCAGGAGCTAAAGCACCCTCTGCTTCTGACAACCTCTGTGCCACAATTCCAGGCTGCTTCCTAACCACAATTCCAGGCTGCCAGCTAACCAGCAGGTGGCAGCTGCAAAACAGCCTCGGAGCTGGACCAAGCTGGCTCACTCCGTTGACAGCTCCCAGCTTGAGCAAAACACAAGCTCACATTACCCACCGTGATCATTCATAATGAAAGAGGAGCAAAACCAGACTGCTGAGAATTTACATTTGGTAACTGGATACAACCTCTTCCCTACCAGCTTTACAGTTGCTGTGCTTCAAAGGCACAAAGATGTGATGTAAGTGCTGAAAAGAACAACAGAAGGAATAGGTTTCTTCAGAACAAACTGCCAACTGCCCATGGCTCGGGGACCCACTGGACCAGGCACCATCGACAGATTTAAAGGGCTCTGGAACACCAGCCACCTTCACTCAGCAAATGTTTTCACTTCCTGCTGCCTGGCCTTCCCCTCAGTTGTTCATATTCAGCTGCCACAACTTGCCATAACTCTTGAGCCCACAATCTTACAAACATCTTACCTTCCAGTCAGCAGCATTTGGCATCCTTCCAAAGGAACACCCCCCGAGGGTGGTTACATCCTTCTGCAGGCAGTGACACAGCCTGAGGGGCCGAGTTTACTGAGACAAACACTGCTGCCTTGCACGCTGAGCATATGACTGATTAACGTTCCTGATTGTTACGATAATTAAGCCCAAATCTAGTCTGGTCTGTGCATGATGGGGAGCACCCAAATGTCCTTGGACTGTCAGTATTGACCAACCTGCTGCTGCAACTCCTCTCTTTGTCTGCGTGTCTCCTCCAGCGCTTTGGCAATCTCGACACTGACGGTCTCTCTGCTGCTCAACTCATTCTGCAATTAGAAGTAATTCAGAGGTTATTCAAGGCAACTAAAATTAAGTCAGTTTCCCAGCTTTAAACCCAAACCCGGGAGTAACTAGAATGTAAGGGTGTTCTAACACACCATGACTTATACTCCCAAAGAAGAGGCACTGCTTGTTTCACCACTGCTGCTACCTGCACATGTCAGAGCAACACAGGCAAGAGGCCAAACATATCCAGTGCTTGAAGATCTTTTAGCTTGAAGCCTCTATTACAAAGCAGCACCCTCCCCCTAAAGATCCTAAATTGGATCTTTATTCCAATTATGCATCCAAAAGTAGCTACAGAAAAACCCCCAAACTTTCAACAAACTACAGTGACAGTCAAAAGACCATACAGGCTGAATATCCCTGATCAATTTCAGCTTGTAACTTTGGTTTTGGATGCTATGAGTGGAATTCAATACTGAACTATTTTGTATTCATTACTGCTGACAGGGTTTAAAAGCTCTTCATGCCTGACAATAGGGGAATGTATTATTTCTGCCTGATTTAGGCAGACCCAAGAACTCTGTTTCAGAAAGGGATCAGCCATTTGTTGTGCTCCTCAAACGCATTTCTGAGCACCAGAGATGATTTACAGCTGTAAGGATGTGCAACCTGAGCACAACGTGTCCCTGAGCCCTGAGGATGGATCACACTTTATTAACTGTTTCTCAAAAACATATTTAACCAACCACATTCACCATTAACCCTTACCTTGAGCCTGTGCAATTCAGACTCTTGTTCTTTCAGAGAGCTCTCATACTCTTCTCTGATTCCATTAAAATTTTCATTTTCCTTTTCCAAATGAGTCTGTAAAACAAAAATTGCTTAAATACCAGGTACAGTTGCTCTAATGCTTTGTTCCAGCAAACATTTCAAAGATTTTGTTCATATTTAGTTCTCAAAGTACAAGATCTTCTACTGTAAGGCTAGGAGTGCTGAGTAAGAACATTCAGACAACATACAAGGTCTGCAAGCTGTGTTCAAATAATTCTGTGAAGACAAACATGGCCACTGAACAGAGCCTGTACTTACAATCTTGCTCTGAGCAGCTGTTCTATCAAATTCCCAAGCTGCTTTAACAGCAGCAAGTTGAGACTCCAGCCCAGTAACCTTCTGATCATACTGATGCTTCTCACTTAAAATCTGCTGCTGTAGTTTACTTCTTTCATCCTCTAGATCAGTTTGCTGAAAAGAAATACAGAATACTATGTTAGTAAACAGTATTTTCCAGCTCTGACAAGAATCAGACCCCACTGCATAAGACATGTACCCAAACAAGCCAGTTCTCCTCAGGCAGCAGCACGTACAGGCATGAGTTCCAGAGACAAACAGCAAGAAAACACTTGAGTAACAAACACACAGAGAAATTAGTATCTCTGGGGATGCTGAAGACTGCTCTGATACTGGTCAATGAAGTATCATGCTGCATACTCACCAACTTCTGGATCTTCAGATCCTGCTCAGCAGCTGCTTCTTTGCTCTTCTTCAGGGCTTCTGTTGCAATCTGTAGTTTCTGTTCCAGTTCTTTATTCTAAAATATAACCATACATTAAAAGCCACGAAACCACTTAATTCAGAGAGGCTGCCTATTTCACACACAGCTTTTAAAAGCTCTTCACCACACCACCACCAATCCCCAGCAATGCCTGCAATTCAGCTTTTTGTCTCCTAGGATAGGGAGTATATGCATGAAATTTCTAGCCTCATAACCTCTGGGCCCTTCTCCACTACTGAGGGGAGAAGATGATCACAGACACTGAACAATTAGACTTTCTCTTCCAAACTAAATGTGACTTGAAGTCTCACCTTTGGCTGAGAGCACAAGTGCAATGAAGGGAGGAGCCACAGGGCATAAAGAGGTTGGAAACAGTGGGAATTTGCAGTGAAAAAAAACCCAAACCAAACAGCTCCAAACTTACCTGTGTTTCCAAGTGGTTCACAGCCTCAGCGTGATGTGTCCTGTCTGTCAGTACCTGCTGCCTGGTTTCATCCAGCTTCTGCTCAAGAGCAGTTTTCTGAAGATGATATAGAGATCAAGAATGAGAGACGATGGAAAAGAGATCAGGGGGTTTTAGTTAAGTTTTTCTTTTATGCTTCATGAATAATGTCAAACTAAAATGGAATAGTTATTTGGCTCTTGGGAACCAGCAAGTCTGATGCTGCTGGACAGGGCTGGATGGGGCCTCCACAGAGCATGTTGCCCTGGGGATGAAATCAGTAAGAACGGGAAATTCATCATATATTCTTCCCACATGTGATAAGCAATATTTATCCTAAAAAAACAACAACAAAAAACTCACTAAGATTGCACTTTTAAGCAGTCTATACATGTGGCATTACCTCCTTGAGTAGCTCCTGCACATGTTCATCCCCTGAAAGATTTCTTTCTAGCTTCTTTTCCAAGGAAGACACCTTTTCCTGCAGCTGTTCTGTCAGTTCATTTCTCTCAACTAATTCCAAAGTCATCTGTGAGAGCAAGAAATCACATAATCTTTTTGTAGTGAAGCTTTCAGCTAGTCCATTGTGGCTGAACTTTAGAAAGGGCCATTATAAAGAAAAAGTAGTATTTGAAAAGACAACATGATGCTCACTTTCTAGACACCAAATCCCAACCTCACAGAGCACTGCCAAGTGTACAGCTCCACACCAGCCAACAGCAGATGCATCTGAAAACACTTCACCTTTTGCCTGTGCTGTTCATATTCCACCTTCAGAGATTGATGCTCTGCCTGTAACATTTCCAGTCTCTTCTCACAACCAGAACCAGCAACTCGAGCCTAAAAATGTTGAGAAATTACTTGATTTGAAACTTAAGATTTCCAAAACCACATAACAGATATCTAATCTAACTTCTGCAAAGAAGGAGCTCTGGGAATTAAATCTCACTTAACCCAAACTTACATTTTGTAAGTCTACAGAAAGCTGCTGAATGACAGTTTGTAGCTCCTGTTCTCTTAATTCCAGAGCAGTGATCTTATTTTCTGCATTTGTCTCAGCTGTCATTAGTTCATCTCTTCACAGAAAGAGAATAAAAAAAAGTGAGATAACTGTTCCAGAAAAATAATCTTTAGCAGATAATTCTGCTTCTTATGAAAATGGAGTAGGCAATATCACCAAGATTTACATGTCCTAAAATCAGCCACTGCTTGATTATACATTAAAAAAAAAAGCAGTTGAGCATTCAAACTATGAAAAAAGAGAAATCATAACAAGCTTACAAAACCCTAAACAAGTACTACTTTAATTTACTTGAAAAGAAACAAACTTGGCACTGACACCCACACCAGCAAACCAGAAGCAATTTTTCAGTCAGCTCAACAGATTTATCAACTCTTCAAAAAATACAGAACTGGGCATGAAGTGAAAGTATAGGGGAAATATCCCCAGCTCCTCATGAATCCCCACGTCCATACCTCTGTGCCTCCAGCTCCAAGAACTGCTGCTGCAGCTCCTGCAGATCCCTCCTGAGGGCTGCAGACTCGCTGCCCATGTCCTGCAGCACCTCCCTGGTGTGGGTCAGCTCCCGGGTGCACGACTCCAGCTCCTGCTCTGCTTTGCTCAGAGATTCTTCCTTTTTCAAAAGCTAAATTTTAGAACGTTATCTTTGACGTTTATCTTAGAGTCTTCTCATGGAGGTTTGTCTCTCTGATTAAGTTATGAGCTCAATTAAATAATAAATAATCCCCCGAAAGTCACTGTTGGAACAAACTATGCAATGCTCTACACATGCACCTACTGTTGGGATTTTAACACTGACCAAGACTCTCTACAAGCATTAAGACTACAAAATAAAAGCAGAGCTACCAACAACTCTGTGTTCTAGCAGAAATTTTAGGAAAGAAAAAAACAACTTTACAGTAATCTTACCATGTGTTTAACTTTGGCAATTTCCTGCTGTTGAAAGCCCTCCAGCTCATCAATTTCATCTCTTTTTTGAAAGAAGTTCAAACTCTGCTCCCTCATTTCTTGTAACTGGGTTTCAAGCATTTTTTTTTCCTGATAAACCAACAAAAACAAAAGGTATCCAAGAATATCTGTGTGTTCATTTCAAGACAATGGGAGTTTAGCTCAACTCTCTGGGAAAGGAATCTTGTCTTGCAGTCACAAGGCTCTTTGTGCCTCAGTAGGCAACGTGGAGCAAATTACCCAACTTCAAAAATCTCAAAATAAATCCAGATTCATTTCCATACAGCCACTGACCACCTAACTGAACTCTTAAAAATGGACAGCAAATAGTGGCATATTTATTATCTTCATAATCAGAGACACTTCAAATAGACTAAGCTAAGCAGCTGCAACAACTACAAGACTACAATCCTGTATTAAAAAACCCTACCAAATAGTTTTATTTTATGAAACAGATGAGCTAAGTCACTACCTCCCTCTGCATCCCAGGTGCTTCCCCTGTAAGAAAGGAAACTCTTGTTGCACCTTACAGAAGTACCTCTCTCATCACAACCCATCATTCTTTACTTCCCACTGAAAAGTAATTCCAGAAATCTCTCTGATGCATTGGGGCTGGTAATGAAAGCAAATCCCTGGCCTCTCTCACTGAACAAAGATCTAATAATAAAAAGGGCTGGACAGAGTTGAGCTGTAGGAAGTGTGCAGGCTGGAGTTCACAAATACACACACAAAACCCCCAGAAAAATACAGATTAATTACCTTTTCAACTTGACCCAGTTTTTCC
This sequence comes from Apus apus, assembly GCF_020740795.1. Classification (NCBI taxonomy): domain Eukaryota; kingdom Metazoa; phylum Chordata; class Aves; order Apodiformes; family Apodidae; genus Apus; species Apus apus. The sequence continues at coordinate 10,985,262 of NC_067300.1, read as the reverse complement.
ATCCACTCCTGAATGAGAAAGAAAGGAGGGGAAAAAAATTAAATCTGCAGACTTTCAAGGACAGCAATTATGGTTAAAAAAAAAATAATTTGTCTTGATAAGAGACATTAAGTTATGGTAATGATTAAAAAATAATCAGAAAAGTAACAGCCAGTGTTTTTAGATAAAAAGGCTGAGAATTCATTTATCCCACCCCAATACAGAAGCTTCATGCAAGTAAAATAGAAGTGGTCACAGGTCACAACTGCATTTTACCAAATACAAGTGCAAGATGAACCTTTCAGCAGAATGTTTTAAGCCCAGCAACAGCCACCAGAACCATGGCCAGTCCTGCTCCCTTCCCTCTGCAATGCAGGCAGGCTCAGCACACACAGAACCCAACACCTATTTTATTGATGGCAACACCTGGTTCACCATCAAGCTCAGGCACTTGGATCCCACAGACAGGCATGGGCAGGAGTCCAAGCTCTGTTACCTGGTCCTTTTTTTCCAAGGCCAAAGCCATTCCCTCAGCCATCTTGGCTCGACTGGCCTGGTGAGCTTCGTTCTGCTCCTGAAACTTCCTCATGGAGGCTGGCAACAGAGAATCACCAGCCAGATTAAACACTCAGCTTTTAAAATTGCTTCTCAATTTTCTGTAAGTTATTTATATCTTTAAAGAGCTGCTTCTGCAAGAAATTAGCCACATCTTGACTCAGTAGCACCAACACTGTGCCACTTACGACCTCACACTGCTCACACCTTGGACAAATGCCAGAAAGAACAAGACAGAAGGGCTGTTCCTCACTGATTCCAACAAAGCTGCAGGTTTCAGGAAAGATTCTCCTGCACATTAGACCCAGATTTGGCAAAATGAGTATAACAACTCAACAGCCAACACCCTACTGCTGCTTTTTACCCTGTAAACAAAGCAAGAACTCTTGTTCTAACTCTTCATAACCAAGAGGTGCACAGATTGAAAGGAAAAGATCAAAACATCTGTACCTCAAACCTATTTCCTTCCAACCAAAACAGTTTTCAACTTAAAAAAAAAAAAAAAGTAAAAAGAAAGTACATACAATCCTGATGTTTTTCTAATGCATTTTCAAGCTTCTCTTTTATCTTCTGCAGGTTTCGGATCTGATCAGCATAATCTTGTGTGAGGAGGAAGAAGCACAGACCAGGAATGATCAGACATTGGGGAAGGAAGGTTTTAGGGGGGAAAAAAAAAGAAAAAGAAGAGGATGAGTGGAAAATGACAATGATTTTCTCCACCAGAAAATCATTCCTGCTGAGGAAAACTTGGGTGACCATAACAATGAAGACAAGCAAATAGTTCTGTACAGTTCACAGGGTAAAGGGCTGGTACAAACAGGAGTACCTGTCCTGGGTGAGCTAATTACACAAACAGGGCAGCATCTGAGAATTAAGAACTATCCCCACTTTTTAGTGCATTCAAGAACAGTGATCTGTTTCAGATGGTTTGGGAGAGGACTCATGAAACATGAAAATCCATTAAAATATCTAAGTTCAAAGGAGAATATTTCCTAAAGCAATAGGATTTAATATGTCTCAAGAAACATACCAGACAGCTTGACCTCCAGTTTCCTTACTTGTTCATTTCGTCTGAACAACTGGGATGAAAGATCCTCCCTAGAGCTGCTCCCATCTGAAGCCTTGGTGGAAAAACATTCATGTAACTCACAAAATACAGAAAAAAATATCCTGCCACACACGAACTCTATGATAATAAACACTATCCCACCCAGGAACAATGCTTCAGGTTTTCCCATAAAGGGGAATGCTGCAGTAACGTAGCAGAATGTGCAAAAAATGCTGAAGAGGAGAAAGAGTCAGAACTCAAACAGAGCTGAAAGAGTCAGAGCTCAGCCCTGGCCTAAGCCCTGGGCACAGCACTTTTAAAAGCAGCCACAGCTGAGACCTCTTTGTTCAAGCTGGTGTCTGAGGAGACAGCATAAAACAGCATAAGAGAGACTCCACAGTGCAGATTACAGGATGGGTGAAAGCAAAAGCCTTTTGGAAAACCAAGCTGGGAGAGAAGGAAGAGCAAGGTCCTCCAGGGCTGAGCTGCAGCAGGAGCAGTGGCTCCATGCAAAGCCCATGGAACAAGGGACTGGTGATTCTCTGGGGGGTCTTTGCTCCATAAAAAGTAACATTAAGAGCAGTTAAATGAATATTGCTAAGACAACTACTTCTTGGAGGTTTTCTGAAAACCACTCAAGACTTCAGCTACCAGCAGCTGTTTCCTGCTCCCTGAACTCACGAGATGGTAAGTGAAATTTGTGTGAGAATTTCAGACACAGGACTAGCATCTTCCATTGTAAAATGTTCCAACTTTCTGCTTAACAGAGCTGGAATTCCAGCTGAGCTTGAGAAAAAGCAAGTTAAAACTCAAGGGGATAAAGAACTTGTCCATGCTGCAGGCAGCAGAGCAGTGGCCAAGCAACCTGCTGCAGCTCAGGGGGCCCCGGGTATGACACACACAGCGGCCAACGGGGGCAGAGGGGCCAGAGCGTCCCGGGTTTCATTTCACCCACAGGCTCCTGGAATGATAGAGCTTCCTCAAACAATGGTTCATAAGGAAAGAGAATTTAGAGCAGACCCTGGAGGAGCTGCAGTAGCTGTGAGTGCAGAACTGAGTGCATGGCACACGAACTGTGAGGTCATGCAGGAAGGGCACCAGGGAGCCAGGCTGAGCACAGGTCCCAGCAAGGGGATCATGAACCAGCAGCCAGTTTCCTACTGCCCCAGGAACTAACTTCACAAAAAGATACCTTACACATTTTTATAGTTCTATTCAGTATTTTATGTCAGTTTAATAATGTTCTGTATTGAGCTAGATTTGTAACTCATGGTCACATGGGAATATAAGCCCCCTAGTAATTAACATCATTAGCACACAAACACTTCTTTCAGTATTTAAGTTCACTCAAACTAATGAATGACAGAATCACCACCAAGTGGAAAAGACCTTTAAGATCATCAAGTCCAGCCTGTGACCTGACACAGCAACTCGTTCACACAGGAAGAGGCTCAAAGGCAGCACAACCCCGGCTGCCTGTAACGCTGTAACGGACACACCCTCAGAGAAACCAACACGGAGAGGCAGGTGTAGCTTACAAAGTCATCGCCGGAGTCTGCTCCCGCGGAGGTGACGGACTCTCTGCTGACAGAGCGCGGGATGCGGCCGGTCCCGCCCGGCCGGGGGGCGGTCGCTGCCTCCTCCGCGATCTTCTTCTTCAGCTTCGCGAACATGGTGCTGCCCTGCGGGCACCGGGCTGGGCGGGCTGGGTGCCCCGCACCGGGCTGGGTGGGCGCCCCGCACCGGGCTGAGCTGGGTGCCCCGCACCGGGCTGAGCTGGGTGCCCCGCACCGGGCCGTGCTGAGCAGCTCCAGGTGTCCCGACTGAAGGTCGCGCCTCACGCACTCCCGTTCCTGCGCTCCTAGTTCCACTAAAGCCTTCGCAGCCCGACAGCGCCTGCACCTTAAAGAGAAGTTTCCACAGAACGTTCCTGCCTCTGCAGCGACAACCAAGCGCCGCCGGCCCCACCTGGGGGTCCCGCGACAGCCCCGCACAGCCCGCCCACCCGCCCGGGCCTCCCGGGGCCGCGGCCCTTGCGGGGCGATGGGCGGGCAGGCCCCGCAGCACCGGCCCGGCCCGGCCCCGCTCGGGGGCGGCCGCGGAGCCCCCGCCGCGCCCCGGCCCCGCCGCCCTCACCGCCCATGGCCGCGCCGAGCGGGCCCGGTGCCGCCGCTTCCCCCGCCGCCGCTGACCCGGAAGCGGCGCCGACCCGGAAGCCCCGGGAGCGGCGCTGACCCGGAAGCCCCGGGAGCGGCGCAGGCGCCGGGCAGCGCGGGAGGCCTCTCGGTAGCAGCGTTGGCCACAGTTTATTGAGAGAGAACTGCTGGGACGCGCCGGGGCGGTTCTGACAACGGCCAAAGGGTACAGGAGGGGAACGCGAACGGCAGAGCCCGCCCCGGGAACAGCGAGCGGCTCGTACACAGCGACACCGGGAGAGACGGGACAGAAGCGAACAGAAAATGCTGCAAAGTCACTGGAAAAGGCTCGGGGGGTCTCGGCCGCAGGCAGGCCCGGCGGGTCGGTCCCGGTGCTCCCGGTGCGTTCCTCGCAGGGGCCCCGGACCGGCAGGGAGCTGCTCCTGCTCCTCCGTCCTGGCGTTACTCACATCGTGCCAGCACGAGGCTTCCCTCAAGTTCATTTATACATCTCTACATATTTCAAGTAAAATACCTGATTTTACCAAAATACCACATACCGGCCCGTGGCTGTAAAATGACTTCAAACCAATTCACTGTGAAATTACTTTTGGTAATAAATGACCTGATTCTCAGGCCAAATGCTCTGCCTCCCTCTGCCGCCCCAGAGCCACCCCCCCCACCTCCCCTGGGCCTTCCTGAGCCTCGGCCAGGGCAGAAGCTGCTCGTGCTTTTTAGCCTGCACAGGCAGAAAATCCTGCTCCTGACAAGTCACTGACAACTGAGAAGTGGTAACAAACAGGTGGCAAAAGAAATCTGCGAAGTCAGTGGGGCAGGTACTGACAGCTGGTGTTCACCCTGGGAGGAGGAGCTGCTGTCACTGGAGCTGGAACAGCCCGAGGCTGCTCAGGGGTTCCTGGGGCACTCAAGGCTGGGCTCAATGCAAATGAAAACAGGCTTTAAAAGCCACACATTCCTGCATGCATCTGGGCAGCTGGCACATGAGTAAGTCATCAGGAATGCAGAGACACTCCTGAAGCCCCAAAATATGTCAAATTCAGAAATCTTGAACTAAATCTCCTCTGTCTTGGCAAAGTAATGGTTTGGAGGGGAAGGAAAAAAAAAAAAAAATCAAAAGAAAAATCAAGCAGCTGCCTGTGTCTGGTGCGTGGATCCCCTGCCCTGGGGGCATCCAGCTCTTCAAGGCAGGTACAACACTCGGGTCACACAGAGAATTGCTCTAGAAGGCAGAGACACTAAAATCAGAGGCCACCTGAGCAATGTTCCATCTCCCGTTTCCCTCACAGGGAGGCTGAGCTCACCGAGCTGCTCACAGCAGCTCCCCGCCCCCTGTGTGACATTTTTCCCCTCGTTTGCACCGTGACCCCTGCGGGGTCTGCCTGCCCGAGCTCCCCCAGCCCCAGCAGCCACCGCAGAGCAGCTACAGGGGCTGAAGGGCACGGACACGGCTCGGCCGCCCTGAACCCAGCACAGATAAAAGCTTTTACAAAAGAAGCCTCAAGAAAAAAAACAACAACAAAAAAGTTGTTCAGACAGATCCCAAGTTTTTAAGCTTTCAGAAAAAAGCAGACTTGAAGCACATGGAGTTAGAGCACAAGGCAGAGAGCTGGGCAGGGCAGAATCCTGGAGTGTTGGAGAAGCCTGACCAGAGCTACTGAAGTAGCTTTTGATGATCTGAAGTCTAATTTCCTGTCCCCCCATCTATTTCCTATTATCCTTAAAAAACATCTCTGCACGCATCCCTGGGGAACATTCTTGAGGTGTTTAAGAAGTTGTGAATTGACCAATATTGTTTTGATGAACAACCCAAAAAGCTGTGAAACTTCTCAAGAAAGCACTCCAGGGAGAAAGTCCTCTTTGCCCAGCTCACAGAAGTCAATGCTCCATTTAGTTTGTGCATGAAGCTAAATGACACACCACAGGAGTGATTAAAGACCAGACCATTAAAGACTCATGACCCTGTATTCCCTCTGACCCTCATTGTGAGAAGGCAACTGCAAAAAAACAAAAGGCAAGAGCAGTAACTTTGGCTGGATGTTCTAAAGCCAGTTTGAACAGCAGTACAAACAGATGTGCCTACTGTGGGAGCAGCATTCGTCTGAACATGCCACATGCAGCAAGGGGGGAGCTAGGCAGGAGGAGTCCAGCAAGGACACACTCAGTCCAGAGTTCTCCTCTGCCCTCTGGTTTGCATTGCCTGGAGGCAGGTCTCTGCTAACAGAAGCAACAGATACACGAACAAAAGGAGTGCAAGGCAAGAGGGAAGGCAATTAGGCCTGAGAAGAAAGGATTTGTTCTCTTCTCACTTAATGGTTCAGTCTTTGCTTTGCTTCCACAGTGAGGACTGCTTGATACAGAAACCAAGTTTTTCTTCAGTACACACAAGGATACATCGAGAAGGTACCTACACCAGAGCACACAGCACAGTAGCACAAGTACAGAATGACTTATTAAGTTCAAACAAGACAAGCTTTTACTCAGAGGGAAAAATATTAAGATCTTCATCGTGAATGCAGTTGCTTTGGGTGGAAAGGGAGGGGGCTGCCTTAAAATCCAGGACCAGATACTCATCCTGCCTGCAGCTAGAGCAGACAGAGTATCAGCGTGTCACTTACACAGTACAATTCTGTACTCCTACCAACACAACAGGAGTGGAATCTTGATCTTTGATTATCCCTGCCATCAGCATAACTTCTGAACCAAAAATCAGCAGAAGAGAATGAGGGACCTCAATAATTTTTTTTTTACTTGGACAGTCACTGCTGTTAAGTACAGCTTCTAAACTAATTTTCAAGGCCTTACATTCTCCTCCTACATTCTAGCTACTTCAGTTTGTTTTGGTTTTTAAACACCGTTTTGTCCTCTGATTAGATCTACCTTGGTAACAAGCAAACAGAACCTCTTCTTAGGGCTGCAAAGTGTATTAGAAACCTCTCAGATCAAAAACAAGGACTTCTCACTTCAGCCCAGCTAAAATGAGATTGGGACTACAAAGGCTTTTCCAGTCAGTTCTAACACACAGAGGTTCACTAGCCCACACCCATGGAATCATCATCACTCCTTTGCTCAGAAATAGCACACTGTTCTCCAGGTATATGGAACCAAAATGAGAATAGCTTCATCAAAGCAAAAGCTAAAGCAAATCAAAAGTATTTGGTTGAAAGGCAGTGAGCTGGGGAGAACTAAATTTCCCTTTTCCGTGCAAGCAGAACACTGCTGGTGGAGGAACAGCAGGCAGAGCAACAGATAACCTGTCTCACGTGCTGCTGCATTGAAGGCTTTCAGTATCTTTAGCTTCTACATACAGTCCATGTTTCAATAGCTGGGAACCTCCTCCCAGAAGGAAAGGCAGATCATCAGCTTCACAGTTAATGACACATCAATCTTATCACTGTCATGCACACAGGAGTACTCATTCCCCTGGCTAACCAAGGCCTCCTGTACCTGAAATCAGTTATTAATTAATTCAAGGTCCAAGTGTAAGTCCCTGGAACTAGCAAATCACAATGGCAGAGGAGCCATAACCTTTACCACAACTACAAATGATCTGCAACACCTTGTGGAATGCACCCAAAATGGCGTATGTGTGTATATATAAATTTTGTAATAGACATTGTACTGTTTCATTCTTTTTAATACATATACAAGTCCCTGTACATATATACATATTTACAATTTACACCAACAGTAGATGTATGTGCATTGTACATATACACACAAACGCCGAGAATACACATGCACACACTTGTTAAAATAAACTCCACATCCCAGGTAACAAAGTCTTGCCACAGTCCAAAGAAGAGCAGCACCAAGTGGTGGGGGGCTCCAGATACCAGCTTTGAGACTGCTTAGAACAAACACGAGCATTCACAGAGTTTTGTACACTTGGGAAATAAAGAGTGGATGGCAAAAGCTTCAGCCCAGCTACAAAGAACCTTCATGCAAACTTCCCAGCTACACTCCAGCAGTTCCTGCTGTTCCATACCCTGCTCTCCTCAGCTTGTCCTTTCACTTTTCTAGCAGCCCGTGAACAGTGACAATAAGACTTTTCCATTTAATAGCTTAAAATATCTTCATTTCCCTCTCTTTGCTCACATCTTCACTGTCAGGACTTGCCAGAGGTGCCCTGGCTCTGCAGGGAAGGCAGGACAGTCCAAATCAGTCAGCAAGTACTTTCCCAGCAGCCAGAACAGCCTTCTCCAGCACGTGCCTTTGCAAAGGCCACTGAACTCCTTAACATATCCAGGCTAAGCATTACGGGCTAGGGGAGCCCACAGTGCTGCCACCCATCCCTACAGCCCCTCAGCTCCACTGGCTGAGAGGCAGGACTGAGGGGCAGTGGTGGGCATGCAAGACATCAGCAGGGCTTTACAGCAGCACCCACTGTGTGTGACCTGCAAGGGGCACCCAGCAGCTCTGCTGGGCACAGAGATCCAGCACAGAAGGGGCAGGTACATGATAGGAAGCACTTGTATCCAGCACTGTCTGGGACATTTTTTTAGCTCCTGTCAGGGACTGGTAACACTGTGGGAGCCACACATTCCATCCACACATGGAAAGGAGGGATAACACCTGCTGGAAATGTAAGAATTTCTACCTAGTACCTAAAAATGAAGAATGCCCCCTTCTCCTCCTGGAGAATCATGGCAGCAACACAAATGGCAAGATGACCCACCTTACAGTGAGAGATGGGGGCCTTAGCTGTGTGATTAGTTAATCTGCTCACCACCTGCCCAGGCAGGCAGAATGGGAGCTGTGTCCTTGGCCAGCAGTACAAAGTTCACATATAAAATTGCTGTGTCAAATTTATAGGGAGCATTAAGTATCTTTACAACTTCACTTCAAATCCACTGCTCCAAATGCAACTTAATTGTCCACAGTTTTGTCTACTTATTTTTCTAAGACTGAAAAAATATATTTGCTATGAAGGACTCTTTTATTGCTATTGCTGGTTTGCACTGTGTGGTTCCATCTTTACCATTTCAATTCCAGACTCTTTGGGGATAAAATATTCGTTTTCTATTGTTGGTTTTCTTTTTTTTTTTTTTTTTTCCAATTTTTTAAAATTGTATAAAAATAAAGGATTTCCAAAAATGTGGGCTAAAGGTAACCAATAATACTTCTATGCTTAGGATCAACTGTTGGAAATGTGGTTGACAGCCACAAGACCAGAAATAAACCTCTTGTGTTTCTTTAGTTTAACATTTAAAAGACACGAAAACTTCTGCTTATAAAATTGACCCCATACAGAATGGAACAGCTACACTAACAGCTGTTTTCTTATTACTTTTTAAAATAATGGTCCTAAATTTAAAAATAAAATCAAGTACTTCCTTTTATGATTTTCACATTATAAAACTGCACCATTCAAAATCTGTGGCCAGGGAAACCCCTTTGCAATAAGACAGTTTCTTTTAATAGTCATCGAGGGTGTTTTCCAGGAAAACATTCCTAACATCCAGTATGGAAGCCAGCTCCAAAATGTGCTTTTGGAGGTGAGGATTCTCCACCGTTTCATCTCTCGGCAGCTGAGGGTAAGATTCTGGGTAATTTCGGGTCTCCTGCTAGATGACAGTGAAAACAAAGAGAATCAGACATTCAATTGTTCTTGCACCCTTTCCAAAGAAGGCTGCAAAAGGCCAGTTTCATCTGAGGTGTCCTAATCTCTACAGCATGCCACAGATAAAATACTCTAGCATTTCCAGTCTTCTCTTTCCACTTCCTCAGAGAGGATCACAGTGGCAATACAAATGCCCATTCACCTAAGGTGCTTAATAATGTTCACAGAAGCCTTGCAAAAAATGGAAGGGAAAAAAACAAGGGAAAAAACCCCACAAACAACCCCCAGAAAGACAAAGCTAGTTCATACATACTTATCTACTAGGCCGGTGTTCATTTCTTGAAATTACTGACATGTAAGCATCTCCAGAGGGAGATTCATCTCATCCTACAACAAATCTTTAAGACACTGGGGGCAAATCTATCCCCACTGAAAGACCTGCTTCTCCTCCCTGATCCCAAGAAGCCTAGGTAGGTAAACTTGGGCTGGGAATCCTCTGTCTTTCTGTGCTTTGACTTTCTTTCTTTTCTGCCATGTTTAAAAAGGAGCAGGCAGTTTACATGCCAACACCCACACAGATTAAAAGGTGCAGATCCAGAAGCAGACTTCAGTGTTGGCAGAGTATTACCCAGCAGTGAGGGAAAAGACCATCCTCCTGTTTACTTTACTCATTTACACTTCAAAGACCTTTCAAAAATCCACTCACACTAAATACATTCCAGCAATAATGTTCCACTCCTCCCACCTCCTCTTATATTTTTGTTTTATACCTTTTTAGTTCTGTAGAAGTAATAATCCTGAATTATTAAGAGGAATTTTTCTAGCAGACAAAGCTGTTCAGGGTGACATAAATGACTTAGTGTGTCTGCTACTTATGTAGAGAAATAAGGCTTCAGAAAGTCAAGGCTTCTGGCCTCTGGGGGATACAAAGGCACAGACTCAACACAAGCTGTAGCCTGTGAGCACCAGTTCTCTTTCTGAAGTCACAGTGATGTGCTTAGCCCTAAAGCCCTTCCATCCTGCAGTTCTGTAAGCACTGGACTGTTGCTCTCCCAGAGGGACAGATAACCCTGCCTACCCGGAAAATTTTGTGCATCCTCATGGTGGCTGAACAGAAGATAAACCTCGTCAGAAGCAGGCGAAGAAATTCATCCCCAAAAAACTGCAGAAAGGACTGATCTGTAGAGAAGGAAAAGAAAACTCGGTTTACTAAGGCTTTAAAAAACAACCAAAAAAATCATTTAAACAAGAGGTTAAAATAAGTTTTTAAAAAAGGAGACTTGGGGGAAAGGCTGAGGCAGAAGAAGCCCAGACTCTGCCCCAGCAGCAGCTCCAGGCACGCACCCACGGAGCGGGAGTGCGTCAGCAGCTGGGCAATGTCCCGGTTGATCTTCCTGAGGTAATCCTGGCACTTCTCCCACAGCCCTCTGCGCATGCTTGATAATCCAGAGACAAACAGGAACGCCATCAAAGGATTGTTCAGAAAGAGTGTGAAGAGGCTGCCCCGCTGAGACTGATCTAAAAAAAAATAATAACATAAAAACAGATCAATAGACAGAGAGATACATTTGGTGTGTGAAGCAGCAAAGGTGTCCCTGCCTCAGAGTGAAGGAACAGAGGAGCTACTCCTTGGTGTTAGCTGTGTCTCCTCCTGTGCAGAGCTGTTCTCAACGTGAAGCAACAACTAGCAACAGAGGCTTACTGGAGACGTGCATGAACACCAAGAGAAACCAGATTTCTCATGGATTGTGGGAGGCCTATGTCTTCATTTTTGAGCATATAACTTGAACACAAAAGTCATAACTGAGACAACCAATAGGAGATCCTGATTATAAATCCTACAGAGAAGTAATAAACATGGACATTCTTATTCCATTCAAAAAAACAGGCAGTTGAACCTCTGCCCCAGCCAAATCTACATAGTCGCCCTCCTGCAATATCCTGGAGCCCGTTTACTCCATGCAACTTGCCATGACACAGAGGTCCAAGCTCTGGACTTGTCTTTGGGATGGACAGCAAGCTTAACAAGGCAAATCACCATGCCAGAGTCTGGAATGATTTATGTTTCACAGTAGTCACAAGGACTGAAGAAGGTAACATTTCATTGCCTGTTCCTACTATAAACACACCCTCTCAGGGCACACAAAGCCAATGGTTTTCCTTAACTTACCTGCCAAAATCAGAACAAACCCCAAGAATATTTTGGTCTACACCTGGCATTTAAAACCTTAACTAACTCTGCTCCCTTTCTCAGACTAATAAAGCAACCCAAAGTGCTAATCATCCCAATCACCATCCCAGCACTGAGCTGGCAATTTTCTGAGTCTCCACGTAGGAAAGACTTTGCCTCCTGGCACTTAATGAAGTATCCATAGAAATATCATCATTGTTCGAATAAATTGTTTGCCCTAAACAGTAACTAAACTCTATCACACTACTTCAGGAAACATTAATCTGATTCAGGGATGATGTAGCAATAAAAAACTCTATTTTCCTGAAGAATAAGTTATATTTGTTTGGCATAGATGTATGATGCAACTGCAGCCTGTGAGGAGAGGCAGCACGACACGTACCTTGCAAAGCTTTTGGATATGCTGTTGGAGAAAGCAAGCACACCAGCGGTTGTCCAAATAAGTTTGTGAAATTCTGTAACAGATAAGAATTTGGAAGCATTGATGGTCACTTTCCTTGCTTTTGAATCTTCAGCAGTTTAAGGGTACAAACAAAGACTGTTAGTGTCAGAACACGCTAATGCCCTTCACACAGCTCAGCACTGGCAGCACTGACCTACGGATACATCCTGGCACAGGACTCATTTCACTGCCACTGCAGCAGACACTCATTTAATGGGAATCTGGCTTTCAGTAGTAATATGTTACTTGAAAAAAATCACCTTCTGCAATCAGAAAGAAAGCCACTGGCTTTCAGGTCAAGATAGATCTTGTGTCTTTCCTCAGTACCAGCTGAATTATCCAAAGTTACTTATTTCTCCCTGTCTTTCTAGCAGGAGAAACTGTTTCTGAAGAAACAGAAGAACCCAGGGGAAAAAAGTTTTAAAGTAAGTTTTCTTTAAAGCAAGTATGTCATAATCTTAACATCTGCTATACTGAACCCTCACTTGCAACACCCATTTCATGAGCCCTTCCACCAGCACCTTAAATATTGCCTCAGGGCCCTGTTGCACAAGAATTTCTCCAGAAACTCAAAAGAAGCCTTTGTCCAGTTTCACCAACATTCACCTGATACCACTCCTACCATGTGTTTATCTGGTAGGTATTCTGACTGGTAATAATTATCACCAAGGAAAAGCAATAATTTACACAACCTCATTAGCTGTCACAGGTCTCACCAAAACAGCTTCCTTAAAATTGCAGGCTTGGAAACCCACAGAAAATGTAAATTATCATGTCTGCATCCTATCAGAGCTCACATGCAAACCAGCATCCAAAGCAAAAATGCAACACACATTTCCACAAACTAGATTCTTAAAATTGTTACAAATGTAAGGCGTACATCACCAGAAGCATTTGCTTGTCTAGAATCATCAAAAAGGTCTGTTTTTAATTCCAAAAATGGAACGTTCCCTTCTGGGCAGTATACTTCAACTAAATTAGTTTCACTTAATTAATTTAATCTAAGTCTGCTGAATACTAAACACAGTAATCTAGCCTAATCAGAATAAAACCTTTCTCCTATCTAACATAGTGCTGACTGGTCCTAAAACCCCTTTGATTTCATTAGGAGCCCAAGGGTGCTTTATAAAGCTAAGGCTTGGTCTCTAACGAAGACACAAAGACTCTGACCATGACGAGAGCAACTGCAGGTCAGCCCAGTCATTAGTAAAACTGTACAATAAAGAAACATTTACAGCTCCAGGAGGAGCCACGCAGACACTGCCAGTTTGGACTGAATAGACATCATCAGGTTGCATGTTCTAATGTAACACGTGCTTAGCTGTGGCCAGCAGATTCCCAGCTGGAATTCTATCTTCCAGCACCTGGAGACCAGTGCAGGCTTTCCATGCTCTCCATCCGTAAAAACAACACTGCAATTACAGGCTTCCTAGAGCTATCAAGAAGAACCAAGTGTCACTCATATCTCAGGAAAGGTATTACTCACTGATAGTATCTGGGATCATTTTGGACTCAGTCCCAGCAGAGGTTAAGTCAACATAGCCAGTAAGTCCTGCGAGGGGGAGAAACTACAGTTTCACACCAAATGTGCTCCTTGGGAGACAGCTGCTCGTGCCAGTCACTGCATCTGAACTACAGATCCAGGAGGATAAGGTTGTCAAGCTTCCAGGTGCTGTCTCAGCTCTTGCCCAGACACAGCTGCCTACCAAGCCCAAGTGAACAGGACTCCCTCACCAACCACCTCTGCTCCCCAGCCCTGCAGGGAAGTGCTGTGTGTGCACAGGAGCACGTCACAGCCGTGGAGCTGAGCACCACAAGGTGCACCAGGAAAACCCACCCTGCAGCCTGCACGTTGGTAGCAGCTCTGGATAAGGAACTGCCCACCTTCCAATGCATGGACAACCCCAAAAAGGTTAGAACGTGTTATTGTTTCAGAATGGTTCCTTTGTTTTCCTTCAGTATTCAAGTTTTCCAGCAGAAGCACTGCTGCTTTTTAAAATGGGCTTCATATACATCCCTTTCCAAAAAGGAACTACTCATCATCTCCAAAGGAATCACTTCCCATGTAAGCTTCACTGAGCTGAGAATTTACACCACCTCACCAACAAAGGCCGTGCATTCTTACTGGCCAGAGTTTTTGGTTTGTTTTTTTTTGACCATCATCTTAAGACAACCACAGCTAGAAGAAGATACTGATTTTAAAGTATTATTTCATCCACATATCCAGTGCTAACCTTCAAGAACACAGCCATCTATATTTAAATGGAAGTGTTAAAAAAAATTCATGGCTTTAAGTAGATATGCTCGGTTTGCAGTTATCTTCCACTTCCAGCTAAATACTCAGCGGAGGAAGCTGCTCAAGTGCCGCTGATTTGACAAACTGGCAAGCTGCTTCCTGGCATCACCATTCAGTCATCACCATTTAAGCCCTCCAGAGAGAGGGAGAGGAGGAAAATGCGTGCAGAAGAGCAGAAACGGGCTGCAGAAAAGATGTGTGAGCAGTTGCTGTTACTGCCAGTACCGGTAGCAGTGACATTTAAATGTCAGGACAGTTCCTGTCCTACCAGGAAGGATCAGGGTGTGTGAAGCAGCCTGTGCACCCACTGCAACTTCTCACACAACTGCACAGAACCTGTTTGTTCTACAGAGTCTCACACACACGCAGTGACAGTCACAGAACAGCACTGCCCCTGAGCCCTGGTGACAGGGAACCAAGCGCGGCAGTGGAGCGAGGACAGCCAGGAAGGTACCAGGGCTGGAGAACAGGGAGACTGAGAGCTCTGCCATCCACCTCCAGCTGAAAATGAAACACCTAAACCCCTCCCCACATATGTCTGCCTGGGTTCAATCTGCTTCACAACAGGTTGTGAAGAGGAATGTGAGTTTTCAAAGGCTGAATGTGTTTTTAAATAGAGTCCTTCCTTTTTTTCTTCATCCTCTTTTTTAATTCCTTATAATTGTGTCCACATGATTCTGACCTGGGTCAGAGCTGCTAACAGCCACTTCCATATAATCCTGTACAGAAATGCTTCCAAAAGTCTCATTTCTGTATTCCCCACGTGCAGGCAGAGTTAGCCATCCTTCACACTCGCTGCTCTGTGTGCTTAGCAGATGGAGCACGAGGGTATTTTACACTACTGATGGTCACTGCAGAACAAGGAAAAGAAACTGAATGGAGGTTACAGCTTTTGCTTGCTGTATGCCCATAAAATCTGAAGAAAATTCTATTATAAAATTTAAATGTAGTACAAAAAGTGAATTCTACTGTAAACACTTGACAGTTATTCTCACAAGAGCTGCAAATCCAGATGTGGGAATCCATCACCGTCCTTTGCTCTACGCAGTCCACACAACCCTGATATGTCTAGAGCTACATTTGAATTAAGGATCACCAGGAATCCCTCACTCTCTCTTACAGAGCTGATCCACTTCGTATCTTTCAGCAATTCTGCTAGTGAGGAAGGGAGTAAAAAACCCCAAACAAACAAACAAAAAACCCAAACCCAAGCCTAATTTTTTGCCCTGAAGCAAAACCACACACCCCTGTTGTTACACTGGAATGTAAAATAACTCCCTACCAAAGTCTCATTTTCTCAGAAAGACAAGTAAATCATTCTAATTGTGTTTCCATCCCTTTAAATGGGGAAGGGAATTTAATAAAAAGCAGATTTGCACTGAAATCTAGTGTGGTGAAGCTAAATGCACCAGTATCTAAAAAACCCCTTTGAAATGCATTACAGTACAACAAACCAAAACCCTACAGAGAGGCCAATCATGATTCAGACTGCCAGGTAACAGAGCCCTGGCTCAATACAGAGCTATTCCAAATCACACTGAGGACTGATTCAGTTCCTCTCATTGGCCAACAAATGTCTTTAAAACAAATGACACAGACTATGGATGCTGAACACGGAACAATTTCATCTGGCCACTAGACGTCCCTG
Source organism: Apus apus (assembly GCF_020740795.1). Taxonomy (NCBI): domain Eukaryota; kingdom Metazoa; phylum Chordata; class Aves; order Apodiformes; family Apodidae; genus Apus; species Apus apus. The sequence goes on along the minus strand of NC_067300.1, from coordinate 10,969,387 downwards.
TCCCTCCTCTGGAATGCAGCTGTGAATGTTCCCTTTTCTCCCTGCACAGAATGGAGCTATAAAAAGGCAGATATAAGGAAGTGGCACTTTCCCCAGATATAGCACATTCTTAATATCCCATTCATGAATGCAATGAATGCTGTAATGCTACCCAGATGCAACTGAGACTGAGAATGTCTGCTTCTGTGTTACCCGAACTGCAGGTTCCCAAAGGTGATCTGGCATGGGGCGATTCTATGGTAAATCCACAGCCCCCTGGGAAGGAGGCTCATTGTCCCAGCATATACCACTCTACAGTAACACTGGATGCAAATTTGAGTCTTGTTATTTCCTTGGTTCAGACACTTTTCAGACACTTCAGACACAGACACCCCGTGTTTTATAAGATCAGGCTCAATGCTTTGACTCCTTCTGTTGCTTAAAAGCAACTGAGTGTTGGATGACTGGAAAAAAAAGAGGCAGATTAGTTATCTCCCTCCCCCACACACATACACACCAAGATTTGTCTTTGGTATATAACAAAAATAAACCTCCCACCAGAGACCTTGGAAATCTTGAACCTTTTTTCCCTCCAGGAGGATTTATTACTTTCCAATGAGCGGCTGTTCATGTGCTTCTCCTTCTTGTTCCTATTCATAGGATCAGATCCTGACTAGCATGCACAACCTCAAAAGAAAAGAAAGACTGAATACAAACTGTTTAAAAAAAATGGCCTGTTAAAAGTGTAAGCTAACTAGGGGTTGACACTGCATCCTACCATACAAGAAGATGCCTTCAAGAGCCTTACCTTATAGGCAACACTGTTTGAAGAGTCCACAATGATAAACAGGGGCTTTCTTGTGAAAGGGTAGAGATCTCCAGGGTGAAGACTGTAAAGAGAAAGGGATGCTTCACAGAGCACTAGAAGTGCTGCAAAGCTGTGACAGTGAACAATCTCCTCAGACACACAGCTGCCCTGTCCAGGTGACAACCAAGGAGATGCCCCACGCCCCAGTCCTCAGTATCACCCTCAGCAAGTAACTGCAGAACTCATTTGGTATTCCCTATAATATGGGCTATTGGACTTCTTATTAGTTCTTTCCCAACAAATTATGTTTATCTTATTTAGAAGTCATCCACCATTAATTTGGAAGTTTTGTAGCAATAAAAAATTTATGTTAAGTCACAATAATTTGTTTGAATCATCAAGTAGAGTTGCACATTCATTTCCAGTTGTTCTACTTCAAGCCACGCTACACTATAATGTCCTGCACTGAAGAGATTGAATTCGACGTGTCAACAATTTGACACATTTTTCTCAAAGACAAATTCCTTTGACTTTGCAGTTGTCACCCCCCTGGAACTTACCAGTGCATCTCCTTGTACGCTTGGTTTCGCTTGTGGATGGCGTCCCCGTTGATAATGTCCCGGTTACTGTTTGTCAGGACACCACCAAAATCATATGGACCTGCACATGGCAGAAAGAAAGCTAAAATCAGCAGAGGCAACTCACCTCTGTCATGGATTTAATTATTATATGGAAGGGGAGAAGCAACAACAAATCCCAGACAACTAAGTGAAGCTGAACTACTCCAGTTGTGAGGTGGGGCCAGGGGAACGTGGCTACTTTGCTAACTACACCTTCAATTCTGTGAACTGTTAGTACTTGCAGCATCTATTAAATAGAAGCACACAATGCAGCTTCCTATCTTCTAATTAATTTATTCACTTTTTATCTACAAACATAATAAAAAAGATCCAAAGATTTGCTCTTGTCACACTACACAGCAAAAAGACTGAAACCCATTATGCATTTCATACAGGAAATTCAATGCCTTTGTAAAATTACTATAGGAGGCAGCATATTCCAGATTCAGAATTTGATCAATAAATAAGGCTAAATCAATCAAAAACCCTGTAGCCTCTCAGAATAGATATAACACTATCATCTGCAGTTCTAACACTGCAAAGGGGAGAAGAGAGAGCTCAGAGAATTAATATGCTTTCAATAGTCAATGCATTAAAAAGAGTTTTAACCAGATTTCACTTCTGCAGCAAGTTAACTTTTTTAAAATTCCAAATACAGAATTCAGTTTTTCAATGCACACAGACTGGACACATGTTCCTAGAGTAAGTTAAAGCAATATTCTGCTAAGTTTGCACAACTGAGCTACCTGCCTAGCTGTCTGATGAAGGGCAAAGAAAAATAATGGCTATAAAAACTATCAAATCCCACACCAAAAAAATATGCTGGAGATACCAGGAAATATTCCTGGCATTGAGAGGGGTATGAAACATCACTAACATTAGTAAAATAAAGTATCAGGATTCCCTCATTCTGTTACACATTTGCAGAGCTGGTTGACTCCTATTTGGCCACCAAACACAGTTAGTTCAGGTTTGGATACATGACACCTTTCCATTTTACGGGAAGCTTTGGGAATACAAAATTAGGAACAGAACACACGTTAATTTACACTGTTACAAATGTGAGCTGACAAACAAAATGGCTTCCAGGCCATACACAGTGCAACTTGCAGCTGCTCTCCCTCTTAATAAGGTAGAATTTTTTGGTCTGTGCAGACTAGGCTACCTTATTAAAAGAAAGCAGTTGTAATGGGATTCATTTAATGAGAACTGGGGTCCGACTGTGCAGCTCTTCAGATGACAGAGCCGGGATGCATCTACAGCAAGGGGAAGTTGAGACAATGCATGCAGTGAAGTGGACATAACACAGGCTCTAAAGAACACGGTTTAGTTAGAATCTATCACCAAGTTGCAGCAAAAAAGTAAAATGTTAAAAGCATTAAAAAAAATCCCTGCCACAATCCAAAGCTGACAGGGATTTTTTTGTCCTTTAACATTTTGAGAGCTCTACAAATCATGCATCAGTATGGACAAGGCATGCATCTTATAAAGGAATGCAAGTCTCAAACAGATGAGGCATGTACAATATTTAGGATGTTTTAAACTTTTTTCTTTTTTTTTTCCTTAAATCATAGAAACAAATCTTTTGACTGTGTCTACTTCAGCCAACCAGTTTTCAGCTTTTAGATTGCAGCTGCATCCAAATATTCTGCTAGATTACAAAGAACAGGAGGATGAGGTGAGGGGAATTGTCAAAAATCATGAGAAGGGCTTGAATTGTCAGGTTAACAAGCGTGCAACTAGAACAGGCCCTGCAGACACTTCAGCCCTTTCACCACCCGTCTCCTGACCTACGTCCTCATCATACTGGAGATTGGAAAGAATCACAAAGTGCCATTGAGCCTTTGATTAACTTTGCACTGATGCATCAACTGAGCCATGTGGTCTTCAAAACTGGTGAAGCTTTTAATACTTCAGATGCATCAAAAGCTGGGTATGTCCTTTGAAAAGGTCTCGGGCTAACGCACACTAATTTAAACACATGGAATTAATTATTGTTTGTGGGAAAAAAAGGTATCTTACTAAGTAGATAGGAGAATAAAATTGACTTGTCTTTTAAAAGGAGCTTTGTGACATCTTTCTTGGTCACTCATCCTGGAACATAAAGAGAATTCAAGCCCTGTTCATGACAGGGAGCATTCCTTTATTGTACCTTCACTATCCGAACGACCTGATGGAAACACGCCCGTGGCAGACAAGTAGATCAGCAGCACACTGTTTGCAGGCAGCTCCTGAAATTCAAAAAAAGGAGAGTGAAAGAGAAGAAATGCAGAAGTATATTTTAATATTCAACCATCACCTTCTTAAATACATTGTCATTTAATTAATATTGTGCTACTCCTGCTTCTGGCTTCCCTTCACTCTATTCCATGTGTATATGCCCTTCCCCACCAGATACACCCCTTCCAATAGAAGGGGCACAGACTTTTTTTGTCTGTACAGACAAAAATGTAAACCAATGATTATTTTTACACTTTTTTCCCCTCACACAGGCCTCTAGGCTGATATTAGAGGTTCAAGCAGCACTAAGAAAGCATCTGCTTCCACACTGACTCTCTTACTATCTAGCCAGACCTGAGGCTTTCCAAGATACAGAAACCAAAGCTGTCAAGATCCAAGCAGACCCTAACTCCCAAACAATTCAGAACCCTAAAGGAAGTTCTTTGTTTCCAAATACCCCAGAGTCTGCAACATCTGCCTCTTCCCCCTGACCCTTCTCAGCTGGACAAGCACAGCACATCCACGTTTCTCTACAGACCTGTAAAAGAAATCTATTTCCCACCTTTCTAATGGGCTGTCTGCATGAGGAAACACATGATTCTAATTTCTGCAAAAGGCTGAGCATGCAAGCACCCTAAATTCTAAGTAATAAGGATGCCTTTCCTTCACCTCACCAGCTGTTTCCTTACAGTTGCTTCTTGAAACAAACTGAAATGCGTTTCCTTGTAGGATTCATATTCTGGTTTTACTACTAAATCCTAAGTTGCTGGCACAATTTTATTCAGTGCCACATACCATTCTGGATATTCTTCTGTTACAAATATATTCACCAACTTCACAAACCTTAAATGAGGCTGCTAAGAATGTATATAGCTGGCTAAAGGTTGGTTTATACAGCAGGTATTTGTGGGGGTTTTCCCGCCTGGCTGGTTTCTCTGTGGACTCCTGTTAAAACCAAAACACAACACAAAAACCCCAAAAACCGTGTTATTACCAAAACAGTTTCATAACCCTCTAAATGTCTATTTATTAGAATGTTCACCTTAATCATGCTTCCCATACAAATGGTCTGCCCATGCATTTCCTACTACACAGTAAAGCAAAATGCACAGTATTTGAACCAGAACTTTAAATTATCCCTCACTTAAATCTGTTACCTAAATCTTTCTTACTCTCTAAAGCATCACCCAAGAAAGGAGGGGAAAGCTTCACTCCTCATCTCCATTAAATAAATGAGAATCTCTATATTTCCTTTTGCCTCCACATAAAACATGTCTATGCTTTCTCTGAAAGGGATATTTAACTTTCAGATGACTTGCAAGCTGGTGAACTTATGTGGCTGTATGACTGCTGGAGTGAAGACAAAGGAAGGGGGAGTCTACATGGACAAGGCCAGGCAGGGCTTTCCTTCAGAAGTACCTTGGCTAGACCCATGCAAAACAGCTGTGAAATGTTGCCCAAATATTAGTTTCTGCCATTTTTTCACTATTGAAGGTTTGCTAAGGAGAAAAAAGTGGAAAAAAACCCAAAAAACCCCTCAAAAATTACTTAGCTACAACTCCACTGGTTTGAGCTACTCTTCACTAACCTCTACTAGGAGCTACACCAGCTTTACTAACCTGCTCTGCACGGTTACAGTATCACCATTGTACAAGAATACACAATTTAGCACAAAACAAGACTAAGATCTGTTGCCAGGTTTGTCACTGAAATGGAACTTACCTGCATTCCAGGTTTGTTCATTTGTGATGCTAAATTCATTGGTTCCCTTTCAAGAGCTTGTAGCATTCGGAACATATCAATTGTTAATTCACTGAACTTGACCTGCAAAGGAGTCAAAACAGTTTATTCTGCCAGACAGAGAATAAACAGTATTTCTTTGAAATTACCCAGGTAAGACATCCAATTGCATACCAGACAGACCATTTCTGCCTCTCAGGGGTCTGTTAGTATAATCTTTGAATCTCTAAAGACCTGTGAATTACTTTTATAAGGGCTCACAGAGGACAAAGTCTATTTATTATGGGTCTACCAGGCCAGTTCACTGTAGTGCAGACCCCTACAGACTTTTCTGGGGTGTTTACAAACCAAGTACTGGAACCACTAGGTATATCAATTTAGACAAAATCTGAAAAAGAGGCACAGACTGTAGTCGAGACACAACTGCCTTGCATACCTGAAAAAGAGCTCAGAGAGAAGTCATGAACGACTTCACTATTATCATAATCTAAAAAACTAGATCTTGAATGTCTTTTGAAAACCCCTCCTGCTGCAACTGAAGCTGTGACAAGCTGGAGCATGTCACCTGAAAGCCCAAGTCAAGCTTTTTCTAGACATACCCCAGAGGCCTCTCCTGCTTCTATGTTAAGAACAATCCAGTGTATGAAAACCAGCTGTAGCTATTTAATGGACATGATGAACACAAGCAATAAGAAGTCAGTACCACAGGTCTAATATCTAACATTTCATTTTCAGCTCTTGTTTCCGAGACCCTCTTCTTGCTGCCACCGCAAATATCACAATCAGATGTTCGCCTCTATTGCAATCTCTGTTGTAGGATCAGAAGGGAAAGGAGCACAGGGGAAAGGACTGACTCCAAAGATACAAACCCATGTCCCTGCAATTTCTTTTACCTGGTTGTTGCAGTTCCCAATAATCAGCGCATCTGCAAGAGCAAGTTGTCCCACTATCATTCCCTGCTCCAGCAACGGAGCTCCTGTTTCAGAAAGCCTGTTAGAGGTGATTACAATGGTGTTGTCATCATTTAAAACCATGACAGGGTCTGCCTACAAAAAGCAACCAGAATAAATCAGGAATTCAAGAAAACGTACAGATTTGCAGTCAGAGAGAAGTCCAAAGGTCTCGTCACTTGCAGAAAATGTTTCATAATTGAGGCAGATTTTTTAATTGTATTTGGCATAGATGTATTTGTATATTTGTGTGCAGGGTACAGAACAACACTGTGCAACCTGGAAAGCAACAGCTCTGAGGGACTGCAAGCAAATACACAGTACAACCACATGAAGGCACAGCAGAGAAACAAACCTCCTCCAAATGACACAAACTCCACCTCAGCTTTTCTATACCCAAGGAACCAAATGTCATCAATGACCTCACAAAATTCACACAGAATAAACTAAATGTTCCTGCAGCACAGACAAATCTTGCACTATTTTAGTTCACTTTCCCTTTCTAGAAATAAACAGCAAAGGAGATGAGCAAAGGATGCTGCTGCCATCCATTATGGCAATATTTAAATAAACACTCCTGTTACTTAGTGACATCTTGTCCAAGAGCAGGAAAGCAGAAGACTGTCTCATTTGATGGCATAAAAAATGTATTTTCCTTCTAACAAACTTCAGAAGGTGGTGACAAGACAACTATGCCGAGAGCCTCTCAGTGAACTGCCATGCTTACACCATGTTTTCCATCACACACAGCTTCTACATTGCCAGAGTCATGGAGGACTCCAACAAAGTGCACTGTGAAACACCCTCAAAACATCAGCACGTGGGACTGGCTTCCACAGCAACAGAACTGGAGTTGGCAGTTTCTCCAAAATATTGACCATAACTGCTGCATTTTCAATTCCACCATTTTCTGAACACCAAGAGCAAAAATAAGGTGACAGAGTGTATCTCAGCCTCAAGCTGCTGTCTCCAACATGTTGTCTGACCATGTCTGACTCCACAAATGCTTCAATGGCTGCCACTGGTACAGTCTCCAGAATGCGTTTCAGTGACTGGACTGGACAGGAACACTGTCCCTGCACGTGCCAGACCTGCCTACCATGGAGATGGTGATACAGGAACACTTCAGTGAACAAGTCAGAAAATTTTGCTTTTAAACTAACAAATAGAAGTGGATGGTATTCTCACCTCAATAAATGCTGCCACTTCCTGAAGAACCAGGTTCCACTCCACCTGATCTTCAGTATTAAAACGATGAGTGTAGTCTTCAATTTCATCTGACAGCTCCTGATGTAAAAAGTTCTAAGTCAGACACAGTCACTTCTTAAACTGAGAGCTTAGCAGACAGCCAGCAACATTACAATTTGGTTAGCTGTGCTGGCCTTTACGAATAATTATTAAAAAAAAATAAAAATTACTTGGGAACATATGCAGCACATTTATGACTAAGATGCCAGCCAGAATGTGTTCCTTCAGGAGACAGAATGCCAATGCTACACTGAGTTTTGGCAATGCAAAGTGGCTTTTAAAGTAGGTCCAAATGTAAAGAATATCTGGAGTTTAGTATAACTACCTCACTCACATAAAGCTACGTCACTGGTTACTCCCATAAGCCATGGGCATCAAGGACTCAAATTCCAGCTTACAAGTAACTTCAAATACGATGATGAAGCACCTGATATGGCTTCTTTAGCTGCTACTAGCAAGTCAAGTCAGCTCAGACACAAGGACAGCAATGCAACCTACACAGAACTGTCCATCAGAAGCTGGTTGTAGCTGGGTTGTCTGAGGGGCCTGGGCTGCACACACTGCCAGGAGAAGCTGCTCCTTTTTGTAGTTAAAGGAGATCTCCCCATCTAGGCTGTAGATCCTGGAGTGTCTTCACTTGGTGTTCAAACAATGCTAACAAATAATTTGAGCTTAAAAGTGTCATCATTCAATGTCTAAGTCACCAAAGACATTCAATAGGTTGGCTGTTAGATATACTAGAAAAGCAACAATCAACATGGTCTTGTAGGTGTGTACTTCATGTACAAAGACTTGTGTTTAGAGGCACACAGGGCTTTACTCCCACAGCAGAGGAGAGGCATATGCAGATCCAGCCTCTCCAATTTCATCCTAATATCTACATCATTTAGCAAGCTTTAATTTTGATGGATCTCTGGAAGGTGCAGAAGTATTCAGGATGAGTTCTAGACATGGGACAGAGTAATAGCAGTTTGAAAGGGAAGAGAAATAAGCTCAGCATCAAGTCAGAAGACACTGGCTTTCCAAGCAACAGTGTGTCATGAAGACTTGCTGGGGGAGATTCTACCCATGTCTTAAATCCATTACAGGAATGAAGATGTAATCAGAGTTACCAGATGATTGCCACATTTTCAGATTAATAACATATATCTAACCCTTTCTTCTTAAATACCTATGTACATTTGTGAAGTTTTTCTCTAGCCAAGGATTCACATTTTACTGAATCTTTCCATAGCTCTAGCCATATTAATCCTTCCTTCTGTGGCATCCAACAGCACAATCAATTAAATGAAAAAAATAAAGTTATGCTGCAGCAGAAGCTAACATCATAGATCAAATGAGTGATATTACAACTGAAATAAACTGTATTGTGGACTCCTTAATTAGGAAAAAAGCCCTGAAGAACCAGCAACCTCCCACCCCTTAGCACCTCCATCCTCATTTTAACATACCTTCACAAGGTCCTTTACAACATCCATTTTGTTGAGCAAGAGACAAACCACTATAAACCTTGCATAGTAACGAAGCTTCTTAACCACTAATTCAGGCCTAAACACAACAACAAAAACATCACAGCCACATCTGAGATTAAAGTAGAACACAGGTATGCAACAGGGGCAAGGGAAAGGAGGAGTCTAAGACCAAAGCAAGGCTGAACACTCTGCAGAGTTCTAATTTAATTCATGGGGAGATCAACAGCTACCTGGCTGCTTAGAGGCTTATTTAAAACTGAGTAGAGGGACATAAACTGTACATCAAAAAAGTCACAGCCTCCCTCCTCCCCACAGTCTCCTTCCATGGTAACAGGCATGGGAGTCAGAGGTAACTGCTGACTCTTCAAGCTGTTTGACAGTTCACGGGCACCATCTGACCCCACTGCACCACACAGCTGGCTCACAGGGCACCCACCTGGGACAACTCACAGATCTGCAAGTCAGCATAGCCCATAATTACTCATCCATTTCTAAAATCACAGCATCTAGAAACCTGCTTGGTCAACCCTACCTTGTCTGAAAAAGCTCAAGCACTCAGACTGGAACGGAGAGATTTTTAAGAGACGAGATCAACAGGCATCAGAACAGAGCAGGGAAACCTTCATCTTCCTGTGGCACAGAGGTGCCTTTAGGCACCAGCAAGGCTAGAGACATGCAATCCTTAAACACTTGGCAGGAAACCCTCTAACTCACCTTCTGCATTTATCTTGATGACTTCAGATAACTTCTTCTTTCACTTTACTTTGATTTACTAGGTTTACTAGCTGGTCTGTAAGATCAGGATCCAGAACTGAGGTCTCTACCTGTTGTTATTTGTATCTCTGTCTTGGCAGGCAGTGTGATCTCTGGACTGCACAAGCCAGCCCTGCTCTGAGTGTGTCTTCCCAGTGTAGTGTCATCGAGGAAGTTATTATGCCTCTTGAAGCTTCTGGACCTTGCCCCAGTCAGTTACATGAGGCTGTTCTACTGCAGTACTAAATGATGCCCCCCTAAAAAGCCTGATTAGAACCAAACAGGTTCCTCTGCTTCAACCCAACTGACTTGTCTTCCAGCTACAGCATACTGGGTCCCAGCACTGACACTGCTTAAGACTTAAAATAAAACTTTGGGGCTAATAGCTTCCTAGCCAGAACCAGATAATAGAATATTCCTCCAGTCATACAGCAAAGTTTTTATTTATACTGATGTTCTTAATCATGGCAGGAGGATTTAAAGAAACTTCCTTCAACAACACAGATGTTTATCCCAGTCATGCTCCTGCAGTTTATGCGTATTTGCTGGTTTCATACACTGGTTCATTTGCTGGTTCTAGTCTTAAAAAAACAAAGGCATTCATTGAGACATACCTGTCTTCTTTGTTGACTTGGGAGTAGTATGATCTCTGCCTAATGGCTGAATAGAAGGAGAAGGCTTCATTGAGATAGCTGGTTTCTGAAGTGCGCAAGCTGCAGAGCAAGAGTCAGATTAGCTGACTGCTTCAGATAGAAGCCCACATCCAACTCTCCCTTCCTGCCCCCTCAACCACTTCCTGCTTCAATGGCAAAATTCCCTCCTCAGGTAACACTGTGTGAAAGCCAGACTCATTCTTTGTGCCTGCTGGGAGGAAAGATTTCAGAGTTTGGATTCCATTTCAGATAGCAATCCAATCTGCCCATCTTGCACCCATCTGAACAGGTGACAGGTTAACTGAAAAGTTTAAAGGAACATTAAGCTCCCAAACTTGTAAACCACACTTCTGCACAGGAGTCAAATGTAGCACACATGGAAGACTTAGAGACACTCTGGAGTAGGGGTAAGTCCTCAGGCAGGACCAGTGTGGCTCACAATGTGGTACTGGACTCACGGGTGCCCTTCTCTGCAGCACCTCACACAGTCCCCAGGGCCTTCTCATCAGGAACGGGCACCATGACTCGGCTGAGAGGTTCATTTCTCCTGACTGAGTACCCAGATGTTTGGCAGGGAGCTGCCACTAGCATTGCATTCCCCTACGGAATCGTCTTCTGTGCTTACTTACTAATAATGGTAGTAGAGCTGCCCAATCTTGGAAGCAATTTCCCCAATTTGCCACCGCTTCAACCCATACCGATTGTCCAATACTTGTCTATTTCACAAGAGAGAAAAGAAAGATTAAAAGGCATTCCAGAATTCCTCAGAACATCACATCACACAAGACAAAGAACCATTGCAGGGCCAAACTCAGCTCTCGTTCCTGGTGTGGCATTCCCAGTAGCAGCTCCTCGTGGAGCCAGCAGCACTGCATGTGAAAACCAGAACAAGGGCCCTTTCTCTTGCATAAGTTTGCGAGAGTGAAACGTAAGTATGTTCACAAAATACACACACCAAAAGGTCACAGCTTCCCAGGAGAACACTCAGACTACACAGCCAATGAAAGGTGTGAAAGAGCAGAGCCCACACTGCAGCAAGAGCTTCACACCGCTCCAGATGGGCTCTGCACTGCAGGAGCCACCAGCTCAGCTTCTCCTTGCTAAGATATTAAAGCAACACACATTCAATTAGAGCAAAAGGTTTTGTTTAAAAAAAAAAAAAAAAATCACACTGAAAATGCTGCAACGTTTTAATTCATTAGCGTGTGAGCACTACAGGAAGTGACTATTCCCTCCCTTCATGCTTGAATAACCCAGTGAAAGCTCCATCTTAGCTGGGGCCCCTGGGCACACCAGGGACTGAAGCTGCACTTAAACCCACGCAACAGCCTGCCCCCTGCATTCCCTTACCGGTGCTGCTGCTGAAACTTCCAGAGTTTGGTGTAAACATCAAATGTTCGCCCAAAATAGGACTGCCACTGCTTTTGCCCATACTGAGGTAAATCCCTGCAACAGATACGACAGACACTGAGTTAGGGAGTAGATTCCAGTCAGCACAGGGAAAGCAGCATACTTCTGTCCACGGCAGTGTCACCATCCTTCGGAAGCCACATCATGTTCTCTGGAGGAGTAAGAAAAGCAAAGCAGTATATTACAATTTCCAGAGCAGCCTACTGGTTTATTTCTGTTAACTCCAAGTGCTTTCACAGCACCCCAAGTAGAAAAGGAAATTAAAATTCCTTTACTTGTCAGTCAACTGCACTTCACACACAGCTTGAAGGGACCTAGCTTAGTTACTAGATGTAAAATGAATCTGTTATCAGCAATGACTCCTACCAGCCTGGAAAACCATTACAGTACATGTTGCTGCTATTCCATGAGGATGACAAGGAATCTGGGCAGGATTAAAACAAAAACAAAACAAAAAAATCCCCTCAAACTTGCAACTGGCTGCTCAGCACCTTGGATTATACTTTGGTGTAGCAAGGGGTAAACAGGAGTATAAGCATGTGCTTCAGGGCACCAACAGCTTCATCCAAATACAGCTTGATGCCAACACATGCAAATTTAAAGCACTTACTGCAAAGAATGATTCACCACTTCCTATTTTGTAATAGATGTAAACCCTCTAGCTAAACAAAGGAGGATGCCCAGCCACATGCCTAAGATATATTGCAGGTTTTTATACAGCAAAAGGTAGTGTTGAATTTAATTAGCACATCCACAAGTCTCAATGTTAAAAAGTGAATACAAACACAAAACAACACTCAAACTGGTAATTAAAAAATAATGAAAACCCAAGTTCCCTGGTGCTAACTTGAAGAATGACTGAATTAGTACATTTCCTCATGGAACCTGAGCAGTTGTACATTGGGCTTTCCAGGCCAAGTTGCTTCGGACATTTGAGCAAAGGTCTGACATCAGGAAATGAGAAAACACCCTTCTTCTCTTAAACACCAAGAAGTATAAGCATGAAAGAAGAAATAAGCAGGTAACTACTTGCTGCTCACACTCAAGCACTGATCCCTCATCATGAGCTAACGCACCCATCACACCTCACTGCCTCCTTCCTTCGTGCACCCCTGCACCCCAACCTGCCCCTTCCTCGCCCAGCCTAAGCACCCCCATCACATCCAGTCCTGCGCTGCTTTAGGTGTGAACCCAGCAGAATCAGGGGCGTTTCAAGAAGCCGGTGAGCACAGAGGACTCGTGCTGGGCGCCTGCTGCCCACGGCCCCCGCTGGGTGTCCACACACACGTCTCCCCAGCCTAATTGCAGCTGGCAGAGCCGCGCAACGCCCCGCGCCTCCCCGGGGAACGGGAGAGGTCTCCATGGAAACAGACAGCAGCACTTGTTCTTTTGATAGTATTCTGACATGGCTGTAATAAAACTTCATTTATGACAATACATCGCCATGGTTTCACCACAGATTTCTTGCTTACACGAGCTGCTGGTGCTGCCATCCATTTGCTGCTTTGTGCTCTGAACATCACGCGCGTTGCTCCCACATATCGAGAAAATGGATGCACGAGCAAGAGGGCATTTAGTGCAGGTTTTTTAATGGGACCAGAAGATCTGCATGATTCCGTGAGAAACAGCCCGAAAGAATGCTAAAGACTGGGTTGATCGTGGAGTGATTAATACAGCTCCTCTCACTGAAGGAGACCGGGAAGATAGGATCCAGAAGCAAGGACACACCCAACTGGAGAGCAAAACACCTACACTACTGCAAGGCATTTTGCTACTTCCAGATCTACAGAAGGCTACTAGAGCAATATGAAAAGAAAAAGGCAAGAGCCTGCTCTTCCTCCAGGGTCTCCAGGCAGGGGCAGGGACACTCACTCCTGCTGTCACCGTCACAGTCAGTGTTACAGGAGGGAGGAAGTGGCAGCAAGAAGCAGCCCAGATGCAGAGGAGGGAGTGGATATGTTTTGATTTAGAACATTTCTGTCCAGACAAGGAAGACAGTTCCACAGTTCACTACAATAGCCTCCAATAACAAGTGGAGACTGTTTCCAATTTCTTGGCTATTGAAACATTCCAAACTGGACATGAAGACACAAATGCAGATGTTCTAAAAGGATGGGTTTCTCACTCTGGGCACAGAAGGCTGGTTCCTTTGCCACATGAGAGTGGCTGCTGGATAAATTCCATAGAATTTTATTTAATTCTTGCTGTATAGTCTCAGCAAAGACCAGCACTACTTGATTAATTTTCTGTCAGTAGTTCATTTCAGCCATGCTGTTGGCAGATGCCTGTTGGCTGCAAACCAAGCAAAGGTGCTGAGGTTTGTTTGGCCATCACCACATGGAAGTTGTCACAGAGGGACAACCTCCAGAGACATAAAGATGTTGAGAACATCCCAGGGACTCAGCAGTACACTTCAAAAAGGAAGATTACAATAACTGTGAGTTTAATATTCAAAGCTTTAAATACATTCACAGCTTTGACAGGTGATAAAAAAGACAATTTCCTTTTATGTTCATAGGTTTGTAGTAATTACAGGCAGGGCACAGCCTGCAGCACCACCTGAAGCTGACAGGGTCCTGATGTTTCTGAATCAGCAGCAGCATGGAGCAAAACTAAGAGGTTCAACATGCATCTTACTAGAAGTCTACAAAACAAGTTATTAAATCCCATCAACTCCTTCCAGGAAAGGACAGCAGTCATGATTCTTGCAGCCTGCACAATAAGCAACGAGACCTTATAATCTGGGAACATATGTTTGTGGAAAGTCTCTTAATTTCTTCAAGTTTTAACCTTCTCCGTGATACTGAACAGATTTTAAGCACTTTTTAACATTAACAAAGAATAATAACTGGTTAACAGTACACCATGAAAAACAGATTCCTAACATGCTCCTTCTTTCAGCCTTTTTCCAAGAAAAAAGCCAGTGGGAGTGGGGAAAGGAGAGAAGAGAGCAACTGGAACACACCTCATTAGCAGCTGTCTCTAACTTACAGCTCATGGTGTTCAAAAAGGGAGTATAGAGACTAGAAAGACAACCTCCCCTCTAAGTTATTCTAGCAGGCTTGCCCACCAAAGGATGGCATCACTGGAAGTGCAAGCATGAAGCATACTTTGGAGCAGCAACCTTGGCAGATCATCATATGTTTTCCTCAAATGCTGTATTTGGCATCTGTATTGGGAAGAGAGGAAGGAAATGCTACTGAAACAAAGACGTGGCAGGCTGAGCCCCTGCATTTTTGGCAGCAGCAATGGCTAAGCAGCTGCCAACACAGCCATAGGCTCCATTTCCTGTAGCTGAAGTGCCCAGAGGAGGTTTCAGGAGGGAAATCACTGCTCTCCTCTCCCTCCATCACTTCTTTTCCATGAAACATGGTAGGGAAAAGAGAATGGCATAAGACAACAGCAAAGACTATCACTGTCTTCAAAACAGAAGGCAGGCACACACCAAATGCATTTATTATGCTTGAGGAAAAAGGAAGCAACTGGGCTAAGAATTAGGATACTTGCCAAGTCACTTCCAGGTGAGCTACCCAGAAGAGAACAAGCACTAACAGAGAAGACAGAGAATTACAACACTGCTTTATCCAGTCATTATGTCCATAGGAATCACAGGCCTTACATGTGAAATGATGGTTAAGTCCAGTGCAAGAAGCAACTACATTCGTTGTGTCAAGTTCCAGCAAGGCCAGAGGCAGTTCCAGTATGTTCCTGTTTTCACACAGCAGAGCCAGCTGCTCAAGCCCATCTCTCTTTTTTTATTGCCCAAATTTAATCCAAAGGTATTTTCCATTTTCTTTTTATCTAGCTGGATAACAAGGTTTATTTTTGGCAAAGTACCATGGATACACATGGAAACTACATTGCTCATCTGGAAAACTGATAGAAGTCCTAACTCCCTCCATGCCCAAGGGGAGAGCCAGAATGGCTGCAGGTATGCTGCACCTCTGGGATCTGAACTTCACCATCACACATCCAGACATGAACTGTATTAGTTTGCACTCTCCAGTGACTTGGGCCAAAATTTCAAGCAAGCTGTATCAGAAAGTCAACATAAAGGCATATATGGTTCTGGAAATCCTGGCCTCAAGAGCTCAGCCCTTTTCTTGTAAACTCTTTTTCATGGGGTGCTGAACACAATCACTGAGAACTCCTTGCCTCTCCTGCCCATTTATCATTCAGATATTGGAGCACAAACTGTTTGTTTTGGATTTGGTAATCAACTTCTAAAGCACATGAAAGGATTATCAATAGCAAGGGGCAGGGGGGGAGGAATTAAAACCATCTTTGCTAACCATCTGTGTTTGAGTAACAGCAGCTATATGGGCCCAAACATACAGTATTACTCAGAGATCAGTAAGAGCCTGAACTGCCAACAAGATATGAGCCGAAAACCATGTTGCTTAAGAGACTCTACAGCAAAGCCTAGAAATGGAACAGCTCATGAATACATCATCTTTAACTCAGCAGATATTGACACAAACAGGATGCCTGTATCACTGTCCAAACACCATTTTCCTTGAACTCCCTTTATTCTTATTCCCGTCCTTATTGGCATTGACAAAACAGCTGGGCTTTCTAGATATTACTGCAGATGTTTTGTAGATAAATGTAGATTTTACCTTTCTTCACAGTTCAGATCAAACATTTTGTTTCACCAGACACATACAGGCTATGGTTTGATGTTTCTCTTTACCTCTTCCTAAATTTCTTCCCAAAAAGTATTCCCTCCTCCCCTTTCCTCACACCTAGGCCAATCCTTATCTGGGTTTTTTTGGTACAGAGACTGTGGGGTTTGGATCTGCAGGCTGTCGACTGTAGGCAGCCACACCAATCATTAGGGTGCACTTCATACAAACACTTCAGAATGCATCCTATTCTTTTCACAGAATTTCCAACTTCCAGCTTACTGTGTAGCGATGTGACCAAGACATTCAGCTCACCTCTCTCGCTTTTCCATCCCTGCTGTCTCACCAGAAATGTGTCAACCTCTATTCCTACACACATTCTTACACACATGGTCCAAAACTACGCATACATGGGTGCACATTGTTCTCTCCTAAACAAACTTAATGAGTTTGAGCCCAAAATGTGTATTGTACAACTGACTTCAGCCTCACTCACAGTACAGTGTATGTTCCAATGTTTATCTGAAGGAACACTGTCAAAAATGCACTAACCTTAAGCCATTGAAGAGCTGTTTAGATTTATCCAGTAAGTAGCAAAAGTCTGTCACTGTT
Organism: Apus apus; assembly: GCF_020740795.1. Lineage (NCBI taxonomy): Eukaryota > Metazoa > Chordata > Aves > Apodiformes > Apodidae > Apus > Apus apus. Next base: position 10,952,297 of record NC_067300.1, on the reverse strand, counting down.
TTCCTCTCTGCTTGAGGAATATCATCTTCAGCTCCTCCTGATGACATGATTTCTTTTAGGGCAAACTCAGTTCTATGAAGAAGAAAACAGCCATATTACTCAAAATGGGGACTATTATGAACTCATCCAGATTAGCTGCACTTACAGTTCCATGGGGATGAGAACAAAGAACATGCAATTTCCCACAGGTTACTCGTCTCAAGACTCATTAAAAATAACATCTGAGAATCAAAGCATGGGAATGATTATTGCACAATGCACTAGTTAACAGAGCAAAATTTAAAATAAGTGATACAAGAGTCATAACATGAAACAACTCTGAGGACTGTATTCACAAACACAGAACTGCCAACCAAAGGACTGTAACACAAGCAGTACTTGGGTTTCACAATTGGACAAAGAAATCCTCTCTGTTTGCCTTTCTGCAGAGGTGTTTATCCTGCAGCTGTATTTGGAGAGACCAGCCTCACTTCTGTTCACGTTTCATTTCCTTCTGCAGAAAACTGTAGCTCACTAGTTCCTATTGCTAAAACAGCCATTTTAGACAGAAAGCTAAAAATTCTCCTGCTTTCTCTCTACTTCCTCATGACTGTTTAATTCCATGGTTTGTGCTGCCCACAATTATACCTGCAGACCTATTTTTAATGTTCATATGAACGTCATTTTGTACAGTAATGACTGAACAAAAACCTTATATATAACAGATAAACCTAGTCTTGAGTAAGTAAGGGAATATGAAAGCCTATAAAGGCAGAGTGGCTTTTAAAATCTTACTTGTAACATACATAGTTGTAAAATTTTGATCATCCAAAGGTGAGCTACAGATTTCTCAGCAGCAGCAGCAACAAAACATGCTCCTCTGAAAATGGCTGCCAGGTCTGTGGCTCTTCTGTGCTAAGAATTATAGTGCAAGATAAACATACCTCTAACTGGGCAAATGCAGAGCTTTTACATTCAGCAACTTCTCCACTGGCTCTGGTAAGCACTTTTGTTAAGCAACAAGTTTCCATTTGTGCAGAAGCTCTGTTTGGATGCTATTTGCATAAATAATTACCCACAAGTCCCAATTCAAGCCAGGAAATGGCAAAGCTAACTCCTTACAGTCATTGGAAAGAACCCAGAAGCACCTTTTGTCAATTGTCAGGAAAAGCCTTCATAATAACCAAACAGGCTTTAGACATACTTCCCTGAACAAATATTTCATGCCTACCAAATGCAGAAGAAATTGATAGTTGCCCCCAGCTTTTGGGGAGAAGTTAGTGGGCACATCCTGCCAACCCAGCAGTCCCAGATCTCCCAGTTTAGGCAAGGTGCAGCACACTTTCACTGCCTGTTACACAATCATCTGACAGTGCAGTAGGGCACTAATGGAAGGACATGGTGAGCACTGCACAGACCACTGACTGAGGAGTTCCAGAAAAAGCTAGGAAGCATCTACTTTTTGTCAGGTAATTGCAATATGGGTGCCAGACAGGAAAAGGCAGTTCAAAACACACCAACCAGATGTCAAAAGCTGGTGGCATGAGCCTGGCAAGCAGGACATGAACACTGTGAAGGAGCAGGCTGTGTCTGAAATCTCTTAACATCTACATTCACACAGCATGGAACACACAACACCACCAACGTATGAAATAATAGTGAACACAGAGCTAAAAAATGGATGTCAGAAGCAGCCAGGAGGTGACTGAGGAACGTGAAGGAAGAGGGACAGTACCCCAGGTCCTGTGTGCTCTGCAGAAAGGGTGACCTAAATCCTGCAGCGAGGCCCCTGGGCTGGGCAGTGCTCCCCCGTGGCACCAGGCACTCTGCAGCACCTTCAGATACATTTGCACACATTCAGGAGCTTGCTTGGATTGCAAAGTATGTTTCACAGTCTGTACATCACGCCTTTCATTTAATGGTAAAGTCAATTCCATTCTCTGCTACCCCTGAGTTACACTACCCAGCCACCCCAAGTGCCATGACCCACAGTTTATGTCACCTAAGCAGATGATGACCACAAGTGTGGGATGCTCCCTGTGTTCCAGGGAAGGGCATTATCCCAGCACAGCCAGCAGCACAAGGATGGTGAGAAACAGGACAGGACAAAGAAAACCTAGCTGGTATCAGAATTCAACACTGTAAAGCACTGTCACTGCCTGTGGCCAGAGCAGTGGCTTAAAGCAAATGTATGTACTGAAGTCATGAAGGTGCTGCAGCTCCTGCTGGGGTGGGCTGTGCAGGTGGTCCCTAAAAGGAGGCCAGCAGGAAGAATAAAGGAAATCTGTTGCAAATGGCAAAATTTTCACTGATCTTCTGCTAAAACATCTAAGTTTGTTCAGTATTTTAATTTCCATTCAAACCAACACTCAGAAATAGGATATTGATACAAAAAGACCAAAATACAGCTATTAGCAGTCAACTAAAAAAACTCATTAAGGTAGTTGCTGCCATGAAAACATCCCTACCACTCCAACCTTCCAAGTATGCCTTCTACCTGGTTCTGATCTGGATTCCCATATGTATTTCATATGATATAAAAGAAAGACTTGATGTTAGTTCCAGAATAAAACACTCAATGCATACTTTCATCAGCATGCTTTGATTTACACATTTAATGCTTATTCTAAAGAAGGCTTTGAACAGAACTCTCTACAAAGAACTTGAAAAACTGCCCTGTATCATCTTCTGCAAAAACTACATCTGCCAGATTTTCAGACATGCTTAACCGAACTTTATTGTTTGACAAATGTTTTGATGGTATCCTTCTCATGCACCTAAACAGCAAGACAGAGGCAGAAATTAATCTCATTTTCTACTGACACTTTTAGAAGGAGGGAAGTGACCAGAAGACACTTGATCTAACACATCACAATGAATGGAGAAGACTCTGGGTGCTTATGAAAATCTATTCCATTAGTACATAATAAATTAAACACAGAAGCCTCAACAAGCCCTTTTTGTTTCTGGGTTGTTTTATAATAAAACAGCTACATCACAGTTAAAAGTAGAATGAAATGAAACCTTAGTTACCCACACAATTATGAAACTCTCTCTGTTCCTAACGACCCAAAGATGCAAGCACAATTGCCTGTGGGACAGAACAGACACAACAGACATAGCACCTCTGGGATGACAGAACGAGTCCGCTCCAAATAATCCACTTTGGACAGTAACAATGGATGAGCTCAAGTTTCAGTCTCTTGCAGGATAATTAAAGGCATGTTCTGGCCCTGCCACACTCTGCACTCAGAAAACAGGAGTACTTCTAAACCATCCAGTGTATATGGTATAGCGGAAAGTCCTATTGAAAATCCTTGTTATGGTTTGAGAGCACAATTCCTGCTCAGAATGGACTGGTTTCTTACTGTGTGTCAACGTTAACTTCATGACAATTATAGAATAACACCATCCAGATAATACATTACAAAAATATTCAGATTTAATCACATGGTGGGCAAACAGAGTCTTCCTTCTAGGAAAAAATAATCAGGAAAAGAAAAAAGGGATTCAACCAAAAAAGAAATAAAAGCAGTAAAGAATTAAGCAGAGTAGTAATATGCGTGACAATTTCCGCCGTGAGACATCTTTAGAAAAGCTGGCAGAAAGTAACTCTTCTGCAGATCCTAAATTTAAAGCAGCATTTTGGTTACAGACAGGAGCCTGGTGTCACTCAGCCACACAGCACATGCCTGAATATGAAGGAAAGATGAGAAGGGAAGATGGAAAGAAAAAGGACAACAGAAGCTGTTAAATGATAGGTGAAGCTGGCTCTTCCAACTGACAGAGAAGGAAAACAAAATTAGGTATCTCATGCATGGTTTCGGCTCATCATGCTCCAGAGGGCATGGTATTTGGTGTTGTACAAAGAAATAACTACTCCCACGAGCAGCTCGGGAAAGGAGGAGGTCTTCCCTGCACTAAGGACTGTGTTGTAATGCAGCAGCATTACAGACAGGAGAAAGGATTATTATTAGAAACAGCAAGTGGGCACAGCAAAGGGAAGAATATAGCTACTGACATCGCCCTTTCCTCAGGGACTGCTGAGCTCCAAATGAAAAATATAAATAAAATGCAACCAGTTCATATCCACAATGGGGACCTCTTTTCTTTGATACTAGAAGCAACCCCACAGCTCTGTGCTCCTCTTCTGCAAAAACAATTCTCCTAGTTCTGACAGCCCAGCTACACCAGAAATACCACGTACTTAATTTTTTTTCTTGTGTTTGATACTTTTTTCTTTATTTCCTGCAAAAGAAGCTGTTGGGCTGTTGTGAATGACTTGGGTTTTTTTCTTTTTTTTCATGTAGCACACATTAAAAACATGATCTCCAGAGTCTGCAACAGGAGACACTGAAACATTGACATGAAAGACTGTTAAATAAGTCAGAAAATGATGAATTCCGGCAGAACTTCTTATTCTCTCAAAGATTTTGCCAAGTACTCAGGCCATACAAGGCAGAAAAACTGTGCTAGCCAAGCACTGCATTTCGCCTGCCAGGTTCTTTCCAGCACACTCTCAGAACACCCAATTCCAGGTTTCCTTAGGACAATACATTAATGGATTTTACACATTTATCCCACTGCAGCACCCAGGACAGAGGAGCTTACAGGAACCCAGAGGGATGGCAAGACTATGCAAAGCAGCTGGAGCTGAAAGGCAGGAGAGGTATGGGAAACGGATGAAGGTTTCATGCTGCCAGCCACTACTTTTAAAGTTATGTGTCACTTATATTAAAAACCTTTCCACTTTCCTGTGGTTTGCTGTCTTTTGGCTAAGGTTTTCCAGGCTCAGCTAGAAGGGAAGAAGAGTGCTGAACTCAACAGTGTGCACAACCTGTTCTAGTGGGAGATGTCCCTGCCCATGCAGGGCAGTTGGATCTAGATGATCTTTAAGGTCCCTTCCAACCCTATGCATTCTGTGATTCTGTTACTATTACTACAAGGTTTTTAGTAAAAGTTGGAACCAAACACAGACATTTCTCATCCCAACCACTGTTCACCTCAGGGCACAGCTGCACTGCAGTAGCTGCAGCTCTCCCAGATGGACCCAGCTCCTCTCCCAGGGCTGTCCTGGCCGCTGCAGGAGGCAGCTGGGCACGGGCTGAGCACACCCCAGGAGGGCCAGAGAGCAGCACCCAGGGCTGCCCACACAACACCCAGATGGTTCTGTACCCTCACTGCTGGAGAAACACACACACAGAATGCACAATGAAAATCACTTGGGCAGAGCCCAGGCTTTACATTTTTTTCCTTTGAACACCAACAAAAAGCAATGTACAATATAACTGAAGGAAGAGAAACTTCAGCTGATAACTCTCTGCCTGGATGTTTGCTTATTCCAAAGGGGCACTCAGGAGAAATGCATGAACCAGGAGGGTGAAAAACTATTTTGTAAACAAATTTCAGTGAGGCTGACTGAAGATCACCTGCAAATGCAACTAATTCTACTTGCCAAGAGAGTTATTTTTCCTACTAAACTTTTCCAGTTTTACAACTAACTCGCAGAAGCAGCAGTACTACCTCTAAAGATTAGGCAAGAGGGAAGACATTTTGTGAAAAATAATAGAAACATACAAGACCAACTGAGCCTGTGAGCCTGGACCACACATTTATGCATGAACAGCCACCCTCTGGTCCCCAGGGACCACCTGCAGCCCTGCTGCTCTGTCCCTGCCACCACCACAACCCCGCTCTCCAGCCCAGCCAAGGGAACCGCTCCAGCAATCCCAGAGCTCCACACAGCCTGCCTGCCCTGATGCCTCCTGCAGAAGGGAACTCTTTTCTGTCTGTCCGTCCCTTTAACAGATGCAACAAACAAGTCCCTGTCCTCCAACCTGGAGTTTTGTAAACGTTTCTGGCTTGATAATCTCTAAAGATTAGACTTTCCTCCCTGCAGCAGCACTGGTTACATTGGACAAGCGATTTAAAAGTTGCTAGAAAAAGAAGAAAAAAAGAGGAAGCCTGACTGTGCATTTGCACACACATTGTTTCCTATAAAGGGGAAAGGAGAGGGAAGGGGATGTATAAGAGGAGACAAAACCACACAGGCACAATTCTCCAGACACACACTGCTAAAGCACCTGCAGGCACCAGACAGCAGGTACTCACAGCTACACAAGCATTTTACTTTCTTACTGCAAATGGAAAGTTTAATACTTTCACATGAGTGTGTAGTTCATTCCTCAGCATATCAGAAGATTTGCAAACACTGTCTTGTACTAAGACCCCAGAGTTAATGTGAGCTGCCACCTTTGCATTGCTTTGGACATCTCAGCAGGAACAGTCTCAACTTCCTGCAGTGAAACAGCCAAAGCCACAAACTCGACTCCATCCCCAGTCAAATGAGTTTGACTGTCCAGCATGTCATGTCAGTCCTATTATGTTACCTTCAAATAAGTGCTCAGTCCACAGAACCAGACTTCTCACTTGGTTTACAAGTCTTTACAAATCCTTGTGTTGCTCAAAGCACACCTGTCTGTACCAGAGCTGCAGCTTTGCCATCCCAGGACGCAGAGCTGCTTGTTAACACCACAGCACGGAAACACTCTTATCCCTTCTTGTTGTCCCTTCCCGCCTTCCACACCAAGATCACCCAAAGCCACACCAGAAGACTCTTCTAAACTCACTATGGGCGGCCTCACTCTAAATACAAGAGACATGGTATCACCATGGGATGCACATGGCCTTTTTCAATTACCTTTAGAACACAAAACTTTTGCTTTTCTTTATATTTCTGCCACTGACAATTTGTTCCACCTTTGTCCATCCTGCACCCTGTGATCCCTTTCACTGCAGTTCATTACCTTCTTTGTATAGGATGGAACAAAGGACAAGGGCTAAAAATGTCATCACAGTTGGGCCTCTGCTCTTCTACTGACTTAACTGGTTTGCTGCTAAAAATGAGCTCAAACTCAAAGTCAGTCAGAGGCAGTTTCTGGGTCATCAGAGTCCAGGAATCACTAGAACATAGTTTAGAAGCAATGTGGAAGAGGATGCAAGTGTTTCCTTATATTCAAATAATGAATCTGTAGTGGTGCTTGCACACCACCTACATGGTACTCACTAGTCATCTGCATTGTATGAAAGTGCAATAGAAAAAAGAACATCAGGCTAACCCACTCTTGGCAGGGGTGGGAGGGGAAGTGAGACAGAAAAACACCATCAGCTGCTGCAGGCTGAGCTGTGTGTATTTACATTTCACAAGCTAAAATATTTAGTGGTTTATTTACACACAATGTTTTGGAGCAGCTAAAATGGCAGTTGTGTTTTATCTTGATTTTGTGGCAATGCATATAAGCCACAAAATCATGGGAAGAGTCTGCAAATGAGATATGAACCTGGTACATCCGGAAAAGCATGTCAGCCACTGTGAGAAGGCAGAGAGATTTTGGAAGGGCAGGCACAACAAGGGTTGAAATGCACTAGTTACAACAAGACACCAAAATACAACCCAGGGACTCTAAAGCCACAGCCAAGTCACAATACAATGGCTTAGGCTGCAGGAATGGCACATCCCAGGTCACTCTCCCAGCAAAGTCAACCTACAGCAAGGCTCAGCAAGGCCTGGGCTCTGCCTGGGCTGCCCCTCCATGTTAGAGTGAGGAGGGAACTGCAGGCAGCTCCATTTTATGCACATGCGATGGCAAGACGCCAACACAACTGTTGACTGAGCCAATGTGGGCCCCCTTGAACTAAGCCCTCACCTCGAGCCGGGCGGAAAAGCACACGCCTCTCTCATCTGAGCAGCCAAGTTCCTGAAAAGCAGAGTTAAAAGATGGATCTTTCTTTCTTTTCTTTCCTTCCCTCTTTCTCTTCTTTCTTCCTTCCTTTCAGCAGAAAAAAACTGATGTTTTAACTCTTCAGTATACATTCATTAATTCAAAACTGAACAGTTGCTATACAATGTAGCTTAATGTTAATGTGATGGAGGGACTTCTTTTTACTATGAAGGGACTTCAAATTATGTATTAGATGGCCCAAATGGCAGTTCAGGCTGGCATCCGATCTGGAGGGCAGCTATCAGCACACTTCAGTATCCTCAGCCAAGGTGTCCATGGCTGCTTTCCAACTGGAACCTTACTCCCACATAAGAGAATGCAATACAAGCTAGGGAAAGCTTTTTGATCCATTCTATTCACTTCTCCCCTCCAAGCCAGCATTTGGTGGTAAGCCCTCAGCAAGCTCAGGAATTGCAGAGAGCATCATCACTCTGGGAATTCACCTTCCTGAGCAGGAACTGCTCCTGAACCATTCCTCTGCCACACAGCAGAGAAATCCCTCTGCTGACTTCTGCTTTAATTATATTTTAAAAATTCAGCTTCTAGTCTGTGTGCCACTATAATAATAGCAATAATTAAAAATACTTCAAACGATAAGTCCTCTAAACCTGCTGTTCCATCCAGGCTTTCTGGCATTGCACACTTCCTTTCTTGACTGACTTCCTCAGGGATCCAGACTGATGGTTATTTTATTCTATTCTATTCCTGTTGCAGGGCTGTACTGCACTCTCTCAACACATGTAAACTGCTAGGTAATATTTGTGTTGGCAAGTAACTTACATATTTTATAGAAACAGACCTCTGTTTGACCCTCCAAGCAGCTCCCACACACGATTTGGCCCACTCCTTCAAACTGTCTCCTGCTGCAAACATGTACCCCATTCCATACCTCTGCTTCTTGCCTGTTTAAAATACACACATCCAGAACAAAGCTTATGGGCATAAAGAGAGCAAATGAATGCCTCTATGCAAAAATACCAAAGAAAATTATTATAAAAACCTGCATGTATATGTCCTGGCTTTCCTTCTACAAAGGTTGCTCCAACTGAACATTTCTATGAAACAAACTATGAAAAGTTCAGTGAAAAAAAAACGCATCAACACGCAGATTGCTGTGACCAGACTGACAGCTGTACCATGTTCTGGGGGGCTGATGGAGGGTATGAGGTTGTTTTGTTTAAAATACAGTTATATTTTAGGTATTTAGGCAGTAGCATCAGCTCAGAATAGACCTTCACACCAGAACCCTCCCTTGCCCAAAGCACAGGGTGCAGAATAAAAGATAAGCTAACAAAGTAATGTGTCCAGGTGATATAATGAATCCCGTTATCCATTTATACCTCGGCAGTCTATCAGCAACTCCATTTAAAGCCAAAAAAGCTAAACCAGAAGATAAGAGATGCAAAATGAGGCGAGGTGGGGCTGGCAGGGGCAGGGCCAGCACAGCTGCAGGGGAGCAGCATGTGATGGGAGCAGTTCTGGCAGCAGGAGGGGGGTCCAGCCCCAGCCTCCCAGCCCAGACTCTGCTTCCAGCACAAGCTGGGGACAACCCACCTCACTCCAACGCAGAGCTGACTCTGGCTGCAAGCTTCTCAGTGTGGCGAACTGTTAATTCTCCATTTTCCTTCACCAAATAAAACAGACATTAAGAACAAGCCCAGCCAACTCTCTGTTCCTCCCACTCTAAGCACTTTCAGCCTTTTATCACTTGTAGTTTCAACAGAGCACAGCACACACAGAACAGGGTGCTGCTCTCTGCACCCCTCTTAAATGTAGCACTTAGCCTAACCAGTCTTTGTGACAAAATCTTCCCATGTTTGGAAGGGACATGGACTGCCAATTGCATTTTGATGCTGTATCCTACCTATATTTAAAGACAGAAAAAATATGGCTATCTCCTCTGTAGCACAACAAAATATTTCTTCTGCTATTTTGTATTTTCTGTAGCAAAGAACCTGGCTATCACATTTGTCTATGCTATCTGTATTATTTTTAGCAGCCCAGAATGACTGTACAGTTATACTTTCTGCTTCTCCCTGCACAACTCGAGGCTTCTTTCATTTAACATAAATTGTGATCCAGTTTACCAAAAGCTCTTAAAAGAGACTGACTTGAAAATGAAGCACGTTTTCTCTAAGAACACAACCTAGAGCCCAGCCTCGCGCTCCTTACTCGCTCCCTCAACAGTCTGAGCAAGGAAGTTAACAACTGTTACACAACAGGGTTCACACAAGGTGAGAAGATGCACCAGGCAGCTGCCAGCTCCCACAGCAAGACCCGTACCAGGAGGATCTGCCATGGTGTCCAAAGGCTGCTACCAACACTCCGGGTCTGCTGCTGGCGGGAACGGCGGGAGAGCGTGCACATGCTGGGAGACTCACACCAACGTTTTAGTCACCATCCGGTCCAACAGTGCTGCTTTGCATCATCTTACACAAGATGCTGAGAATTATGGACTGCATTTGGACAGCTCTTGCAAAACCTAGCAGGTTTTTACATTAAAGGATCCATCTTGCAGACTGAAGGACGAGAACTGCTTAGCCAAGACACAGCTAAAGCAAGCAAGCATGGAGCCTGGTTACTGGATGACAGAAGTGAAACTCAGACTTTTATGAAAACAGAACCTATTCTGTGGTGAGAGATGAAACCCGGACTCTGAAAACCTGCAGTCTTGATCCCAAGTGTTTTCTCCGGGAGGTCCTTTAGTTAATGACATTTTTATAGCCAGTAATGAGCAAGAAATCTGGGGAGGTGACACAACAGAACCATCATCCAGCTCCTACCCCCAAGGGCGTTTCACATCACCTATTGTCAGGAGCCCTTCTCGGTACAAAACAAGAACCTGGTGAAGAAGGGGGTGCTGAAAAAAAACCTTCAAAACCAGAACAAATCCATGATGGCTCCATCAAAAAGCAATCTGGATATCCAGCACCGCACAGACAGCTCTTGGAAAACCCAGCAGCGTCTCACCCGAAGCGGCTGCTGCCGCCGGCGGGCTGCCCCCCGCCCGGGGACAGCCTCGGCAGCGGGGGGTTCAGGCGGAGGGGCCGCTGCTGTAATTACTGCAGCTTCGTTATGAATCAAGGCCTAGGCAGAAAACGTGTCACATCGCACTTCTCGCCTCCGTTACCGGCGCACCGGGCCTCGGCAGCCCCGCGGCCCGCCCGCCACAGCCGCGGGTCCCGCTCCAGCCGCGGGCTCGATCCGAAGGCGCCCGCAGCGCGGCAGGACCCGCCACCGCGAGGGGATGCTCGGCCCGGCCGCCCGCACCTGCCGCCTTACCTGGGCTCCGCTTGCGGCCGGGCTGCCGCGCTGGGCGCGGGGCTCCGCGGGGCCGGGGGTCCCGCCGCCGGGCCTGAGGCGCCCGCAGCCGCCCCGCCCCCCGCACCTGGAGGCCGGGCCGGTGCGGGGCAGCGCTGCCGGCCGCTCCTCACAGCATCCGCGCCGCCCCGGCCGCCCCAGGCACAGCCCGCAGAGCCGCCCCGGCTGCGCGGGGCGCGGCTGCCGCCTCGCGCTAGTCTGGGCCGGCCTGGCCCCGCCCGCTGCCACCGGGGACACGCCCGGGCTGGCGGGGCCGCCCGTCACTCGCAGCCCGCGCCCCGCGAGGCGCGGCGCCCGGGAACGGCGGGAGGCGGCGCCACCGTGCGGGGAGGCCCGGCCCGGTGCGCCGGGCCCGGCCGGACCAGCTCCCGCCGCCCGCCCGTCCCTCCGCGCCACCTGCGCGCACGGCCCTGCCCGAGCCCCGCGCCGCCGTGACCGCTCCCGCGCCCGCCGCGGTCAGAGCCCCGCACCTCGGGCCGCGCCAGGCGCCGGCGTCGCTCTGGCAGGGCTCCCGGGCTGCCCGCAGGGGGGCGGTAGCGGCCTCGAACCCGCGGCCCAGCGGCCCGCAGCGCGCGCTCCCGGGGCTGCCGCGCGCCCGCCTGCCCTGCCCGCGGCCCGGCCGGCACCACCGCGCGGCCCGGGGGTGCGCAGCGCGGGCGCCTCCCCCCGCCCAGCCGCGCCTTGGTAGGCTCCGGCAGCGCGCCCGCCCCCGGCCCCGCGCGGCTTCCGTCCCTTCCGCCCGAGCCGCGCCGCTGCTGCCATCATGGTGAGCGCCGCGCCGCCCGCCCCGCGCCATCCAGCGCCATCCAGCGCCATCCGCGGGGCCGCCGGGCCTCCCGCCCGGCGCGGAGGGGCCGCCATCTGGAGGGGGCGCGGGCGGGGGGCGATACGGGGCGTCAGGGGCGGGCGGGAGGCCGCGGGGGGGAGGCCGGGGCGCGCAGCGGGGGGCCGGGGCGGGCTGACGGTCTGTCCGCCGCCCGCAGGCCAAGATCAAGGCCCGAGACCTGCGCGGGAAGAAGAAGGAGGAGCTTCTGAAGCAGCTGGACGATCTCAAGGTGGAGCTGTCGCAGCTGCGCGTGGCTAAGGTGACCGGCGGGGCCGCCTCCAAGCTCTCCAAGATGTGAGTGGGCCCGGGCGGCGGGCGCTGCTGCGGGGGAGCGGGCCCGAGCCTGAGCGACGGCTGCGGGAGCGCGGCCTGCAGCCGGGGCCGGCGGGGCCGCGGCGCGCGGGGATGCAGAGGGTCTGCCCGCCTGCGGTTGCCGTGAGCCGGGCAGCGGGAGGGCGGTGGTGTGGGAGCGCGACGCGTTTGGAGGCTTGAAAATCGGTTCGTGCGCCTCAGGGATGTTGAGCTGAGCGATGCCGGGAGTTGTCGGTGTTTTCCTGCAGCGTGGGGCAGTGCAGGTTGTAGCGTGTACACAGCTCCGTGCTGGGCTGTCAGGCTGAGGGACTTGCCTGTCTGTGCCTTCTGAGCTGAACTTTCCCTGCTGCAGACGCGTGGTGCGCAAATCCATCGCCAGGGTCCTGACTGTGATCAACCAGACCCAGAAGGAGAACTTGAGGAAGTTCTATAAGGTAAGACGAAGTATCTTTCACAGGGGCCTTTTTTTTGTCTCACTATTTTCAAATACACAGTTTGTAGGAAGGAAATAACTTCATAGATTGTCACTTAGAGGCTTAAAATTTAATTAAAAAATACTTGTTTATGGTCATTTTAAAAGTTCTGTAGCCGTGGTTCCTTTTTAAATAGTGCAAAACTACCCTGACTTCTGTAAACTCTGTGGATCTGGTTTTGCCAGGAGAGTCTTCTGGGCAGCGTGGCTTCTCTGAGGTGTAGTGCACTGCCTAGAAGATGCATTTTCCAGAAACATGGATACCCTCTTTCCTGAGTTTAAGCTGTGACCAAGGAATTCTTTATCTCGTAAAGTTTCCATAATTTTTTACAGTGTTACTTTTTGGGGTTTTAAATATATAGAATAGGGGGGAAAAAATGTTGTGTTGAATAACTGGGACTTGTAAGGTTACTTAAACCTGAGTCACAGCTTCTGTAGCTGCTGCAGAAGTTGGAACTGGCTCAAACTTTTCAATGGACAGAAGTTCTCTTAAGCTTTCAGTCTTAATGCTGGTCCAAATAAAAAGCTGAAAGCACTGCTGCTGGTGTCCTTGCAGCAGCTCAGCTCTCTGTGAGCTCCTGCACCTGATTGCTGCTTCACAGCCTCTCAACTTGTGTGGTTTTTGTCAACAGGGCAAAAAGTACAAGCCCCTGGACCTGCGGCCGAAGAAGACCCGTGCCATGCGGCGCCGGCTGAACAAGCACGAGGAGAACCTGAAGACCAAGAAACAGCAGAGAAAAGAACGTTTGTACCCTGCCCGGAAATATGCCCTCAAGGCATGAACCTGCCTGGTACCCAGGGGCCCTCCTGGTGCTGGCTGAGTATGTCTCATTAAATGGAATCCTGTTTGGAAGCTGGCACTGGTGGTTTTTTCAGCAGTGGTGGGATGGAAGAGTCAGCAGCTTTATGAAGAGGGATTGGAGGATTTTTGTTAGAACTGATACTGCTAATGAAAATAGTAACAGAATGTGCAGTTCAGGATTATTTTTCTTCTTGAAGGACAGGCAGATGAGCACAGATCTGTGAGGCTTCTTCAGCTTCACACATGGAAAGTGTTTAACTTGAGATTGGTTTAAAAAGGAAACTTTACAGAGGTGTTTACAGTGAGTTGGTGTTCATCACTTCAGTAGCTTAAGAACAAATGTTTAAGGCTTTTGTCTAGTGCCAGGGCTTGAAGTGTTACAGAGGTGAACTCCCTTGCTGGGGGCGGCCAGGGGGCTGCTGCAGCCCCCTCCCCAGGGAGCCCTCAGTGTCAGGAACCTGGGTGCCACCAGCTTCCACCAGATGGGTTTCTGCTTGTGGCTGATATAATCTTGGCAAACAGTTCCTGGAAGTACCAGGGTGCTCTTGTGAAGAGGGAGGCTCCACCCCACATCCCCTGCCAGCAGAGGTGCCTTTGGGATGCAGGAGATGGGGTCTGTGGGTGCCCCTGCTGTGGAGTCCACAGGCTGACACTGGTTGCCCTGGGAGTTGTGAGTGTAAAGAGGACTTGGCTTCTCACGTGTGCAGGTGTTTCTTCTGGATGAGGACAGTCCTTCCAGACAGTTGTTAGCAGACAGCATTGCCTGCTGCAGGGCAGGATGGGGAAAGCCCAGTGCCTGTTGGAGTGTTTGGAAAACAGAGCAGGTAGGATGGTTTCAGACCAAGTGTTCCTTTTGTGTGTGTGCAGACTGAGAGGTGAAGTGAAACCAGGGAACCAGACCAGAGAAGAGCTGGTTGAACCAGAAGGTTGATAACTAAAGTATCAAGGCACTCCCTGCTCTCAGAGCTCCACACTTTCAGCTGTAAATCACAGAGCTGGGTAAATGGTTTGACTCTGTCCCGCAGGGAATTCTTTGGAACTCAGAGATGAAGTTCCAATTCCAAAGACCTTTTTTGGTTCTGATGGAAGAGTTAGGCAGTGCTGCTCAGGCATTAGTGATGCAGCAGTCATGGTTTGTGTTAGTGTAGCTAATACGTGCTAACACAAAAAATTCTACCCATTAGGGAGTCCTTAGATTGGATCCAGATTCTGTACAGGAAAAGGATGTTAATTCTGCTTGCTGAACTTAGCATAGATCTGAAGGGATTTTTAAGCCTCAAACAAGTTTTAGCTGGAGAGAGGTCTCGTTACGTGCAGTGGAGTGAATTTCCCATATTTTGGGCTGTTGGGAGGGATAGCTTCACCATGATGCTAATGCTGGCTGTGTGATGGCTTTGTGAGGAGCTTAGTGTGGGCCTGAGCTCACTGGATTTGGCAGCAAAGGGCCCAGCCTGGCAGAGCTCCGGGCACAGGCCCCTGGGGGCCCAGGCTGCCAGAGGGGGGGGTTGTGTGGGAACTGGCTGCACTAGCTGATGTCCCTGTCACCGAAGAGGCAGGCAGGGTGACGTGCTTTGCATTGAGTTACTGAACACCCTGCAGTGGGCAGCAGCAAGGCTGCCCCTGGAAAGGTGTGTGCTGTTCCCCCAGCACATGTGGCCTCCCTCCCCACAGCAGAAGGAGCACAGTGCTGCAGGGATCCCAGATCCACATGCTCCTGTCCCAGGAGCCTGATGCCTGATAGGGGAGGGAGAGGCTGGCCCTGTGTTGGGAGCTGGGCAGGCTGGGGCTGGCTGCTGCTGTCAGGTCATGCCTGGCTGCGTTTGGGCTGCTCTTCAGGAGAGGCGTTGTGTGCCCCGTGCTCCTCAGGCTCTTTGTCTGGGAGCCTGGTGGCTCCTGCCAGCATTCCTGACATGGAAAAGCAAACATGGGTAACGTTTCCTGATGTAAATTACTGGTTCTGACTGTGACCCAGGAGCCAGTCAGCAGGGACCATGAACTCTGGGGTGGTTTGGAAATTAAGATGGGAAGAAGGTGGATGCACTGCAGAGCCTCTGATGGCAGCATCAGAGTGTGCTTGAGGGGACACTGCTGTCACCATCTGCCCCCAGCCAGGAGAGCAGCAGCACTGCCTGAAGAGGGCCTTGTCTTACAGGTCCTATTGTGGTTCAGGTGACAACAAGCCATTACTAGTCAGTAACAAGAGGAGAAAAAAATGAAAAAACCCTAAGTGCCAGACACTGAACATCCAAGAAGTCCCAGGTTTGGACAGCATGGACAGCAGCATGGCCCCGGGAAGACTTAATGTGTGGCCACTGCAGGGACAAAATGAACAGCAGCTGCTGACACGGGCCTTGGGTTTAGCACCAGTGTCTGCAGAGCACCAGGGCCTCCAAGGCTCAAAATGTTTATTTTCTCCTTGTAACTGAAGCTGTCCCTCAGCATTAGCTTCCTGAGGAAAGCTGCTCTTCAGCAAATAAACGATTTCCAGGGCAGGGGTGAGGAAGGAGGAGCAGCCACTATGGCCCAGCCCTGGCTGTCCTGGGGAGCAGTCACAGCACCAGATGTTTCTCTCCCTGGAGCAGGAGGCATTAGCCCGGTGCTGATGGTGTCTTTGGGATGTGGCAGGACCTACTTTTGGGCCTGATTCTGCAGCTTGGGTGGGGACAGGAAGTCTGGGACAAGGGGGGCTGCAGGGAGGGCAGAGGCAGATGCTGGTCCTGTGAGGTCTGGGTGGGAAAGCCCAGATTCCCACCTCCCTTAGCTGGAGTTTGCTGTGATGGACACGAACCCAGCTCTTCCAACGCTCCTGGCATTGCTCCTGTCACATCCCTGCTCCTGGGACCAACCGCCTTGGCCGTGTCCAGGTGCCCTTGGCCTCAGCATGTCACCCACTCCTCGTGCCAGGGGAGAGGTGGCCCCACATGGCTGCGTGTGAGCGGCCTCTGGTGCATCAGGGTAACAACAAGCCCCATTTGAGTGCCTGGCCTGGCAGGGAGATGCCACGTCCCGCCGGCCGCGCGATGACCGGGGTGTGCCCAGGGCAGCTGCCTGCTCCCTGCCCTGAACGCCTGCTCTGTTGGGCAGGCAGGGGGAGGATTGTCCCCCCGCCCCCAGTCCCGCTCTCCTGTGAATACAGGCAGTGTCTGACACAGGCACTGGCCCCGAAGCCCTGCTCCCCCCATCCTGGGGGCTCTTGAACAAAGGTGGCCCTTGGTAGGGGTGTCTGTGCTGGGGCTGCTGGCTCCTTGCCAGCCTGGTTGGGCACCCGCGGGGCGGCGGAGGCGGCCGCAGGGCCGAGCAGAGCCCAGCCAGGAGCAGCCCATGGGCAGCCCGCTCCTTCCCCGGGCTGTGCTGTGGGGCACTGCCGGGTGCACGCACCACCCTGAGGGGCTGCTGTGCTGGGGGCTGGGGTGGTTTGGAGCCAGCTGTGGGGATCCTGGGATGGGATTTCTTTTCCCACTGGAGTGTGAGTCAGAGGTGGCACCGCCAAGGCCCGTGGCTCCCTCCCTTCCCTCCGGCTGCTGCCACCCACCACTGCCTGGCCCTTTCCCATGGCTGCTCAGTGTGGTCCACCTGGCCACCCCCAGTCCTGCCTCACCCCATGGCCCCATGTCACCCTGCAGGGCTCCAGAGACTGACCAGGGACCCCACAGCACCAATGTGCCCTCACCAAACACCGCCCAGGGTGGGCAGCTGAGGGGACGGGGACACAGCATGAGGGCTCTGGTGCTGGAACTGAGCCTGCAGCTTCGTGGGAAGGACCTGGGGACCACCAGGTTCTGCCCAGAGGCTGCTGCCGTAGCAGGGCACCATGTCCAGCCTCAGCCCTCTGCCAAGCCCCAGTGCTGGAGCCCAGCTGTGCCCGGGCAGCCATGCCAGGAGGGATCCAGGAGGCAGGTTTCAGTCAGGCGAAGTCGGGGGCCCTGGTGGGAGCAGCAGGTCCGTGCTGGGCCATGTGCTCTGTACCTGCCCCAGCCCAGAGACAGGTACATGCAGGGATGTGGAAGCCCCCAGGTCCTGAGGCTGTGTTCATGCCTTGGCTTCCCCACCGTGCCGTTTCTGGAAGCCTCCTGCAGCCCTGGGGTGCTGGGAAGGTGCGTGTGGAACCGGCAGCGCCTGCTGCTCTCCCGACCAGGGTTGTTTGGGTTGGTCAACACTCGCATCCTGAGCCCCCGCTGTGCTTCCAGCTGCAGCTTCATCATGGTTGCAAGAGAAACAGCTCCCTGCTGCCAGCACAGCCCTGCCACGGGGAAGCACTTGAGCAGGTTTGATGCTGGGCACGCACACCCCTTCTGGGGAAGCTCTGCCAGCCATGTCGTCCCCACCTCCCTGCTGGCCCTGGGTGCAATGAGCTGGTGGGTCTCAGCAGGGGTACCTGTCCTGGCTCGGTGCTGCACTGTGAGCCACAGCCCGGGGATGGGGAGGGCAGGGATGCCCCAGCAGAGTGTGTGAGCAGAGCAGTGCCAGCACCATCCTGCTGCACTGCTGCTGTGCCAGGAGCCATGGCACATCCCCAGGGAGTGGGAAATGCCTTCCCTCCCGTGCAGCAGCACTGCCAGGGCTGTGCCCAGGCCTGCCGGCAGCAGGGACTGTGCAGAGAAAAGGGCAGGGCAATAAAAATAGATCCCCATGACTCCTGGTGCTGCTGGCTCTGGCTTTGAAGCATGTTTGCAATGTGGGCACAGCCCGAGGACTCCCTCCCACCTGCTGCCAGACACACATCCCCTCATTCCTGTGTCAGTGGCCCCCAGACAGACATAAGAATGGAGGGAAGGGCCCTACATCCCCTTAGGATGCTCCTCGCTTGGCTGGCCCCAGCCCTGCAGCCCCACGCAGGTCACTACTGGTTCTCCCTGGCCAGGGAAGAGCTCTGTGGCCACGAGCAAGAGACAGTGTGTCTTGTGCCCTGGGGATGGACACAGGACCCTCTGGTGGGACCAAACTGCAGCTGGGAGGGGCTCAGCTGCACCAGCTGAGGGTCCTGGCACAGAGAGGAAGAAGCCAGAGCAGGGCAAAGTTAGGACCTCACTGCCTGGCTTCACCCAGGGGCTGGCTGTGCCCGCGGAGAGTGTTTTTGAAGGGAAGGCTGTGGCACCAGCAGCCACCCACTCAGATGGCCTCAGCACCCTTCCCTGGGTGCTGTGTTGCTGTCACGGGGGCCTCAGGCAGTGCAGCCCCTTAGCATCCCTGCCTCAAGCTTCATTTGCTGCCTGCTGCTGAACTGAGAGATTTTAATCTTTTAATCACGTTATGAGCCGAGGTGGTGCCGGCCACGCACAGGAGGAATGTCTGGAAGTCAGCAGCTCCCAACGCGGCGGGAGCTCATCCTGCCCCCACCTGCATGTCCCCACTGTGTCCTGCCTGGGGACCTCTGTCCTCCCACACCGGCCTCTTCTGCCTGGGACTGGGACCAGGAGCAGGACCTGGGACTAGAGACCAGGACCAGGCTTCAGGGACCATGGAGCAGCACCACAGCCAGGAGCAGGACAAGGACCAGGACCAGCTGGCAAAGGACTGCTGGGGCTGGAGTTCCCCTGCCACATGCACATCCAGCACACATGTCCCTTTGTGCAGCAGCAGGAGTGAGGGAGGTTTCTGCATGTCCCAGAGCCACCAAATCCAGCTGCCAGTACAGCCATGCTGCCATGGGGATGGGCTGGCCAGGCCGCAGCTGGGCAGGCACTTGGAGCCACGTCCATGGACGCCACCTGAGGTGTCATTCCCTAACATGTAACAGTGGAGAAAGGGGATCAGGGTGACTTTAGATTGAGAAAAAGGCATGGAGCAGTGTGGGGCCCAGGAAGCCTGAAGGACACAGCGCAATGATCCCCCTGAGAAACAAAACCTGTTTGCTTTTGCTCCCTGCTGGTGTTCTGTCAGTGGGGAGCTGGGGGGGAGCTGCTTCCCCAGCACTGCACCCCAGCTCTTACAGTGATGAGGCTGTTACAGCCCCTGCTGCCACTGCATGGCCCTGTGCTGCTGAGAAACCTACTGGGGCTGCAGACTGCCACCGGGTCACAGTCCTGCACTGCCTGGCACCACTCTGCGTCACCCCGCGTCACCCCACATCATCCCATGTCACCCTGCTTTGTCCTGTGTCACCCCCCTCCCCAGCTGCCCCCAGCCCGGGAGCCCGGCTGAGCTGGTGCACGTGGCTGCAGGTTTTGGGGGCAAGGCCAGGCAGCTGTAGGGGGGGAAAAGTATTTCATGAAATGTCTGTCATGTGGGCATAATTAAAGCCTCTCGTTATCACAGCGTTAGCAGAGCAAGGGGCATTCTCGCAGAGGGGTGCCTTTGCAGGAGGCTCCACAGCTGCAATTAAATGACCCCCCAGCCATGAGGGTTTAATTACCCCGTTCCCTGTGTTTTCTTCCCTCGGGGAGCAGAGGGGTGTCCACAGCCCAGGGCAGAGCCATGGCAGCCCCTGCCGAAGGACAACAAAGCCCTGGAATTAGAGATGTGCTGGGAGTTTACTTTACTGCAAAAAAATGTCAGAAATATGTATTGTTTGGACAGGGATTTGCTGGGGATGTCTAGATAAAAGCCTGGCAGGGACCCAGCCAGGGGAGGGGGAAAGTCAGCCAGCTCCTTTCTCGTGGTGGGAACTTTCAGCCAAGCGAGGGATGCTCCGCACCGCTGGCATGGGGGGCTTGGGGCCGAGGCAGGGGCAGGGACGGCTGCTGCCTTCGGGAGCCAGAGCAGGAGCAGGACCCGGGTGCAGCCCGTGGGCAGGGAAGGGGCTGCCAGGCTGCCCCGTGCCCAGCACTGGCTTTGGGACTTTGCAGGAAGAAACGTTTCCTCCACGTTGGCATCATGGGACACTGGGCTCAGCTGCTCAGAGACGGCTCCATGGCATGAGCAGCCTGGCCACAGCCCAACAAGCCATCTGGCCAGCATGCAGGGCTTGCCAGTGCCCAGGGGCGGCTGCCCTGGCATGTAGAGCCAGGAGTGGGAAGGAGCTGGGCCATGGGGGCTGCTCTCATCCCTCGGGGCCCCCCGGCTGCTACACGCTTGCCAAATTCTGCAGCAGTCAGGGCAGCTGCTCTCGGTGCCCACGCTCAGCTGCTTTCCTCTCCCTTTCCCGCTTTCCCAGCAGTGGGGCTCAGCTGCTGGGGCTGCAGTGCAGACCTGGGAAGGCCAAATCCCCTTTTCCCCAGGACACTGCAGGGTCTGTGCTTCCAGGTCTGTGCCTGGGACCTGCCTGCCTCTTGCTGCCCAGCCAGGAACCCCCAGCTGTGGCACTGCCAGGGGCTGCGGGGGAATGTGGGGTGACCCTCCCAGGCTTGACTCCCCCAGGAGTGCTGCCAGGAGCTGCGACAGCCAGATGTGCTGTGAAATACAGCTGTGTGTGCCAGAACCCCTGGGCACGGATGGGACAGGGAGTGCCCACCCTGCCCACTCCTCCCACCCAGCTTTGGGAGAAATGACAGCACACGCAGCCCCATTCCACATCTGTTATTTTTTAATACTGTTCACGTCTAAAATGACTAAAACCAAGCCAAGCGCTCCCAGCCCCTCGCCTGGCAGCAGGCGGTGCAGGAGGGCCGCGGGTCCCCGCCGCGGGGTGCAGGCAGGGGTGCAGGCAGGGGTGCAGGCAGGGCACCCCGGCACTGCAGGCAGGGCACTGCTCTGCGCTGCCTGCCAGGAGAGAGGGCTCCGCGCGGCTTTGGTGAACGCATTTAAATAATAAGCTAATGAGCGGCAAAAGCAAAGGCATCTTAATCACGTCTCCTACATTAGCCACGGCAGCTGCTCCTCCTGCCCCGGCAGCGAGGGGGCCCTGCCCGCCCGCGGGGCTCGGGGCAGGCGGGGACACGGGTCTCGCAGCGCCGGCGGCTCCGGTAAGCGCGGGGCGGCGGGTGTGCGGGCGGAGCTCCGTGCGGTGCTGAGTGCGGTGCTCGGGGCGGTGGCGTGGGGCTGGTGCTGCCGTGTCCTCCCGGTGCCGCGGGGCTGGGCTCCTCTCCCGCATCCCCAGGAGGGCAATGCCGGCCGAGCTGGCTGTGGGGCAGCCCCACGGCCCCAGAGGCCACGCTGTCGTGGGGGGCGGTTTCTGTGCTTTCCCGCACCCCTGCCGCGCGGTGCAGGGGACTGGGGCACAGCAGATGAGGGTGGGTTTGGGGTGGAAGCCGGGCTCTGGTCACAGCCCTGGCCCAGCTGGGACCCCTGGCAGGGCACGGTGCAGGGTGGGCACAGGGATGTGGCTGGGACCCGGCTGGGCTCTCAGACCACGAAGTGAAGCCCATACGTCATCTGATGGCCGTTGTCCCAGGCGTAGAGCACCTTCTCCTTGGGGTTGTAGTCGACCTGTGTGGTGAAGGAGTACTGGTTGAGGAAGGGCAGCCGGAGCTCTGCCTCCGTGTCCGTGTGCGTGTCAAAGGCGTAGGAGATCTGCCCTTCTTTCTGGTTGTAGGTGTCCACAGCATAGAGGATGCCGCAGATGATGAAGCAGTTCCCATAGGCGTTGCGCTTCAGCCCCGTCTTCCATGTGGTTTCCCTGCGCACCGAGAGGTCCCCAGGGTCGAGTCGGCTCAGGACAATCACCTCCTGCTGTGAGTAGTCATAGTCCACAGAGGGGTAGATGACCCAGAGCCCGCTCTCATCCACAGCGAAGTCGATGTCCGAGTGGCCCTTCCACTTCCAGGGCGTCGTGTCCTCGTACACCACGTCATGGAGCAGCGCCCATCCCGCCACGTACCGCTCCTTCAGGTCATACTTGATTATGTTCTTGGTGAAGGCACGGTTGTAGTAAAAGGCCCCCTTGTACACCACGTGCCCAGTGCCAATCCAGTTGTAGGGCAGCTTGTAGAGGTTGCTCCAGCGGCCTGTGAGTGGGCAGGAGAGCCATTGGGACCCCTCACAGTACTGGGGTCCCATGCATGATGGCCCAAGCATGCTGGTGGCAGCAGGGTACTTGAGTCCTCCTTGCTGCCCCATGGGTGCTGCCCAGTGCAGGTCCCTATCAGCAACCCACCACCCCAGGGCCTGGCATAGCCAGCACTGGGCACCCACCCAGGAGGAGGCAGGGCCCCTCGCCTGCTCCGCTACCAGCCCTCACCCTGCTTGAAGTTGTCGAGGCTCCTGAACTCCACCAGACTGTTGCCATAGTAGTAGTTGGTGACATAGATGCGGTCATCTTTGGCTGCTGGGTCCTTCATCCAGGCCCCCTCATTGCGCCCATAGCTGTGGTGCTCCGTGGGGGGCTCCACAGACTCAATGGTGCCTTCACACTCCAACTCCTTCACTGGGTACCGAGGAGGAGGAGGAAGGCTTACCCCCTGCCCCAGGCAGCCTGCCTCCACCAGGGCCAGGAAGCCATTTGCCACAGCAGGGCTATTGCTGGCCCAGCCTGGCCACAAGTGCCAGGACCAACAGGGTGGGTGCCCCTCCCAGACCCTGCTCACCCACCTCTGTTTGGCGTTTCGGGCCCCCCGGTGCTGTCAGGCCCCTGCCCGAGGTCAGTGGGGTGGGGGCTGTGGGCGGTGGTGTGGGGGGACGGGGTGGTGCTGCTGGGTGCAGCTGTGGTGCTGGGCATGATGGTCTCTGCCCGCATGAAGGCTTGGGCTGGGGTCCCTTTGGCTGGGGGGTGCAAGGGGCCCCTCTCCTCATGCCGCTCCGACACAGCCACCCCCCTTGCGGGGCTCTCTGTGGGGGGACAAGCCAGGGGGTCAGTGTGTCGGTGGGGGCAGCCCCCGGCCCTCTGCCCCACTGAGCAGCACCATGGCAGGAGAGGGCTCCCAGCCCCCCGCAGCCCTGACCCAGCCCAGGGACTCACCACGGCTGCTGGCTGGCCCCTCCGCCCCCGCCTGCCCGGCCTTGTAGTAAGTGATGCCCCGGACCACGGTTTGCTGGTGTGCCAATGGCTTGGGCTTGGCTGTGGGCTGGGGCCCCCCCCTGGCCTTCGGGTTATCCTTTTTGGGCTTCTCAGGCTTCAGCTGCTTCTCCTTGGGTGCTCGGAGGGCTGCCCTGTCCCCCAGCGCCTTGCGGGTGCTGGGGTACCGTCCTGCCTCCTTCTCTGGGCCCCCAGCTGTGTCCTAGGGGGCACAGCCTGGTCAGACCCCCTCCCCTTCCTCCCTCCCTTCCCATGGCTGTGCTGTGGGCACAGGCACCACCCCTTGGCTGCCAGCGAGGAGCTCCCCATGTGAGGCCACCAGCCCCGGGGTGTCAGCTCTGCCCCACAGCAGGGGAAGCCCAGTCAGTGGTGCCATCCAGGGGTACCTGTGCCTTGCTCTCGGGGACAGCAGCAGCATCCTTCTGCAGCAGCTGGTAGCCCAGGTTGGAGATCTCCTTCTTGATGCTGATCATGATGTCTGAGTAGTTCTCATAGCGTCTCATCTGGTTAGTGAGGTGCAGGACACTCTCCTTCATGAAGTCATTCTCCCTGCTCAGGTTGGTCTTGATGGTCTGGAGGAGAGGAGAGGTGTGGACCCCCATTCTGGGAGCCCGCAACACCCCCAGATGGTCCCAAGCAGCTGGACAGGGGAGGCTTTGGGGACAGTACCAGTTGGAGCTCACTCACCTCCTCCAGTGTGTTCATCTGGGCCACCACCTTGCTGATGTAGGAGTGCACCTTCATCAGGTCCATGCTGTAGAGTGTTCCCTCCAGCAGGTCCACCATGCTCTGCAGCTGTAGAGGGAAAGCAGGTCTGGAGCATGGGGCTGGGGTAGGGAGCTGGAGCATCTGGAGGGGGTCCCTGGACCCCAGCCCACAGTCCCACCAGGCCTGCAGATACCTTGAAGAGCTCAGGCGCCTGCTTCTTCAGCTTCTCCATCTTCCACTCATTCTCACAGGGGTTGAGCGAGGAGGGGGGGGCAGTGCAGGAGCACTTGCAGTCAGCCCCCGAGCTCACTGTCTCCACCGTGTAGAAGTCCTCCACCCGCACGCTGCCGCTGCGCAGGCGGCTGCAGGCGTCCCTGCTGAGCGGCCGCAGGATGCACTTGCAGCGGCAGTCGGAGCCCTCCGAGGTCATCCGGACCTGGTCCGCCTCCTCCAGCGCCTGCAGGGACACGTGGGGCAGCCAGTGAGCCTCTTGTCCTTGCCTGGGCATCCCACAGGGCCCTGCTGAGCCCAGCCAGCTCTCACAGCCAAGTCCCTCTCTGCTGCATGCCCAGAGGTCTCCAATCACCCCTGGGTCTCCTGGCCATGTCCCAGAGTGCATGGGACATCATCTGGCCCAGAGCACCTTGTCCCACCATCCTGCACCTGGGTGACAGTGACCAAACCCAGGAAGCTGCTTGCCCCCGCGGCCACCAGTGTTTCGTGCCTCAGGTCCCATTGCTGTAGCTGTTTCCCAGCCTCCAGCAAGACCCGAGTGAGCAAGGACAGTGGCAAAGAGACCCAGAAGTGCCTCTGTCCCCTCGCGCCCACAGCCCTGAGTCCACACAGGGTCCCTTGTTCATGGTGACATGCAGCCACCTCAGGGTGAGCTCAGCCCCTCCAGACTCCTGCAATGGCCCCAGGCGCACACTCAAGGACTCCCTTGTTTCCACACATGGCCCTGACTCATGCTACAGAGCCCAGGGTGCTTTTTGGCTGGTTTCTGCAGATTCCCCCTGTTGTGCTCAGAAACAAAGCAGTGTTGAGGAGCCGTGTCCTGCTCACCCCTTGTCACCAGCGATGTCCCCATGGGGGTCTGGCAGGGAGCATGGCCAAGCTGTGCTGGGTGCCCTGGGTGTGGGGCTGCACCCGGATGGTGGGAGACCTGAGAGCAGCAGCGCGGTGACCCTGGAGGGAAAGTGCTCTGCCCACGGGGACTGACTCACTCTGGGAAACAGAATGGTGGCAGCGCTGGGAAATGAGCTCAACTCACGCTCTCCCACCCTCCCCGGAGCACTGTGCACCGTGGGAAAGGGCAGAGGCCCACGGGGCTGATGTCCTGCCTGTGGGCAGCACCCACAGCTGCGCAGGCTCCATCCTCCCCACACCCAACCGGGATGATGTGCTGGTAGCTCCAGATAGTGGCTTTCCCTGGGAGCTGCTCCCTCAGCAGGGACCCCCCCACAGCCGGGCCAAGGGCTTCCCTGCCTAAAGAGGCAGCAAAACCTCCTGCATTTTGCATTTCAAAAAAGCGTCTCCCTTTCAGGTACCGCTGGCTGCGAGGAAAACACTGGCAGCCCAGAAGGGCTGTAAATCCAACAGGATCTAATCAAGCTCGCGGCAGGGAGCAGCGGGGCAGGGAGCAGGACACCCCCCCAAGCACCACCTCTCCAGGCTTTCACACCCCCCTGGGCCCCCTGACCTCCGCACGGCCACGCCGGCACTTGTGCAAACAGGCAGAGGGATTCCCAGCCGAGCTGCCGGCGCCGCGCACACACGGGCAGCTCCTCGGCCGGAGCTGGGCTGCTGTCCTCGCCATCAGCTCTGTCCCTGTCCCTCCATGTGCACGGCGCTGCACGAGGTCCCGGTGTGCACACGCATCCCTGCGGGAGCCCTGCGCGACGTCCTGCTGTGTCCTGTGGGGGCATCCACTGCATTTCCAGCTGGGGTCCCCCATTCCTGCCAACACCCCAGCACCAACCCCTGGTGAAGCTACCACCATCCCACCCACAACTGGCACCTTCTGCAGGGAAGCGCTGCAGCCGCCTGTGCTGGAAGCTTGATCCCACGGGAGCTGCAGGTGTGGGGGATCCCTCGGCAGCGCTGCAGCTGGGCTGGGGGCTCTGTGGGTCCCACTGCACCTGGAGAAGCCCCGCCAGTGGCTGTTCACACTTCACCACACACGGGGGTCCCAGCAAACAGAAGGTCCCCTGCAGCCCAAAGGAGCAACCTCTTCCTCAGAGACCCTCTGCTGGAAGCCCTGTCCCTCCCGTGTCCCATGAGCAGCCCCTGGCCAGGCAGGCAGGGGCCGGGGGGCCCAGCAGCCGCTTCCGTCTCGTGGCCACTCAGCAAAATCCGCTCACCTTGGGTCGAGGTGCAAGAGGGAGAGTGGCTGCCCCTTCCCAGGCACTGCCTGCCCCTCACTGCCTGAGAGCCCGGGCAGCCGCCTGTCTTCGCATGGGGTGGTAACATTAAACCTCGTTCTGCCTTTTAAATGGCTTCCTTAAACAGGAACTGTATGATCTATTTATACAGAAAAGGCTATAAACAAGGAAGTCTTAAAAAAAAGGCCCCTGCATGATCCCTTCTGTGAGGGTCACCCCGCCTCCCTGCCTCGGCCGCAGGGTGACACCTGCCTGGGTGTCCTCCCTCAGCCTGTGCCCAGCTGTGTCCCAATATCCCGTGCTCCCTGCACACATGGGATCTGCTGCCCAACTGCATGTGGGTGGATCAGGATGTGGAGGCAGGGGGCAGCCCCAGCCAAAGGCTGCTGCACTGCACCGGCTGCTCAGGGACAAAATCTCAGCTCCCCAAGAAACCTTAATGGGAGCTGCTGCAGCCTCACAAGGTTTCTGGCTGGTTCTTTCCCAGAACGCCCCCTGCTTGCTGCAGACCCTGGCCAAGAGTGCAGGCAGGCGGGTGCTGCCCCTCCTCTGGAGCCAGGTCCCAGCTCCACAGTGGGACCGTGCACCCACGGCTGGCGTGCAAGCATCCCAGTTTTATGAGCTGGGTAATTTTCCCAGTTCTGCCTGGTTTCTGGGACCTCTTGCGAGAGCATCCATGTGAGCAGGGAGTTTGTGCCATTATTTGGAGAAAGCGAGACCTTTGACAATGAACCTTGGCCAGCTTTTAAGCTGTCCTTTGATTGCTGCCAGAGGACTTGTCTCGGAGGAAAACACGCTGTGTTGATAAGCATGCTGCTGCCTCTTGCACAGCTGCTGGGAGCCATGTCCCTGTCACCGGAGGGAAACAGTGTCACCTTCCTCTTCCTCCTCCTCCCCAGCTTGGCACAGGGCGTTAAATACGCTCTGCAGCCGGGGGGCCGGGCAGAGCAGGGCTGGCAGAGCTGGGCTGATGGCAGCCAGGCCCCAGGCGCTGGCGCTGCTCGGGCGTCCCGTGTCGGTCACAGGGACACAACCATGCGGAACACTTGCGTGGCACAGGAATGCCCACTGATGGGATCTGATCCAAACGGCAAGAACTGAAGAGATATCTTTAAGTACAGTGGGCAGCACCTGCTGTGGATCCCGGAGTGCTCCGGACACCACTCCCAAGCCAGCCACTGCCAGTAAAGAGTCATGTTTTCATACTGTTCCGGCAAAGAACTTGGAAAATCTTGGCTTTGGTGATTGCAGCATCAGCACCTTTCCTACCTGGGGGCTGCTCCCCCCAGACTCCCTCTGGCCTGCATCCCAGCCTGGCTATGGACACGGACGCCACGGGTCAACAGACTCCCTCAGACCCAGGAGAGGGGCTGGCTCCCCCACGCTGCCCCCTCATATCCCCGGGAAGTCTTGTCCAGGCTGTTCTCTCTGGCACGGAGACACTAATTGCAAAGCTCAGCACCGCAGCGCTGGAGCTTGGGCACCTTCCAACCACCCCAGCACGCTCACAGTCCCGCACACCCCCTCCACCGAAACCCCCACAGCGCAGGGAGCACCCGCCCCAAAACCGCGCTGCCCTTTCCCCGGGAACATCCCACGCTCCAGATCCCCTGCTCCCCTCTCCTCCCCTCGGAGGGGCTCGGCCAGCGCCTGAGCAGGGTTGCTGGCGCAGCGGAGCTCGCCGGAGCATCCCTGCCCCAAAATCTGCTCCTGCAGGAAGACTCCGGCCCGGGGACGCGGTCCTGGGTCCCGGTTCCCAGCGCCGGTTGCGGTACCGCAGCCAGCCCAGGGCGGTCCTCACGCCGCCCCTTCTGTCCGCAGGGGCACCGAGACAGCCCCAGCGCTCCCCTCATCACCGCGTCGGTGCGGCGGGAGGCGGTGGGGTGGGGGGGTCACTGCCCACCCACGCCCCCTCCCGCTCCGCCCCGGGACCCCCTCGGCGCCCGCCCGCTACCGCCGGGGTCTCCGGACCAGCACCGCCCGCCCCGAGGGCGCCGGCCCCGCAGGGAGCGGGGGCTGCACCGCCCGCTCCGGGGCTCCAGCGGGGAGCGCGCCCTGCTGGGCGCACATCGGTCCCAAGCCCAGTCCCGGTGCTGGTGCGCCCGGTCTTACCGTGGCGACGCCGCGCGCCGCGGCCAGCGCCGGGAGCAGCAGCGCCGGGAGCAGCAGCGCCCGCATGGCGAGAGCGGCGCCGAGCGCCCGCACCGACCGCCCGCTCCACCCGTCCCGGCGGGGAGGAGCCGCCCGTCCCGCCCGCCAGTCCCGCCCCGCCCCGGGCCGGCCCGGCCCGGCCCGGCGGCCGCACCGGCCCCAGAAGCTGCACCCAGGCGGCGAGGGCGGCTCGGTCCCACCCGGGCGGAGCTGTCCCATGCCCGCCCCGGGCCTGTGCGGGCTTTCCCTGCACCGGGAATGTCTGGTACCGCGAGCTGCCCGGTAACCCTTGCCGGGGCTGCCCGCTCCCTCCGGGTTGCCCGGTGCCCACTTCCCGGGCTGGCCGATCCTCTACTCTGTAAGGCGGGTTTCCCGAGCGGACCCGCCCGATCCCTCCCCGCTTTCCCCTCTCCCGGTCTGCACGGTGCCCGATGCCGCGCTGGGGCCGCCCCGTGCCCGGGCGGCGGGTGCCCCCTCCTGCCCCGCGGCTCGCGGTGCCCAGGCGCGGTGCCCAGGCGCGGTGCCCAGGCGCGGCCCGGCTCCGGGCGCGGAGCCCACCGGGGCGGTGCCGCCGGGACCGGCCCCAGCGGGCCGCCCGCGGGGCGGGGCCGGGCGGGGGCGGCCCCGCGGGTACATCCGGGCGGCGCGGGAGGACTACGCTTCCCGCCGTGCCCCGCGGGAGGGCGGGGCGGCCCGGCCCGAGCGCGGCGCCCGCAGCGGCGGCTCTGGCTGTCAGCAGCGCCCGGAGCGGCGATGGGGCAGCGCGGCCGCCGGGGCCCCTGAGACCCGCCGCGCCCCGGCCCGGCGCGGCCCCGGCGCCGCCATGGAGCTGGAGCCGCCCGCAGAGCTCCCGGAGCCCCGCGCCCCCGCCAAGGGGCCGCCCCGCAACGGTGAGTGGAGCGCGGTGTGCGGGGTCCGGCCCGGCGGGGCGCCCCTCGGGGCCGGCGTGGGCCGGTGGCGCGGCGGGGCGCGGTGCGGGGCGCGGTGCGGGGCGCGGTGCGGGGGGCTCTGCCTGCCGCGCCTCGGCCACTCGCGGGTGCTCGCGGGGTTGGGGGTCCCGGCGGCCGCAACTTTCCGCGGCCGTGGGGCACAACAAAGGGCCGCGCCGGCAGCGCGTGCTGCCCACCCTGCCCCTGGCAGCTCCCGCCGCGCCGGGCACCGGGCACCGGGGGGCGGGCCGGGGCGCGCGGGGTCTCCGCTCGTGCCGAGCGCCCGTCCGAGGCGGAGCCGCTGCCCGCCCATTTACCCCCTTCCCCCCAAACCGGCGCGTTTCCACCGAAATCTTCTCGCCTGTGACTTGTACGAGCCGGAGCCGCCGGGGCGCGGGGACCCGCGGCGCCCTCCCCGCACCCCCGGTGCGGTCCCCCCGGGCCCGTCCCCTCCGGTCCCCCCGGGCTTTGCCTGGTCCGGGCGCGGGGCCGCGCGGGGCGTTTATAGGCACCATTTGGGAGGCTGTTACCCGCCGGTATGTAAATGCTGCATCTGCACTTGAATGTCCCTGCCAATTTTTATGGTTCACAATTGCATTTTACCATCTGAAGGTGCTCGTTCCTACAAAGGATTTGCTCAAACAAAAGAGGCTTCTTATCGGGCAGCATCGCTGGCACTTCCTCGGTACCAGCCCCACCGAGCACATGGTGCTGGCACCCACAGAACCGGGGATTTCTGTCATTGCCCACACACCGAACTTTAAATTCGGCCCCACTTGAGAGGCTGCTGGAAGCGATTTGCTCCTCTCTCCGTTAGATGATGCTCCTCAGCCTTTAATGCTTTTTAACTTTCTGACTTAATTTGGGAAGTGTGTGTTCCTCTGGCAGCCTTAATCATGCAACAATGTTAACGCTTTACCTGCATTCATTATTTTTCCCACAGAAATGTGGGATTTTGTGGGAATCTGTTTTGCTCCATCAGATGAGTTTACAGAGTTTCTTGCATGTCTTGCACAGCGATTTTGTGTGGTATCTGTTCTACCTGTGGCTTTTGAATGGGTGATGTAACAGCCTTTTACTACTTTGCCTTAAAAAATGTGAAATACTGGCACGGTGTTGAGACACTGCTTGACCTTCAGTCTCTCTAAAGCCTCCAACAGCCAGAGGAGGAGCAGCAAAGATTGGCTTGTTATTTTGTGGGCTTATAAAATATCTTCCATTGTTAATGGAAAATTAAGAGCCTTAAGATTGCCTCTTTTTAAGATTTGTAGCCCATTTGATTCCTTGTAGTACAGCAGCTTCACTCTGTATGGGAACAGTTAAAATCATATGATGCATTTTCATATATATACACACAGGTGATATATATGTGTATTTATAGATACATATAGAAAAGTAGGGTTATATTCTTGGTGACTTTGTTAATATAATTAATGAACTTAAGCTCTACACGTGGCTTCTGTGTTAACCCCGAGCAAACTCCTGCAAGTTTGTTGGTGTCTTCAGTGAAAGAAGCCCCAGAATTACTTTGAAATGCAGTTACAGGATTTCATTTCAGCAGTTACGGTGAATTACAGCCTCATTATTTGCAGGGTCATTTGACATTCTTATGTTCTTATGGTTTTCCCTTAGCAATTTGAGTACATGCCCTTCCATGTAAGAAATGTGTTTTGTCACCACAGAAATAAATGGCCATGAATAAAGTGAGTTATTTTTAAAAATAATTTAATGAGAGCATTAATTTTTTCTGCACTACTAGCAATTATTTCTCAACTGGTCCTCTTTAAGACCAGTTCCCCTGTAGCTTCAGTAACATGTTTTTCCTTTCAGAATGAAATGTGATGGCTTTGACACTGTTGTAATTATTTTAAGTTTTAGCTAAAATAGTGGTAAAGCAAATTACCTAGAATTAAGGCAGCTTTGGACACTGTGTGGATGTGGTCTTGGAAGTCTTTGAAGTATCAGGAAACTACTTGAATTTTGTGTTCCCTTAAAATTACTGGAATTCCAGGTAGGTAGATTACTAATCTGGGTGAGTTTCATAGCAGAGAGCAGAGGAAAGCTGCAAGAGCTCAGGGAATGTGAGGCTTTTAAAGCAAAATCCCACTTCGTGCATCCCTTCCCTTTTCCACAGAGCTCTCAAACTTCACCGGCACACACTGACGTTTTTAGTGGCTCTTTATGCTTGATTGCTTTGCATCTGATGAGATAAGCCTTTGCTTAACAAAGACTATTTCATTGATATAGTTAGGTCTTAGTTTACTTGCTATAAACTTTTCTTTGAAGATTTAGGAAGAAAAACAAATTGAGTTGTTGAATGGCAACGCTGCTGAAGTCAAATGTCTCTGAATAAACAAGAAGCTACGGTGTTATTTTGACTCGGTATTGGCTTGTTGAATGTGGATGGCTCTGGCTTTTGTAAATAATAACAGACAACAGTAAATAATAAAATTCTGAGCTTGGGTCTGTGATATAAGACTTGTAATGTAGGAAGAGTTTAATTCCTTTATTATTTAATTTGATGGTAATATGGAAAAGCACCTCTCTTTAAAGTTGGAATTTGGTATTGATGGCTTCTGTAGATCATTAATCAGGAAAATGGGTTTATGCATGCCTTTTTGTACTAAAAACAGGGCTAGCAATGTATGTTCAGCAGATGCAGTATGTGATGTGACACTGCAACAACAGGATTTTTTCCTTGCTTTGCTATAAAACAGTATAAAGATACTGTTTTGTAGAAAATAAGGGAACTTTTCCATCTAGGAGACTATTCCTTGATTGTTGGGAAGCAAGAGTCATCTTTCTGTCCTGTTTCTGGCAAGTCCTTTGTGATTTTTACTTTTTTTTGGTGGGGGAACATGGTTTATTAAATTACTGTTCAGCTCTTGCATGGTGGGAGCTTTGAACAAATGCATTTACGCTGGCATTCTCTGAGAATGAGAGCACACTTTATCCTGTTGATAAACTGCCTATTTAAATAAAGCCTTCAGTAGTGTAATCTGGTAATTCTAATTAAGTAATTTACATACAGAATTGGCCCAGGGTTTCATCAGATGATTGCTGGTGAGCTGAAATGCATTCTTTCCCTCCAGCTGTATTAAACCAGCCTTTTGATCCTTTCCTTTTCTTAGCCCTTAAGCCAGAGTGGTTATCACTTTGCAGAGTTAATTGAGAAAGAGAAGTTGGTGGAAAAGAGGACCCTTCCAGGTTTAGCTTAAGTCTTAATTATTACAGTTCTAATTACCTAATTAGAAGACTTCCAGATTTTATATGTTGATAAAAATGGTGTACAGGTTCTGTTAGAAAGAGGAAATACACCCTGATAGGCTGGCTTTGGTGAAGTTCTTTATTGGTAAATGGTTACCAGTGACTTACCTTGAAAGCAGTATATGTCTGAAGTATCTTAATTCTGTTCCAGCTCCTTGATAAGGAGGCTTCATTTACAAAGGGTGGACCCCTTGTCCTTCAGAGAGCATAAGTTACATGTCTACCTCCCATTGCCTAATCACCCCAGTTACAGGCTCTCTAGGTGGTGAAGTTTAACTTGGAGAAATGTCTGGTCAGTGTGAAGGGTTAATTTTTTAAGCCCTTTTTTCCTTTGTGGATGCATCAGAAAAACCTGAAAAATCCCTTAATTCAGTCTCACAGCTATAGCTTTATGTTGTGTGGCAATGCTTGCTAAGCATTATTGCCAGTGTATTGTTTCTGTAGATGCCTGTGTGAGCTTCCACCAGGAGCCTCTGTCCTGTGCTGGTCTATCACCAGCTGTACAGAAATGCCCTTTCTGTGGAGCACGGGCAGCGATTCTTCTTTCCTGCGAATAACAATGTCCTATGGCATCCCTGGTTACTGGGGCTTTGCTTTAAGGTGGGTAGCAGTGCAGCTGGGGTCTTGGTTTGCTTTGCAGCAGGCTGTAAGCTCAGGGCTTGGTTTGAGGCAGGCGTTCCCCAGAGCCAGACGTGGGTGTGGGGTCACCAGGGGCTGGGGATACTTTCCTCAGCCCACATTGACTGAGCTGTTCAGGTACCGAGAATATTTGGCTTTGGTGATCTTTGCATATGATTCTACCTTTGCTTGCTGGCTTTGTGAAGCTTTTATTTGCCCGCTTGTATTTTCCTGCCTACTGGAGAGGTGCTGTGTGGGTCTGTTGCCTTAACACTTGGCATGACCCTTAGTATTTCACTTTGGTTTACATAGCGCCTCTGCTCAGGGAACTGTCCCTATCACAGGATGATATCCATAAAAATGACACTTCCTAGTCTTGAAAAAAATCCTCAGGCCCATTGGGGACATGTGAAAAGGACACCCAGCGGGAAGAGAGGCCCATGGCTTGAAATATTCATCAATCATTTTCCTGGCACCAGGAAACCAATCAACTCTTCTAAGGGGTAGAGCGTAATCAATCACACAATGTGGGAAACAGGGATCACCGGCCCTACCAAAAATGTTCCTTCATGTTGACAGAGTAAAAGTGTTGTGTTTGTGCTTATTCACAAGTAGTAACTTACACCCTCGGTATAAAGGACTGTCTTTTGTGAAGACAATCAGTGAAGAAAAGGCTTTAATGTTGTGTAGGCAGCCTAAGCTTGAACTGAAGATTTTGTTTCCAGTGGTGAAGCTGAGCTATGTTTTGCTTTGAGTAACTCTTTCTTTACCTTTCTGTAGTTGATAGGTGAAGGTTTTGTCCCTGTTCCCAAACCTCTGTTCTGGAAGCAGCAAGCACAGCAGCATGGTATTTTTCTCTAGAGGATCAGAATTTTAAAATTTTGCTCTTCTTTCATGAAACAATTGAAGTTTGAAACAGCTTGTATTGCAAACTGATGCTGGGGAGGAAGTACACCTCTAGATGCTTGTCCTTTTTTCTATCTTTAATTTATGTTAAATATATATATATATATATATATAAAATAAGATATAATAAGTAAACAGTAGATGTAAGCATCTGTAGGATATTCTGTTGTAGCAAGTGGGCAGGGTTATTTAAATTCTTAATTTCTAGTAAGATGCTATAAATTGGATCAAGAGTTGTTTATCACTTTGTTCCTTGTATGGAAACCTCTGCAATAGCTGTTACGTAAGAGATGCCACAGGACTGCTGGTCACATAATTGGCAAGGAGATTGCTGGAGTTCTTTTCCCAGGGAAGCATTCCTTGCCTGCCTGGCAGGCAGTTAGAGGCACTGAGGCGATGGCC
Organism: Apus apus; assembly: GCF_020740795.1. Lineage (NCBI taxonomy): Eukaryota > Metazoa > Chordata > Aves > Apodiformes > Apodidae > Apus > Apus apus. The sequence continues at coordinate 10,917,613 of NC_067300.1, read as the reverse complement.
CCGAGGAGCTCTGGCCCTGCTGCTGGTGATGGGGCTGGAGCAGCCCGGGGTGATGGCCCAGGCTGGGTGGGCCCTGGGCCAGCTCTGGGGGTGCTCCTGGGTGCTGGGTCTGGTGCTGCCCTCAGCTTTAATGTGTGTTTAGTGGGGGAGTTTGGCAGATTTGTCTGCGTGGGTCAAGTGCTGTGACTGTTTTCTATTTCAATAGCTACAGAAACTTGAAGCAAATGTGACTTTAAGGAGTTGAGCACTTCACTCCCCTACAGGACACCCACAAGTGCCAGTTTTTCCCGGTGTTGGGAGGACAACCAAATAAAATTGCTCATATCCTGGCTCAAACCAGGACAGAGGCCAAGAGCCTCTTGTGCTCCCCTCCATGGTGGGGCTTGGGCTTTGCCCAGGAGAGCCAAGGTGGCTGCAGGGTGGGCAGGATCAGAGGGTCTCCAGAGCCTGGGGTCAGCTGTGTGGGACCCCCAGCCTGGCTGTAACCAGGGCAGCCCACCTCAGTGGGCAATGCCTGTGGGGCTGGGGGCTGCTGGCCTCCTCTGGGGTGTCCTTCTGGAAAAGATGAGTCAGGACTTGAGGATGAGGGTCAAACCTGAAGTGGCTGCTCCTGACGTGCAGCTGTGCTGCAGAGCACCTCTGGAGCAGCCATTACCCTTCCAGTGCCTCCTAAGTCTGCCCAGAAGAAGCATTTCTAACCTTTAAAATTTGGGAAATGCTGCAACAGAAATGCTCTTGACTCTTCTTGTTTTTAAAGTTTGTCAATTTCCAGTGTTTAATACACATCTTTAAGTGGCAGGCTGAGGTGGTTTATTTGGTATGCCAGCTCTCAGAGCGTGTGGCTGTAGCTTGTGGGAGCCAGCAAGCTCTCGAGTATTAAACATGGTTTGTCTGCAATTCATGTAGCCCTTAATAAGATTGCCAGCTTCTCTTAAATTCTGAGAATAAAATCCCCAAATCCTGGTCAGTAATTAAAAGCTTTGAAATTACCTTGAATCTAAAGCTGTCTTGAAGTGAATTTATGCATTTTGGCAGTTGCAAGAGAGGTACCACGATGTACTGTGCTGTTTGGTACAATGTTCCATGGCAGCCCTGGATGAACACAGATCAGAAATAATCAGAATGCAGTTGAGGCACAAAAGAGCCATGTGGAAGGGGTGCAAGTACCTCTAAAAAAAAGCGAACTGGACCAATTTTTTTAGAGATTTACTGTAATGGTTTAGCCAACTGAAATATCCAGCTGCATTTCTCATATCTTTTTAAAAACAAACTTCCTTTTTTCATAGTTGGTGAAAGTACAGTTACTTGTTCTGTGAGTGTAAGAATTTAAACAAGCTTCAGCTGTGCTGTCAAGGGTATCATTACAGTGGACTGTTGCTATTTCAGCTCTGCAGCTTTCTTATGAGCTGGTGGTATCTTTTATTTCTTAGTTTAGCATTAGTCTGGTCTAAAATGATGTTGAAGCTTTCTCAGACTCTGAGCTATTGCTTTTTTGGTTAGAACCTTGATTATTAGGAATTCTTAAACTTTTTCTTATAAAAGTTGTCCTATTTGTCAGTGAGGATGGTAACACCTGCAAAGTGATAAACTGCTAGGGATAAGCCATGGTGTATATATACCTAACTTTGTCCTAAATCTAGAAGCTTTGTATCCAAAGTCTCCATAGCCTTTGCATGAACTAAACTTAGTAAAATCTGGAGCTGACTTGGGTGTGCTGGAAGCTCGTGCTGTAGGTGTTCCCAGGCTTGCCTTGGCCCTCTGCAGAGCACCATGGCAGTCCTGGAGCCATTCTCATCTTACTCAGGCCACTGAAGATCAGGTCACACTGGGATTATTTTTCCTTTGGTTGAGTAAGACGTTTCAAGCTTGGAGAGAGTTTGTGGTTGGGGTGCAGGAGGCTTGTGCTCAAATGACGAGCCTTACCCCACAGCTCTGGCCAGGCAGAACACGGCCATCTGTGAGACGTGATGGGCAGTGGGGGGGCCAGGGGAGAGTGCTCTTACGGGTTTTTTGTGATTAATTTCTAATTAACATATGAGGCAAGAACTCAAGAGTCTCCAGTTTGTAAGTAGGAATATGTCTCGCGTGTTGAGACAGTTGACAGAGAAATAATGTCAGAGCAAAGATGGTGGAGTTGTGCCCTGCAGAGCAGAGCAGGAGCTGCCCACCTTGCCGTGTGAGCTTGGCAGGAGCAGAGGGAGGAAGGGCAGGAGGGATGGCTGCTGCAGGCGGGCAGAGCTCCTGGGCACCCGTCTGCTGCGTTGTTTGGAAATGTTAAAATGTTTTTATTAACTCACTGGAGATGTTTGAACTGCAGCTGTGCCGGCTGTCTGCAGGGACTTGTTCTGTTCCTTGTTGAAGGCTGAGGATGCTGTCAAGAAACCGGCCTCTCTGCTCCGGAGGGTGTCGGGCCGTGGCTGCCGTGGCCTGTCCTGCCTGTCCTGCCTGGGCTGAGCCCTCGCAGCCTGACCCGTGTCCCTCGGGGCCCCCGGGACGCCGTGCCGGGTGGGTGCTGCAGCAACCCCTGCGGAGCAGCAGCGCAGCAGCCCTGGATGGCCCTTATCACGGGGATTAAAAATTAAGCTTTAAAACTTGACAAGCATGTTACTGCTTGCAGTGTCTCTCCCCAGGAGAGCTCTGGGGCCGGGCGAGCTGCAGGCCCACGTGGGTCCCCGGCAGGACAAGGACACGCTGGACCCCTCTCCTCACCCACAGAGACAGCGTCAGCCTGAATCACCCCTCGACTGAAGTGCTCCCTGACTGATGCTGAATTCATAGCCCACTGAAATCCCTGGCTTCCTGTAGTGCTTGTTGTGAGGCTTTCAGGGAAGAGCACGAGCACCTCATCTCCAGCAGAAGGTCCTTGGCCTTGGCTGGTTTGTCAGGCCGGGCTGCCAGTGCCAAGCTCAGCCCTGCTGGGTGAATGGGAGGGAGGTGCCGAGACCCTCAACCATCTCCCACCTCACTGGCACCTGGAGATAGACACTGAGGAGCTACTTCCTTTAAGCTGCCTTTTTGCTGCTGTGTAAGAAAATCGAATGGTAAATTACTACTACTGATTTTTTTTTACCCTGGTTTTGAAAAAAAACCCCACAAACCTATAAAATGCTGATATTTAAATATTTTTGTTTGTTCACCTCTAAGATTATTCAGCTTTAAAAGAAAGAATATAACTATTTCACTTAGCAAGGTGTGTAACAGTTTTAGAATTCTAAAACTTGTATGTCTTAAAACCTGGGACTAAAAGCAAAATTGTATAGTCTTTAAATGAAAACCAACAAAACGTGAAGTTCTGTATTATTTTTATAAAGTTAATTTAAACTAGAGTTAAAATTTCAGATTGCTCTTCAGAGCAACTGTGAATACTAAATTAATTCCAAAATTATTTTCCCAGAGAGAAGAATGGGAGTTTTGTTTAAATCTGCAGGTATTTGTCCTTTATTTAAGGTAACTTCCTGGTATAAGTCTGTACAAAGATCCAAACGTTAGGAACGATGATCCTGTCCTGAACAATATTTTCTAGCTGTCAAACACTTCCTGGTGTGCTTTAAGATGCTTAGATGTGTATTACCATGATTAAAAACTAATAAGGGACATGGCATCCTGCAAAATGAGATTATAGGAGTAGACAGATGTGGCTGAAATGAGCCCCGAAGAGAAGGGGAAGTGTTGCTGGAATTGCAAGCAGCAGGAGCTGATGCGGTTTGCAAACATGGCAGACAGTAGGCAGAGGTAGATGGGGAGAGAGAATTGAATTTCCCTGAATTCTTGCCTTCGTGTAATCCCCATCTCTGGGAGGCCAAATGCTTCATGTAAGCTTTTCACTCCTGCCAAAATAGTGGTGTTAGCAGGAGAGAAAGAAGTGCTCAATGAGCTCAGGGGGCAGTAGATCAACGGAATGTCATGAGAGCAAGGTGCTTGAATCAATAATGGAAAGAAAACATTTTTAATAGAGTATAAAACTCATATTCCACAGCAGGTGTTACATCACAGTAAGCTGTGGTGGGTCTGGGTCACTGTGGAGCTCCAGCTGCTGTTGTACCTGTTTTCAGGGGGAGGTTGGGGTGGTGCTGGGGTGAGCTGTGCTGCTCCATCCTGGCTGCTTCCTGCTGCAGAGCACAGCTCCTGCTGCAGCTTTGTCCCCAGCAGGACGTGCCTGCCCTGGTCATGGGGTGTCATCCCACGGGCACAGGGAGCTCCGGGCTGACCCTCTGCCTCTGAAGGACAGGTCATTTACTGCAGTCATCAGCATCAGCCACAACACACCTCCAGGTGGTCTGTAGGAAATTAAGACCTCACAAAAATGAAAGAGCAACAACCACAGTTCTACCCACACTGAGAAACTGAGTGTTAATCTCCTTCATTGGTTTGGTCCTCTTGTAACGTACAGCGAGAACTACAGCTCTGGGGATGGAGTCACACGAGATAGAAGGGATCAGATCTCTAAAACATGTCACTTCTGTGTGCTGAACTGTAAGACTTGTAGGTGTAAATACAGAATGGCAACAGCAGCTGTTACATGACAGCATGTTTGCACCCCAGCCACCTCATCTCAGAACTGAGTGTTACAGGAGTGTGCTGTACCCAGGCAGCTGTACAACTTTTTTCCTTCTAATGCTGTTTTAATGTTGGGTATTCATACAGTGATGGGGTTTGATGATTCAGTCATTCTGTGTATGTGTGGTGACAATGAGAAAACTTGTTTCAGTGTGTAGTGCTTACACCTATTTTTCACATTCTAGGATTCTGTCCAGATCCTCCCACAGAGCACGATTCATCCACTAGTAAGTACTAGTTAGTCTTCTCACTTCCAGGCCAGTGCCACCAGCCACGTCCCAGCAAGGACTGGCTGTGTGCAGCCAAAGGCCACTGGAATTAGAGCCTGTAATATTATCTCCACTAATTACAATTTTAAGATAAATGTTGTTAAATTCACTAACTGTGAGGTGAGGGAGAAGCTGCTTTCAGACTGTGTGTGCCAGGATCCTGGTTTGTCAGTGCCATTCATGCAGCAGCAGCTGGATTGAAAGGACATGTTACATGCCTTGTGAGGGGACAGTTCTTACCATAGTGTTTCTAGCCTGACACACTGGTTAGCAGCTAGAACTGCTCACCCCTGAGAACCAATTGCAGCCTGATTTCTGGCATATGCTGTGTGTCATATTGTGCTGTTTTTATCAGGAGACTAGTATTAACCTGGGTTGATGTTAACTCTTAAAAAAAATATCAGTGGTGTCTCTACTCTTTTATAATAGTTAATTTTTTTTTTTAGTGCAGGCAATTCTAGTGGACTCAATAGATGGATTTTGCTATAGGCTATGCCTTGTGTTGGCCAGCACTTTATCAGTGATCAAAAAATAAATAAAGAGTTTCCACAGATTTACACAAAGATGATGCAATTGATCTTTCAATATTGGAGTAGTCTGGGCTGCCTGGTAAATATCCTGTTAAACCCAGATGTACTCCAGGTATAGAAGATGCAGAATTTCCTACCTAGGGCTGAAGGAGTGTGCCTGGGGAGCTGGCATCCTGTGCTGGGGACACTGGCTGTGGGTCAGAGAGAGGTGTTGGAGTGTGCCTGTTGCTGCAGTGCAGCAGCAAAGAGCACCAGCGTGGGTCTGTGGAAATTGAAAGGAGGTCTGTTACTACAGTTTGGTACTGACAGGGCTGCATTGGAATGCTGGTGCTGCAATGCTGTGTAAAACTCTGATGTTGGTATCTTAAATACTGGGAATTGCCCAAAAAGATTGGGGCAGCCTGGTAGTCTTGGCTTATTCGGCTTATGGAAAAGATTGAAGGTAATTATGCTGATGAATTACAGCTGCAGAGATGGTATCTGGGATAGTAAAAGGTTCCTACAGAACAGACCCAGTTGAAACATTCAGACTGCAAACTGAAACTGTGAATTCAAATTAAGAATACAATTTCAAAGGAATATAATTTTTACTATTGGTTGTTACTTAATTTTGTAAGCTTTTTGGCCTTCAAGTCAGGATATTGTGCCTTTTAAAAACAGATGAGCCTTGTGCAGAAGGGAAAGACCATATTCTGCAAACCTCTTTTGCCAGTGGTAATTCTGAACACACACCACTGAGCTGCCTCAGTACTTAAGAGCCTGCTGTCTGCAGGGATTGTTCCATGCTTCAGAACATGGGATTTCGGTTCTGAATTACACACTTTGCAAGTGAAAGGAAATGTGGGCAAAAGACTGTAGAACATTTCAGTACAGTTCTGTGGAGAAAGATTCATCTCAATTTACAGGCAAAGAAGCTAGATGTTTCAGTAAGATGTGTTTTTAGGCTTGCTTGTGGTAGTTTGTCCTCTTGGAGGAGACACCCAGAGCACCTGGTGGAGCTCCTCTCATGGCCTAGAAATGTGACTGAATGTCACTTTTAATTCAGGACATGCCTGGAGGCTTTCTTCATCATTGTGATTATTCTTCCAAAAGGCTTTGCTTCTTGACTGTACACTGAGTTTTCCTTTTCTGTAGCCCAAAAGTCTAAAAGAAAAAAAAGATGTCAAATTTCTTTCAACCTCCCCTTAGAGGAATGAGTTGGCCAAGAGCAGCCCCAGTGTCCCTTGCTGTTCCCGAGCGGTGGCTCCAAGGGCGGTTCCATCCCCATCACCCCGTTTTCCAGAGGGTCTGGCTGGTCCTCCCAGCAGTGGTCGGCTCTCGGGGCACTGGGCTCTGTTCAGAGAACACCAGAGGCTTCTGGAAATCTAGTCTGTAATGTATGTGCTGAAGCTGACACCACAGCAACATGCATCTCCTTTTTACTTAGATTTCTGTGGCTCAGGAGGCATCTCAGGAATCCTGTGACTTTTGATGGCATCAATAAATCAGATACCATGCCGACAGAATTTTACTGGAATGTAAACAGGCATTTAGAATAACAATGTCTGTATAGTGTTTGTTGGGGAATACAGTGCAGGTACAGCTCTTGAAGTATGTGGAACATTCAGCTGTGAATGTTTCCTTTCAGTTATGCTGGTAAGCAGAGGCTGGATTGTTTTCCATGTTAATGAAAATAATTCAAAATACTTATCGTAAGGTGACCTTACTTCCCACTCCTCTTTCCAAACAGTGTGTTTTCAGTGTTGAGGTGAGACAAGAAACCCTACCTGATGTAGGGGAAGGGAGAGGAATGTCTCTATAGTAAAACTGAGCTGATAAAGGGTAATGAGTCACCTTTAACTCAGCTCTGCTGAGGAGTAGCTGACCCAGGGAACTGCAGGCTGGTCAGCCTCATCTCAGTCCCTGGGAAGAGTATGGAGCATATCTTCCTGAAAAATGTTTCCAGTCACTTGGAGTGGACACAGGAAGCTACTTGTGAACACTCACTGTGGGTTTACCAAGCAGACATCATACCTGACCAGCCTCATCGCTTCTATGATGAAATGTCTGGATCCCTGACTGAGGAGAGAGCAATTCTGTCCTTAACCTGCATCTTAAGTGATGCATGTGATGCAGTCTCCCATATCCTTGTAGCCAAACTGGGATACAAGGCAAATGTGGGTGAAAAACTAACTGGGCTTTCTGGTTAAAGGGTAGCAGTCAGGAGTTCAAAGGCTAACTGGTGGCCAGTTACTCACTGGTTGTCTTTGGGAGTCAATATTGGGGCCAATACTATTTAGCAATTCCATCAAGCATCTGGATGATGGGATGGAGTACTCTCATCAGACTTGCAGATGACACCAGATTGATACTTTGGAGGGCACAGCTGTTCTTCAGAAGGGCCTCAGTAACCTGGAGGAAAGGACTGATTGAAGCTTCAAAGCTAAACAGAGAGAAAAGTCAAGCCCTGCATCTAGAATGTAGTAACATCATGCAGCAGTACGGGCTGGGTGTCCAGAGAGGCCATGGATCCTCCATCCTTGGGGACTTCCGAAGCTTGGGTGAACAGACCACTGACCAAGCTGATCCCACCTTGATGCTAGGTCCGTTTCCAGTGCAAGGTTCAACTTGATGAGCCCCACAGGTGCCTTCCAACCTGAATTACTCAATGATAATACAAGTATAATTCTACTAAAAGGTCTTAAGGATGGTGTTCCATCTCTTACCTGGAAGTTCTGATGCCTCAGTTTCAGCTTTGCAAGGGAGAAGTCTATAATCCTATGTTGCATTGTCTGCACTCTTTCCAAGGTCAGAATTCCTGGTTTTAACATGCATATTTCAAAGTCTTTACTAAAATGTTATCCAACTTACTGAGATCTTACTGTGCAAGTGTCCTTCTGTTTGCAACCCCACAAGCACTGCTGCATTTTCCCAACCGGACCTGAGTGTGATGGATCTGCAACAGATGCAGCCCATGGAATCAGCATGTTCTGCTTCTGCTGCTCTGGGGCATCCCTGCATTTCTTGGGGGTGCCATGTGTTACCTACTGTACTCCTCCTGTAAGATGACAGCCTTTGGGGAGGGGGTACCGAAACTCCTGCACCAATATCTTCAAAGTCCAATGCTATGTCACAGGTTCAGGCTAAGTTCATTTCTAGGAGTCATCCATATACCCCTTCAATTAGCATAAACAGGGACAAGGGCAGTCAAAGGTCAAGAGAAGTTCAAAATAGCATAACCTCTTTTTGCTAGTGTTCCCAAACCTTTCTAATCCTGCACAGTTCTCCAGGCTGTCCTTGCCATCGTGTTTACTATACAGCTGTAAAAGTCAAAAGAACAAGGCTTGGCTTGATCCAGGGGAAGTTAGAAATCCAGTGGCTGAGAATAGGTAGCATTGTTGCTTAAAACAGGAGAAATAATTGATTTATGTTATGGTGGCCAATTAGGCTGTAAAGTGTGAAACTCTTAAAGAAACCCTGTGGCTTCAAGGGAGCTTTTTGCTCTGATTTCTGCTCAGCAAATAAGGGTACCCCAATAAAGGTCATCAGCTCCATGAGCTAAATTATTAATTCCTTTCATGCCATGCATGGCTTGTAAACAATATATAATACAAGAAGACAATTGGCACTGTTCTCGTACTGGGCAGAGGAGAGGTCAGGGGGTAAATAGCTGTATTGGCAGCAGCTGTTGGTCATAGCTGAGCAGACTTTGTCCTTTTCATCTTCTAGAGCAAGCCAGTTTCCAGAATCTTAGCTGGTTGCTAATCCATATCTCCTCTCAGCTGAATTGTTTTGAGGAGTTTAATGTGTTGCATCTAATTATGAAAATGAAAAGAACTGCAGGGGAGGGTGAGGGGCTCGGATGGGAGAACAAAACCAGCATTGCCCTGTTTCATAAAGAGCTGCTCGACATTTTTTAACACTAATTTACATGGATGAGAGAAATTTTAAACCCCACCCATTCAAGGCAAGTTGTAAGGGAAGTAGTTGCACTGTTATATGCTTTATTAAAGAAATTGAAGTATGAATTTGAGGTTACCAGGTTATAAGTAGCCTCTGCCAGTAGGCCAGGAACAGGAGTGTTGTGGCATTCCCGCTTTCCCAGCGCGTTGGCTGGCTGGGCTGCGGCACCGCCGCGATCCCGGCAGCACGGCAGGACTTGAACAGCTGGGCAGCTGTGACCATGGTGTGAGCCGTGGGGAACATGATAGAAATAGTAATTAAAAGGGACCATCTCAAGCATGAACTGAAGTTACCCTTTTCCAAGTATAGCTGGGAAATACTCTTGCACTTCTGGTTATAACCTTTAACACAGCATTGCAGTGAGCAATCTAAAATGACCAGACATGAAAACCTTGCCCTGGCTTTTTCTTAATGCTTACCACTCAGATTTCTCTTCAGAAGGCACATGCATCATTTAGTTGCTTTTTGAACGATACCTGATAAACTATTCCAGATGTTTGCAGGTGTAGCTTACTGCCCTGAGTGACTGTTCCTCACACAATGGCTTCTCAAGTGGTGCAACTGCTGCTGGCCACTCAGAGCCTGCTCCTTGCCATCTGGCTGCCTTGTGGGGCAGTTGACCTCTTTTTGCCAGAGAGCAGCAGGTAACCTTTAAATGACCATCTGCTGATCTGTTACTTCAGCCTTTCTGAAAGCAGAGTTGTGCTCAGTACTGATATTTATACGGGCTAAATCTTGCTGCTCTCAGAAGAAGCAAAGTAACTTCAGTGCTGCACTTTTGGGCTGTCTTGGCTATGTGGGAAAGCATATGTAGCTTTACATAGGAAAAAATACAGAACTCTTTCCAGGTATCTGAAATTGCCATAGTGCATATGAAGATTCTTTTATTTACAAAGATGTGTGTGATTTATGACCTGCTAGCTCTTTCAAAGGGTTAGCTGTTCCCTAAGGTAGAAAACAGGAAGATGCAAAATCAATTTTTTTCTGTAAGCAGATGAGAGGCCTTTAAAATGCACTCCAGAGTGGGACTGTTGGGAAAGCTGCAGTCTGGCATGTGGCCTTCTGAACATGAGCAAGAACTGCAAAGAGCCAAGTGAGATGATAAATGCATGGTTAGATGTTCTAGGCAGCAAATGCCTTGAAAATTGAATGGAGAAGAGGGCAGGAGGAGTCCAGGGCATTTCCAAATGACTCTGCCATCATGTTTGTTGCTGTTCTGGGCTAGGGCTGCTATTGGGCATGTTGAGCTGCAGGAACACCCAGTAGGTGCTGAGCAAAGCACATGTGAGGGGTGGCAGGAGGAGTCAGTGTGAGCTGGAGCTATGACTGTTCTCTGTGTTCTAGCAAAATGATCTTCTGAAGTGTTTACATTTGTTGGTGGTTTGCCTAATTAGAGCAGAACTTTGCACTTTTACAGCAAACCCTGGCTGGGGCTGCAGGTAGGCTTCTGGGACTGTGTTCTGTGGTCAGGAATGTAAACTTGGAGTATGCATTTATTGGGTTCTGAAGCTACATGGAAATATATAATAGTGTGGTATCTGCAAGCAGCAAATGATGGAGCTGGAGACTGATGTTTGACTTGGGCATTTATGGTGATGTGCTAGGAGTGAATGTGGCTTTTTGAGAGAGAAATGAAGCCCCAAAGAAGTATCTGTTTCACCTTATTTTGGGTTAAAACTGACCCTTTTACTGGAAGATGGTTCTTTCCTGGTTTGGGTCCCGGAATGTGGGCCCTTCCCAAAACACTGAGAGCATCTGGCACTTGGTTCAGATCACACTCTGCCTTTGGGGCTCTTCACTGGCAAAACATAGGAAAGTAGTTGTGTTTCTTCTCTCAGCTGTTAAAAAATAAAGCTTTTGAAGTGTCTGTATTTAAAGACACTTGTTTCTCATGTTGCTTCAGATCAAATGCCAGCATTTTGCATGCCTTTGGAAGGGGATCTCTTCCCATCAGGAATCTTCTGAGAGCACACTGGGCACAGATGGGAGGTCATTATGTCCTTTCATCCCACAGTAATGCCCCACTTAGAAGTCGATGCCATGTACAGTTTAAAGCTGATACAATTCAAAATTTCTTTATGCTAGAAGTTGTTCTGAATTTATATTCTCAAACCATCACAAGTTACAGATTGCCAGTAGGACTGCTCGTAACAGCAGATCTGCAGGTAGTGTGTGTGAGAGAGAAATACCTTGAAAGAGGAAAGGACAACATTGTTAAAAACTAACTGCTTCTCAAAGCAGTTTCCTCAAGTGATCAAAAATCGGCAGATTCAATTTAAACAGAATGAACACTTTCAAAATTAAAAGACTTCTTGGTAACATGCACATCACAACTTTCTCATTTTCACTTTCCCATAGCTGCAGATGTGGAGCAGATGAGTTCCTCTTCTCCTGTCCTTCCTATGAACTCCATGGGCAGTAAGTACCCCTTTATCTTGCCACATGTGATGAGGTGGAATTTCTCATTCTGAGATGATCCAAAGATATGAATTCATACTTCATGGTAGAGACTTTGACAAGTTTTAGGGCTAACTCTTGCTCCTGGAGGCAGGGATTGCAGTGCCTGATGGCTGCTGGGGTCAGCCCAGCTCCGCATCCCTGGGTACAGCAGCAAAGGGAGGCTGCGTGGGACCTGGTGCCACCGGGGAGGTGTCAGGGAAAGCTGTGAAAGCAGATGCACGTGCGTTGGCAGTGATAGAAACACCCGAGGTGCCGGCAGATTACGTTGTGACATAAAAGGTCTGTTGTGTGTCAGTGTTACACCTGGGCACCTGTAGCCTGGGCTTCCTCACCAAGCCGCAGGCTGCTGGGGAAACCCCCCGTCTCACAGAACCATCGGGTGGTTTGAGACGGCGAATCTGAGCTGCTGGAGCCCTGCAGCAACGCGCAGGCAGCGCTTTCTTGGCGCTCCATCTAGCGGCACCGGGGCCGCCGTGCGCGGGGCCCGTGCCGAGCGGCTTTTCGTGTCCTTTTTGGGGAGCTCCCCGGATTTTGCAAATGGGACAGACTATTGACTGACACCTCATTTTAAAAAATCGCGCTCAGGCGTTCGGAGCTGCTAAAAGCTGCCGCAGTCAGGACAGTGCCCGTCCCGCCCCGGGCGTGGCGCGGAGGGACCCGCTCCGGGGACCCCGCTCGGGGGGGCAGTGCTGGGGGGGCCGTGCTGGGGGGCCGCGCTGGGGACCCGCGCTTCCCCTGCAGCGGGAACACACGGCTCCTGCCTTTATGCTGAGCACACTTGTGCAACGGGGTGTGGTGGGCCCAGAGTTGCAGATTTGCAGTTATTTGACTAATAAAGCACACTTCTCTCTGCATCTGCCTGGGTTTTCATGTGGCTGATCACTTTTATACGGACATGTAACTTCACATGCATATATAGGGTCATTCAGTTGCCACGTAGACACACGTATAGCTTATGAAAAGGTTGGTTAATGTTCTGTTGGGCCTTCATAGCCTGGCAGAGCTTTATGTGCTGCATTCAGGCCTCTCATGCATTAAAAGATATTTTAAAACTCAATTTTACACCCAGATTGAGAATACTGTGGATCTGCCAAATACTAAAAGTAAAGCTGTCAAACATGAATTGAATGACCCTCTCTTTTTCCTTTAAATAATTGTGTATTATTGCTAGTCTGGCTTTGTCTAGCTGCAGCTTTCTTGTCTGTGTTATCTTTCGCTGAACTGAAAAATGCTTGTCAAACTTCTGTTCCCTATGATGATACTTATATAAACTTTTGATAAACTAAATAAACGGAGCTCCTTGAGTTCTTTTGATGTCTTCCTGTCTTTTGATCCCCCTCAGTGCTGGTGGGCAGGCTGCTGGGGTGGTGCCAGCACGTCCAGCTGGGCACCAGTGTGCTCAGCACCATCCCGGTCGGTCCAGCTTGGCTGATGTCTGGGCAGGCAGTTCTGTGGGGTGGTCAGCTCTGGTAGGAGCCAACAGCTGGTGCCAGAAACATCTAAAGTTTCCCAAGCATGGAGTTTGAAAAATTCTGAACATGTCTGCTAACCTGGGTCCCCCTAGCAAGTTTTTGCCCTTGCTGTCTCATTACCAAACATGATTAAAGTAAAAAGCTTGAGGATTTTCACAACAGAGCAGAGAGTTCTTAGGCTTATTTGTGCATCCAGAGCATTTGAGATCTGTGGAGTGTCTGCTTAAGCCTTCTACATGCCAGGCATCGGCAAACAGGGGGATGACCCCTTTACTGTGATTTTTGCTGTTTGTCCAAAACATCTGAGTAATTGCAGTGAATTATTTCACATTTCCTCGCAGCAAAGATGAACACCTCTGTCAGGACTTTGGTATCTTGTATTTTCATACAGGTGTATGTGGGGAAAACCATAGGCTGAAACATCTGTTTGAAATAATACACAAGTGCTTTCTTGTACATCATCTAGGATGCCACTGGAAAAAGCCAAGTTGTGCTCTCACTTTTGAATGAGCCTTCCAAACATGCTGATAAATTTGTAATTTGAAAGGCACAATGTCACCTGCATCAAAAGTGAGTAATTTGTCTAGTTTTCATAATGTTTTAATAATTCAGCATGCAAGCTTTTGGGCTGTTCACATTTATATTGCTGTAGTAAATTCTCTATATTGAACTGCCATGCTTACCAAGGGCTTTGGTGGGAATGCTCACTACGGGTGACTGCCCAGAGCCCTTTGCTGTCAGACTGGAGCAGAGGGGAGATTCTTTTCTAAAGTTTCAGTTTTGCAAAGATTTCAGCCTGTTTGGTTTGTAACCCTGTTAAACTCAGTAAAATTGTTCCTGTGTAAAATTGGTTAGCAGAACAAGCAAACATTTATTTTGAATATTCACCTAATAGGAGTTCAAAAGTCATTAGTGAGTTGTTCTGACTTGAACTGTGCAGCAAGCTCAGGGAGATGGTTAGTGTGGGATACCAGCATGGCCTGTCTGAACAGGCTGCTTTAAAATAATCCCATAAGCAACTGGAGGAGGAAACATACATAAGAAAAGTGCTTGGACCCTTTATTGCAGTGAATTAACTGTGAGCAAAAGTGCATCAACTTCCTGTTCCATGTTTTGGTCATTTACCAAAGAACCATGAAAAGTAAAGTGTCACTTTTATTAAAATTGAGTTAGTTGATCAATTGTTCTGCCTCCCCTGAAGCCCCTTTACCACTCCCTGAGCAGGGTGCCCAAGGCATGCTGTAACTCTGTTAACCTGGGCTACAGAAGATCCCTACAAGTTATCCAAATAACTTCTCCGGTGTCTAGGAAAAAAAATCTGAATTTTAATCAATACTTGCAGTATTAGGAGGGAGGACTCCATGCCTTCCAGTGTGTGTAGCTGGCTGGAAGTAACTTGGGCTTCCCTCGACTTGACTCCACTGTCAAACATCCAGCTGGCATTGGGCAGCAGCCCTGGGCTGCCCCAGGGGTCTGCTCCCCTTGTGCCTGGAGGAGCAGCTCCCATGCCTGCCCATGGCCCAGAGCACAGGGAGACCCCAGGCGTTGGAGGGGAGGAGAAGGGTGTCTAGGGACAAGGATCCCACAGCAGAGGGACCAAGGACCCCGTCACATGGCAGAGTCCAGTGTGGTGTGAAGTCCAGGAGTATCCGTGAGGAGCATCCCTTTGCATTTCTTCTGGTATTTTTCTACACAGATGGTCCTGTCTCAGCTTTAGTTTCAGGGAGCTCCCTGTCAGCTTCCAGCTGCTGAAGGCAAAGGTTGAAAATACTGGGATGGGGATCACGTGGCTGGAGGTGCTGGCAGGTGTCATCTGACAGGAGGTCTGTTTGTAGGCACGCAGAGAGCTTTCTGGTGTGTCACCTTTGCAGATCCCTTTTGTTGTGTGGCTAGAATCTGGTTTTCAGGGTTAGCACGCCTCAAAAAAAGCTGTGTTTGTGCCCTATTACAATGTCTGCTTTTCTACAAGAAATACTTATTTGATTCAGAATTTACCACATGCGAGATGTTAATCTTCACAGTGGCTGTCAGGTGGCAAAGAGCACCCATGCTCATAGAGGACCTGGACCATATGTCCTGAACTACTTTGGTGAGATAATGGCAGGACTATGGATGTGGCCTCTGCACTTCTGGTGGCAGGACTGGAATGCAAAGGCTGCTTCAGCAAAGAGCATGAAGGGCCTTTTCCCACTGGAACGCTGCGCGCTCTTGGCCTGCTGGTCCGCAGTTTGCATTCATTGATCAGTGAGTTGATAGAAAGGAAAACCCACCGACAGCAATGAATGTTGATTGCAGCCATTAGATGCTGAAGGTGTGCAGCTCTGCTCCTTCAGACCTCTCTGATCTTCCTGGGCTTTTCCATGAAATCCTCAGGGTTGTAGTCATCTTGACCTTGGGACATACAACTAGTTCAGGGCTTCTTAAAACCACGGTGACTTCTGGGAAGCACGTGTGCACAGGGAGAGCAGCAGAAAAACATTTTTCCATTTAGAAACTACATTAAAAATATTATAGAAATGGCCTTCTTTTGGTAAAGGTGATTTGTTTTGCTTGGTTACTCCACTTATGTTATGCGTTCTTTCTGCCAGGAATATCTGTTTTGTAGTTTATGGTTCTTGACTCTGTACCCCGGGGGCTTGGAAATGGCACGTTCCCTGAACAGTCCCCATTCATGCATTTAAGTTATTTCCCAAACATTCTCAAGAAGCCCATTGTCCTCAGTGAGGGTTGGGCCTCATCTCAGAAGTAGTCACATTACACCAGTCTAAGAGACATCCTGCTGAAAAGCATTTATCATGTCCTCATTCAGTCTACTTGGCTATCCAAAGAACATCTCCAGCACTGTCATGTTTCCTGAGGTATCCACTGCTGTTGACAAGTGGTTTATCACTTTGAGCAAATGTCTCAGATGGTGAAGCCTGGCTCAAGGTTTTTAGACCTTTATGGTAGGAAGGCTCTGATGGTGTATGTAGCTGTCAGCTGGACCAGCTTCTACTGGCACGTGTTTTGACAAAGGCCTGTTGCGGTATTTTAATTCCAAGAGGTCATATGGCACAAGCAGACAAAGGTGCAAAGTGCCCCAGAAGGAACAGCCGTGGCTTTCAGGAGCCTGAGCTTTCTTTTGCTCCTGAGACATGTATCCATGTTGTTAAGTGCTGCCCATCCATGACTGTACACAGAGGTAAAATTATAGAAGAAATCTTTTCCTAGAGCAGCCCAGAGCATTCCCTGACATGTGCGTTGAGCCTTTTCTTTGAAGGGTTCCCTGAGGGAGCAGCAGCTGCCGGAGGAGCCGCACCAGGCAGGGCTGGGTCTGGGCCTCGTGGCTGCAGGTTCCTCGGGAAGGAGAGAGGTTTTCCTGCTTGCCTGGTTGTGAAGCGACAGCCTGAGTCGCAGGAGCAGCTGGACCTTGCTGGGAGGGAGCAGGCCTGGCCAGCCTTCCCGGGGAGCAGCTGCTGAACCCAGCGCAGGTTCCTGTCAGCAAATGAACTGACATTCCAGAGCTTTTTCCAGTGAAGCTCAAGTTGCCAGCCCAAATGGGAAGGAGGGTTCCCTCCTGATCTGGCCTGTATTCTGCTATTTTGAACATGTACCATGCTCAGATTTGTTTCCAAGTACTCCATATGGTGTGGATACGTTGCTGCTTTTGTGCTGCCCATACAGAACCTCCCGTTATTTTCAGATACCTTGTTTTGCAGAAATTCTGCTCTAGTATAAAGTTTTTTGGTTTTGTTTTGCTTTTTTAAGAGAAAACAAACATAACTTATTTTGGGGTAAAACAGAAAAACTGGAAAAACTCAACCTCTGTAGCTCTTAATATAATCTATAAATCATGACCTGTTAATGGCAACCATATGTGAAGAAATATGAAGGTTCAAGCTTTCCATTTACCAGAGGGTTTGTGATAAACCTCAAGGTACAGTCAACGGTCGATGGTTTTTTCTAGTTCTCAAACTCACCGACAGCGTTGAATGTTCACTGAAGCTATCCAAAGATGGCTGTATACATGCTCTGTACATATTTTCCATGCATATGTTTTCCATAGACTAGTGGAAACATTGCTGAGGACTGCACATTCTTTACAGTAAAGTCTTAAACTGCAAGTATTTTAATTACGAAATGGAACCATGAGGACTAATGAATCGCAGAAGGGTAACGCTAGTTATGGATGCTGAGTTGACTTGGTGTTTCTTAAAACAGCTTTGAATAGATCTGCCTGGTAGTTGTGAAAAAGCCTTTCCTCCTGTATATGTGTGTGTTCTACAGAGCTACACTAAGGGTGTTCATGTTTCAGATTTCTTTATGAAGTTCACTTAAAAAAATTAAAAAGTGAAGTGGGATGGGGACCAGTCGTGGTTCCTCTTTAGCCACTTGATTCCAAGTGGACTGACCTGGGTGGTTTTGGTGTTGGCTGCAGGGGGTGATGCTGCTCCCAGGCTCTTCCCTCTGCTCACTCCCTTGTTGGATGCTCTCAGCTACTGAGACATTGTGGCCCTACGTGTGGCCAGAACTCACAGGTGAATCTTCCAGAGCTGCCTGTGGCAACTGACAGCCTGAAAGGGCATCAGTGACTACCAGGAGTTTGTAGCGTGGGCCAGTTGAGAGGCGTCTAGTGCTGGATTCTGTTAGGGACACACTCCTGCATTCCCTGCAGGGGAGATGGAGAGCCTGGTGTTCAGGGGGGAGGGAAACCCTCCCCAGAGTGAACCACTGCATGAGAAGTCCTTCTGATCCTCAGATCATATTAAATGCAATCTAGAACATTACTGGAGCAGCTTAACTGCAAGTTTTAAATGAATATGTAAATATCTGCCTAAGAATGTACTGGTTAGAATAAATTATTTGCGTTATCTTCCCCCTGAAAAGTGGAAAAAGGGATTTATTCTCTTTAGATTTCTATGTTGCATCTGTTTAATTATCCTCACTTTTTCCACCTGGCTTGCACAGTTGGAGAGAGAGAAATTACTTGCAGCTTGTTTGTTAAAAACGAAATCTGCTGCTATATGTGAAACAACTGCAGCGAGTGGAGCGGAGCCTGCAGAGCTGGTGGGGATCATCTATCCCTTTAAAATGCTGGAGATTTGCCTTTAATTCAGAGTATTTTCTCTTGTCGTAGGGACTGTGAAGTGTCTCTCTGAATATCCTGAGCTGACACATATAACTTAACAGTAAGTGTATTGTCTAATAAAGTACTTGAAACAATCTACTATATTGAATAAGCTGTTTGAGAGATGAGCTCACTCCCAGAGTAGTTTGTAGTCTGCACTTAAATGAACTGATTTTAATGGCATCATTAAACATCAACTGACACTGAAAATCAAAAGAATTATCTGAAAATTAGCCTCACCTTTTTCTTGCCATCTTTTTGGAGTAGGAGCTGGTGGAAAGAACAAAGAAAATTTGAATTAATAACAAGCAGTGCTCAGACTCGAGTGTTGAGTGTCCCACTGTGAAGTGTGACAACATGTGGTGGGTATAACATAAATCAAGGAAACTAAGTTCAAGTCAAGCATGAAGTTTTGGTTTTAACAAACCAAAACTGTGTGTTTATATTTAAACTACATTGTGAGAGAGGCTTTTTCCTCAGTTCACTCCTGCTCCCTTTGTACCTCTACTGACTTAAGACTTGCTCACTTTCGTTGTCTCACTTTACAACTTGAGAGCTTGAATTTCTTAATGTTTGAACCAAACTGAGCATGTTATGTATCCTGGGTGCACGCTCCTTCCCTCTTGCAAAGCTCCCCATGAGCTAGATTTCTGGACAGGTTCTGAAATGATGCAGTAGGTCTCTGGAAGCAGCGTGCCTGGGCAGTGTGTGTGAGGCTGGCGTAGACAGATGAGATCTTTACAACCATTCTGTTGTTGGAAGTTTAACCCCCAGAACTGCAGACAAAAATCCATCTTCTCTTTTCACTCTCCAAGTCCTTTCTCTCTCTTGGGGTGTGTGTGAATATATACATACATCTGTATCTATCTATAGAGTGTAAAGAAACTTAGGATAGCTATCTGAAGAGCCATCTGGAAGCTACAGTAGTGAGTGCTACTGGTGAGGAGATGGGATTGCTCTTCCACGTATTCTGGGCATTTTCTCCTCTTATTATTGCTCAAGTGATGGCCTGTGTCTTATCACACAACAGGCCATGTCACTTTTCATCCATTTTCTTCCCTGTTTTGCTTCTCTATTGAAGTGTCATTATGCTTAATGGAAGCCTCAGCAGTGGGCACCAAGGCACCCGTGACAGCTCTGAGCTGGGGGAGCCCAGGGCAGGCACTGGGGCTGCTGCCTCAGCCCACTCTAAAGGAACTTGGCTTCATTTTGCTGCATTAGCATGGAAGTGGTGAGATGCTGCTGAGACTTTTCTGCCTGACGGGGATCTGGGAGGTGGTGGATTGCTGAAGTGACTGTACAATGAAAATACTGTAGATTTTGTGGTTGTTTCTGGTTCCTTGCAATAAGGCTTTTATTTTAGCAGGGCAGGAATCCTAATGGCACTGCCCTGAAGTGGCACTAAACAAATTTAACCTATCCTCTGGCAGTAAAGCAGCTCTGTTTCCCCCCAGCCCTGTGCTGCAGCTGGGACTGCTAAGACTGCAGGGCAGTGCCATGGCAATGCCATCTGCAAGTCCTCTGATGAGCTTTGATTGCACTATAAAATGTGTTTTCTGTATAGATGTACCTGACTTGTGCAGTGCAAACATGCAAACACACCTTCGGGAAACAGCGGGGACTAGGGGCTGTAATCACAGGCAGTATTTGTAGTTACTGCTGCTGTTTCATTGCAGTTTGGGTGAGCGTTTCAGTAGCAATGCCATGACCAAGCAGTGTAGATCCAGAGAACTTCTACAATTAGCACTGGAGATTGTTGCTTTTTTTCTTAACTGTGCAAAAGCTCCTAGGACCACGACCTGACAAGTCTTGGGACTACATTAAATCAGGAGAAAAAGTCACTGGTCTGTTCTGTTTGCCCTTTCAGAATGTAGTGCTGTGATGGTAAGCCTAGGGAAAACAAATGCAGAGCTCTTCTGGGACCTGACTGAAATGCAATTAACATGTTTCCTGCAATTTATGGAGGACTTATAAAGTTATTTTTATGCCATTTTGAGTTGACAAGCTTGCTTGTAAACGCAGCACACCCTAGGCTTTTGTAATGTGTGTGAAGTAATGCTGTATGACAACTTAAACTGGCATGATACAAATCTGCTGTGGCAAATGTTATAAGGACTTAAAAATGACAAACAGGTAGGTCTCATGAGTGGAAACTCCATGAGCTTTGTGCAGTCCTAGGGTAACTGCCATCTCCTAGAACACTGCTGTTTCTGGCTGGGCGGAAACACAGTATCAGGTGTTAGCAGATGTTAGTCTGGATGTTCTTTCAATCTGACATCCCAGGTTGAGTAATCAAATGCTCTCCAATTTTTTAAGCATTTCACTGAAATAAATAGTTGTATTCTTAAAACAAAACTTGTTTTACCTTTCTAGAACAAACACATGAACTCTCAAAATCAAACCCTCCATCTCCTGTTACCTGCTAAAGAAAGTATTTGTCAAATATGCCCGTAGAGAGAGGGGTGGCTGGGGCTGGAAGGCCTGGCCATGGTCTGGAGTTCCCTTGCTGACCCACTTCCAGGGGGCTGATCACTGGATTAGCCTCCAGCTCACGAGCTGGTCTCCAGAGCTGTTTGTGTGTCTGATCCCTTACACGGAATGGCGCAAGACCTGCCTGCCTCTTCACCACGTTTCCAAAGGACTAAGTACAATTCCGCCCAGGCCAACTGGGGAGGAGATAAGGAGCTCCTCCAGGACCCCCCCCAGGGGCACTGTGGGCACGTCTGAGTGGTCCTGGCAGGGATGGGTCTGGAGCAAGCTGTGTGTGTGAGCTACTGGTACCTGCAGGGCACAGGGAACAAAAATTACCTCAGCCCAGGATGTCTTCATAGTGATGCATCTTCATCTCACCGCCATGACTTCAGAAATTGTCTTTGCATTGAAAAAACACACAACAAAAACCTTGATGTTTGGGATGACTGTTGAATTGCAGCTGTTGGCCGCAATCAATAAAGCAGTTGTGGCTCTAAAATAAAATCAACACAGTGGCTAATGGATGCCTGGAAAAGCACAGAAGCAGGAGAAGCTTGTGTATTTCCTACTGATCATGTCCTGTCTTCCTGACATTTTTCAGCACACACAGGCTCCTGCAGACAGGCTTCTCTGCGTTCAGCCACCGTGAATGCAGTTTTCTTGTCATAAATGTTGCACAGCTTCCCTGTGAACTTTTACCCCCCAGCTTTTAAGATAACATTTGCTGCCATGAAGATTACTGTCTGTATTAGATTAATTGTTTTTAATAGAGGAATCTCAGGTGTCCTGCTAGTGAATTCCTGCACTTGTCCAACACTTCTAATGCTGGATAAGCAGCTTCTGTAGATATAAATAACATTGTCTCTTTTGGTATATATAAACATGCTTCAAATTCTTCATCACTGAAATACTGCATTGCTCTAGACTGAGGACACTTCTTATTTATTACATTGGTGAATTCAGGGTAAGTGCTCCTTCAGAAGATGCTCCTGTGCTGACAGCTCTTCCAGGCTGGCAACTCCGTGTCTGTGTGAAGATCAAAACCATTTCCCAGCGTGGTGAACTCGGGCATAGTTCCTGTGCCTCGGCGTCGGGAAGGAGAGAGATGATCCTAACTACAGATGATTCTGTTACCAAGAGAGTTTTCTGCCTTCCAGCATTTCAGAAGCTGCTGCTGCAGTCATCAGTGAGACAGTTTTCACAGAAATTAGTTCTCCCGTTGCCTTTTGCTCAGAGACTGGGACTCACTGGACTTGGCCAGGGTTTTTCAGAGTAGGGAGGGCAGCAAATGCCCTGTTCTCATCCTGGTCTCAACAGTCAAACTGAGATTCCCTTGTTAGTGTTCCTGAAATGCATCACGTAGCTGCAGATGCTACTGTTAAACAGAATCCTGCTTTTTGGAATTAAGGTCTCCTTTGTTTTTGATGAGCCAGGGCATGCCAGGAGCCTGCGCTCTGTGGGCTCATCCCAAGTGGGATGTCTGCCCAGGGAGGGGCCTTTTGCAGGGAACCACTGTCATTTTTCAGTTTGAAATACTGGGGAAATGCCCAGAACCTGTATGTGCAACTGACAAAGAGAGAAAAACACCTTGCAACGTAATCAGACGTTAGAGGTATTTGTTTTGGTTTGATGGCCCAATCTTTATAGACTTCACTGCAACATTATGCCTGCTAGGGAAGGGAAGGTCCATCCTGAGGAGGACGTTTCTCAGGTGGCTTCATGCAGCTCCAGACCAGCAACATGACCCCCTGTGAAGATCCAACCTGTCATCTCCCCATTCTCCTCCTCCCAGCTCTTGGGAGATTTATTACCTGCCAGTGTCTGGCTGAGCCAGAAAGGCAAGGAGAAGTCCAGCTTCCCTGGGAGCTGGATGGGGATGACACAAACCTGTGCCCTGGTGGCACCAAACCTGGCTGTTTGTCCACATTTTTACACCAAATTAATTTACTCTTGTTTACAAGTGATCTGACCTGCACACACAGCGTTGAGATCTTCACCCCTATTTCTGTGGTATTTTTCTTTCTGCTGCTGTGGCTGCTGCTCAGCCACATCTTTATAGCTATTCTTCAGGTGTTAAAATTGAAAATATAAGTTATCTTCAAAGACTCTTGTAGAACAACTATGATTTTGGGGGAAAAAAGGCGTTTTCTTGTATCAGGTTACCAGGCAAATACTCTGTTGGAAGAAGGACTTTCTCCCCATTCATCTATTTAATTTCTTTGCTTTTTTGTGCGTTTAAATATTGGATGATGTGGATATGACCCCCAGGTGAGCAGGAATCAGCCATTCTTTTCTGAATTATACATTTAGCTTATTTAAATGCAGCCATCATGTGAAACAAAAAGGAGAAAATGTACTTCTGTTCATTTAGAAGAATGATCTTTGGATAACGTCACCCAAATATTGCTGGGGTTTTATCTTGCCTATAAAATAAATTGGTCCCAGTGCTGCGAGATGCACATAAAAGTTTGAATATGAAAGTAACATAAAATTCAGATGATTTGGTAGAACTGGCTTTAGAATTTTGAAAAAAAAATTTAAATGGAAGGGATTTACTAAATATAATTAATGAGGGAGTAAAGTAATGGAGATGTTAATCTGCAAATCTCAATCTATTGGCACCTTTATGTGTCTGTTCTTTTCTACTGCTGTTTGATTCTGTTACCTACATTTTCTTCTGGGGTGTGATGAGAGCACAACTGTTCAGATGCATTTTATACCACAGCTTTCCCAGCATGATAAGCCACAGAGACTGATGATTATGATAATTCTAAAATTCAGTTGTTCTTTGAATTGCAGATTCCACAATCACTTCATTAATTTTATAGTTTTCCTTTTATGCTGAACTCACTGGTGTTTAGAAAATATTTCATAATTTTTTATGGTATTCCTTCTCCCCTTCCCTCTCCCAAATGCTTACACCAACAAACTGGTGTGTTTGCATGATCTGTGGTTCAGTAATTGCTTTCTAACTGGAACAATTAAGAGCTGTGAGAGGAAACTGGTCATAAAATGTTCCAAATGGAAACCTGCTTTTATGTGGTTTCAGAACAGCAACCCAGAAAGCATAGGTGGATACAGGGCAAGTGTCAAAATTCAGATAGGAAAATCTTGATACTCAGCAAGTAACCACCAGGGGATGAGGAGGGACGTCTGGCTCTGTTCTCAGGCTGAGCAATCCAAGCCCTCCTTCGAGGGCACCACAAAGCTCACACAGATGATTCAAACGAAACAGCCTCGCTTTGCTCAAATATTTCAGTATGTTTGTCATTTCCAAAGCAGACTGCAGAAATATTGCATCTATCCACTAGTTACTGAAGGAAAAAAATGAATTAAATAGGGCAAACAAAGCTGAAGCTAAGCTATTATGCATTTCACATTGCCCAGTATTTGGCATGTGGACCAAATGCTTTAGATTATAAGGCATAAGCCTTTCAGAACCTTAAGTTATTTGAAAATTAAATGGATGACAGGCACAGGTCTGCTGCATGGATTTGATTTTCTTTGTGTCTTAGTAGAAGTAGTAAGCAATGTCTGTAAGTATCTAATAAAGCTATTTTCTGCTATTACAGAGAGGTTTACTATGAGAAACAGCACTGAGACAGTACCACATTTTCAATAAAACAAATTGAACAGATTCTCAGAAATCTAGGTCACAGTAACAGATGACCTATACATGGTCCTAGTTTTTGATGCAACTGTCTAATCTGCTCTGAGAGTACTAGCCAGACATCATTCCTAATTGACCTTGATATTCAGTGAACAGAAAGAAAGCTAAAGCCACATGATATTTAAATCTTTAGCAGAAAAACATATATGGCAAACTTGAATGCATTCTGGTTTATAACTGGAATCCTTATTTGTCACGTGAACCTTATCTGCAAATACATTGATCACCTTAACAATCTGGATTTGAGACTCCAACTAAAGCACTCACTCTGCAGACAAGCAGCCACTGGTAGCATCGTGCTGGGGGAGCTCCCCTGGCCCCTGCAGACCCTGCCTGTCGCGCCGCAGCCCGGTGCATCTCCCCTGCCCAGAGTGTGGGCTCCGTGTGGGGGCACCAGTCCTGGTGCCTGGGGGGCTCTGCCTGGGTGTACGTGGAATGTGCTGATGCTCCAGGCATCCCCCCTGCAGCTGCCCCTGCAGGAATGAAATGGGAGCCTGGGATGGCCAGCATGGATGGGCAGAGCACTGCCTCCCTTACGGACCAGGCTGATCCCTTTTCTTGGTGACACGGGACTTTGGCTGTGGCCTTATTTACAGAAGGTGCCTTGGGGCTTCCTGCATGTGAGAAAAGATGTGTCCTTCTGTTCTAGAGGAAATGTGTGGTCTGCCAGTGAGCCCAGAAGGGCACTAATAGAGCACAGGATGCACTTAGGAGAAGATATTTTCAAGACAACTCTAAACTGATTTAGCTGAGAAAGCAAAAAATCAGTAAAGGTAGCACAGGCATGTTTTGGACTGATAACCTGTCGTTTGCTGGACCCCACCAGCTCTGTTCTGGTGTGCCTGCATCTGGCACAAAATGACTGCCTCACCGCTGAGGTCCCTCAGGCCTGGCCCTGGAGCCACCATGAAAAACTCTGGGGCATGAAAAGCCACCACGAGCAGTCCCAGGGGAGCTGTGGCAGCATCCTGGGGGAGACATGTTAGTGCCTCAGGTGCTGCTCCATGCCTATCTACCCCAAACCTTCTCCTGCCCTTCATCGTGTCTTGGAATCTTGTCCCATCTTGTCTGTTCTCACCCCAGGCTGCAGGACGTGGGGCTGCAAACCAGAGGGTACGTGTGGGGCAGTCAGGATCGACCTGCCTCTGAGCAGGCAGAACTCCTGTTCCTAGCCCTACTGCAATAGTCATTCACACGCTTTGTGTTTATGTGGCACAATTAATTGTTAATGCAGAAGAATTTGGTGAGATGCACCACTTCAGCACACTCAGAATGTGCAGGTTTATGCCATGGTCATTGATGGTGCTCATGCTAATTTCTTTGTGTCACGGGCAGTTGCTGAGGGGTCACGCTGTTTTCAGGCAGTACAGGGAAAGTAGGAATGACTGAAGTCTGTTTAAAAGGGGATGTCATCAGTCCCTATGTCTGCATTGCTGCTTATGAAAAAACAACAAGCTTTCATGGTATTCTTAACATAAAAATACCCGGTTGTTGAATTTTTAGTTCTTAACGTTTGAAACTTCTGAGTGATACTGATCAATACTGTGGTTTTGAAACGATTACAGCATCTGCTGGCTATTATTGAGATAAAATGAAATTCCTCAGATTCCACATTTTTGGTTACATTGCCAAGTCTTTCACTAGATTTCAGCATACCTGATGCATTTTCATTGGCAACTAACCCTGAAATGCAATACTATATATTAACAAAGAGATGATAGATGTGTTGGTCTTTTGCATCAGCTGCAACTTCCAAGTCTGTTAGTGGTTAATAGGTTTCTTCTTTTTTGTGGATTTTTATAAACTTTCTGTTGGAACAGCCGTACCTGGGGTTGAGGAAACTGGCATTTGAATTATCTGCTATTTCTAGGTGCAATTTTTAAAAAAACAGACCCCATGAGAACAGCCATCAGCATCCTTTTCTTCTGTGCACGATGGGATTATTCCCATGTCCAGGCTGAGGATGCAGATGTTTATGGGGGCGGGTTATGCCCAGACGTTCCTTTTATGGCTATTTTGGTTAGGCAGAAGCTCTTTTTGCCAACCTCTAATGGTCTGTTTTCCATTCAGTGATATGCTTAACAGGTATTCAAACTCTTAAGAGCCAATTGCTAGGGCAGGATTTTAACTTCCCAGCATATATATATATATTTAAGCAGCACTTTAAGAGGGGTAGTGTGGGAAACGGTTATCGGCTCATGACTGGTAGGTTTTAAAATGAGCCTCCAGATGAATACCAAGTGTTAGCAGTCCTAGAGGTAACAGAAAAGGTCACTGTATTTAATCTAAAAGTGCTTTGTAGGTAGAGCCATCGATAACCTCTATTAAAAATAAGTCATCATGTATTTGTTCAAAGGCTTATTTTAGTTAGGTCATTCTGGGCTTATAAGTACCAGTAAGAAAAAAAATTAATATCAAAATAGCTTGATTGTAATCTAGCCTGATTTTTATCACCCAGGTTTTACTGAGAAGTAATACACCCAAGCCATTGTACTACAGGAGGAAGAGAATTCAAGGAAATTATATAATTATTCAGACAAAACTGACTGCTGTGAAAAGTATTTACATTCACATTTATATTTCGAATGTTCTGAAACAGCAGCTGAAAAATATAGAAGCTGGCCCCTCACAGAAACATGTTTCATTAATTTTGCAAGAAGCACCTTAGAGAGGATTTCACTTTTTAAAAAAATGGTGTTTTGGTCATCCAGTCTTTTTTTTGGCCAATGGTGCTCAGTCCATCGTCTGCCTAAGAGGCTTGTGCAGAGCATCAGCCCGAGTCCTCCCCAGTATCTCCAGGTGAGGTACCCATTTTCCCCACTTTACGATTTTTTCCCTTTTTTGGAGGTCACAAGGATTGCATTGACAAAACATGCTTAAGGGCAGCAAACAGCCCAACCTTTGTTTTCTGCCATTTACGATACTCTGCATCTCCGCAGTTCCTAAAACCACACATTTCACAACTGCTGCAGATCCCAACTCCATTTCACTGCTTTTCCTGGGTAGAGAAGGGAGCGAAGTCATTCCTGCTGCATTTGTAGCAACACTCAACATGCAGGGACGCTCTGATGCCCGTGCGAGCTGAGAGAGCCCAGTGCCCGCTGGGCTGGGTACCGCATCTGCGGCTGAGTTGGCTGGGCAGGCAAGATTTATGGAAAAACATGGAAAACGAGGAGGAACAGCCCAAAGCTCCCGGCCATTGGGGCGAGGATTGCAGGGAGTTCTGCCACGGGCCAGTCGGGGCATGCAGCCAGGGCCTGGCTTTTCATCTCCTGAACCCACTAGTTGGTTTTCTAGTATCGATAATTTCTGCTCGTTGGCTCCAATCAGTGGATCAAAGCCCAGTCTCTGAGGAGTTCTCATTTTAACTGGAGACTGGGGGGGAAAGTAGGGGAGATAGGAGGTACCAGACACTGAACATTTTGGGTTTGTTTTTCTTATTTATTTTTGGTATTTGCCAAGTTGACACAACTGGGTGATGTCCATGACGTCCAGCTGATACAGGGGGTGAATTTTCTGCACCTTTTCTGGCTGGGCCAGCTGCCCAGCCTCGTCCCCTCACAGCACCATCAACACCAAGTCTGTTACACCACCACCTTGGGCTGGGCATCAGCTGCCTCAGGAACCAACTCCTGCTTTTTATAAACACTTGGAGCTTTTCTGTCCACAAAATTCTTTCAATTTTAATCCGCCCTCCCCCCCCCGTGAATTAAAAATCTCCAGCCAGATCATGCTTCTGCCTTCCAGACACGGGGCAGCCACCACAGCTGAAAAGCAACCATATGGACTTCATGATTTTATGTACTGTGACAATAAAGCTTTTTATGATGTTCTAGGTGGTTAAAAATGGCAGTAAGGAGCTCTTAAACATGGCACACTCATGTTGCTCTTCTGAACCAGCAGACCTGCCAACAGTGCATCAAAAGCCGTAATTTCCTGTGCAGTGAAGCCCCTGTCTCTGCTGCCTCCAGCTTTGTGTCCCAGGGCTTGTGCCTGTGTGCTAACAAATCTCTATTGTCCGGCGGGGCGAATAGTGGCTGGGACCAAAGAATTGCTGTCTGGTTTCTATTCAAATCCAGGTAGTCAGAGATATGAATGGAGTTTCTGGAACAGCCATGTGAATAACCTCTGCTCCGCGCGTCCCTGCTCCCTGCCCGGCGCCGGGGCTGCCCACCCCACCACGCTCTGAGAGGCACTTTTCGTGCTCCTTGTGGCTTTTAATACTTATTAACTTTTAAAATATGCTATCTCGCATTCCTGGGCAAAAGGAAGGAGGGGGCAAATCAACTTTTTATAAAGTCGTTGAGGAATTCGAGCGAGAGCTTTAAAAAATGAGTCGGTTTCGCCAGGAAACAGACAAGGAAAAGTTTAGGGCAATTATTTGTGTAGAACATACCAGATTTATAAGTGGATGTTGACCCAGCCTTTTATTGTACACAGAGCCCAGAGCAAGCGTCGCTCTTAATAACCGCAGATGTTCTGCTGAGCAGATACAATGAATTTCTTTTTTAGAATAAGTTGCAAGGAACATTTCTGGTTTGAATCCTGCAAACCCGGCTCCATTTCACTGGCGCTTCATTAATTATTATCGTTATTATTTTCTGCGATCAATAAGGCAGGGCTCAGCCGCGCCTGCAGGGCCAGAGCACCGAACCCCGCCGAGCCGGGGCTCACCACAACTATCGCCAGGCGGTCGCCGGTCGCGATATGGTCCCGCAGGTGTCACCGGAGGGGGAACAGCCACTGGGGGTGGCGGGGCGAGACAAAGGGGGGGACCGGGATGGGGGGGGGGTCCTTCTCCCTCTTTCCGCGTCCCCGCCCCGCGGCTGCAGCGCCCGGTGCTGGGGTTGCGCGGGTCTCGGCGGGACCGGGCGCTGCAGCCGCGGGGCGGGGACGCCCTGTCTGGGGCTGCCCCCCTCCTTTGTGTCCCCGTCTGGCTCAGTTCCTCCCCGCCAGCCCCCAGGCGACACGCGTGTCTGGTTACCGACCCGCAGCCCGGGAGCAAAACTTCCAGCGCTGGAGAATCGCTCGAGTTTCCCTTACGCTCCCGCCCCCCCCGGCCCCCGCCGCCAGCTGCGTTACACGAGCAGATGTGCGTGTGCGTGCGGGGATCTTTTAAAAACCGCTTCTGTTGGGAGAACAAAGGAGCACGTGCAGAAATGAGGCTGGAAAAAATAATTACGTTTTCCTGACATCGCAGGGCGGCCACACACCCCCCCCCTCCCCCCGCTCCCCGCCGGCCTCACCCGCCGTTCCTCGCAATTAACGCCTTACCTGGCGGGGCGCGCGCTCCCGGCGACGGCTCCGCGCTCGGTCCCTCCCAGAGGGGAACAACGCGAACACCCCAACAAAAACCCCACGTAAGCCCAGCACCACACACACAGAAGTTGCAGGGCGCGGGCGGGCGGGGCGCGCTGCCGCAGCCGGTCCCGGCCCCGGCGCTGCCCGAGGCCGCTCCCGCCGCCCGCTCTGCCCCCGCGGCCGCCGCCCCCGCCCCGCTATATCGGGCCCCGATGACGGGCAGGGGCGCACCCGGTCACGTGCGCCGGGCGCCGGCGCCGATTGGCTGTTCCCGCGCGGGGTCGCGCCCTGATTGGGCCGGTCCCAGCACCGGAGGGTCCGCCCGCCCCCCCGGCCGCTTGTTTGGGTGTTGGCGGCGGGGCCGCCCGGGGGGCCCGGCCCGCACCTGCCCCGCGCCCTGCGGCCCCTGCCCCCCCCCCCCCCCTCCGGACGTGGTTTTATCCCGGCGTCGCACAATGGGACGCGAAACACCCCGGAACGAGCACCCGGGACACGCACCGACCGCCACGCCACAGGCGCTGGGCCCCGGCGCGTGGTCCCGGCGGGGCTGTCACCCCGGGCCTGGCACACGGACCCCCGGGCCGGGCCGGGCCCCAGCGGCGGTGGCACGGCCCCCGGGCAGCCCGGGCAGCCCGGGCCCGCTCTCCTCAGCCCCTCCGCACCCCCGGGTTTATCGCTGGGCACCGGTAACCGGGTCCCTGCGCGGCCCGGTGCCGCGGGCCCGCTCAGCAGGTGAGCGCGGCTGCGGTGCGTGAGCCGTGAGCCCGAGCCGTGCTCCCCCCGCGGGCAGCGCCTCCCCCTGCAGGTGCCCCCGGAGCGGCGGCGGGGCTGCCGGGGCACCCGCAACTCGCCGTCCGTGCTGCGGGGCAGAAATGAAGCGCTCCGAGCACGTCCTGGAATGAGACCACCCGCTGGGAAATGAATTCCAGTAAGGTGCTGGTTTCAGTGGGGTTAGGCTAAGCAGCCTCACGGCTGCTCCCACAGACCTGTCTGTCACCTCTCCCTGGGCTGGAACAGCAAAGCAGGATGCCGGGGTGTCTCTGGAACACAGGATTGCATAACGGGCTGCCTGGCTTGGCTTTGCTGAAGCACTTCCAGGGAGAACACAAGGCCCCGGGGAGAAGTTAATGTACTTGTTCCATTTTCTCTTCTCATTCTTTTCCAATATTTTTATTCTTCCTTCTCTGCCTGTTTTCAGCCACCTTTCTTTCTTCTCTGAGGACATTTTGACACAGGGAGACCAAAGTACTGGACACCCTCCTTGGAGTGGAGGTTGGATGAGATGGTTCCTGAGGTCCCTTCCAAGATGTGATCCTCCAGTGGGACACGCTGCAGGTGACCAGTGACAGGGAAGGGCTGCAGCAGTAACATGGCTTGTGTCCTTCTGTTGGTCCAGTGGAACCTGGGTCTGCTGAGCTCTGTTGGCTGCGTCCTGGTGCTGGCACTGGGACACGGCACAGGGAGGCCAGAGGGCCCTTCTGGGCATTCCTGTCAGGGATGGCTGTAGGATTCACCCTCAAGGCCTGGCTGAATGTGTACAGGGAAAATTAAAATGAAATGAACAAATGACAGTTACATGGAACTGATCCAAATGGAAGCAATTTGAAAAAAAAAAAAAAAAAAAAGCAGCTAATATGCTGCTTGAATGAGACCCAGGCTCGTATCAGTGTCAGGCAGCTGCCATTGATGTGGGTGAAGAGGTTCCCGCCTCCTTGTCAGGAGTGTGAGGGAGATAGCTCATATCAGCTGTTCTTTCTGCCCACAATGACCATCCTGGTACCTTCTCCACTTTCCTGACAGCTTCCCTTCTGCCTCTGCTTTCAAAGATTATCTTTCACTCCTTGAGTCACTTGACAATTCTTCTAAAATGTAGTCAATACTATTGTTGAAATATTTGTTTCTGTGCAGACTGAGGCATGAATGTGCTTCTAAGAGGTCAGTTATGGGCTGCAGTGGCTGAAAAGCATACAATGGCTTTGATCTTATTTATGAAACTAAAAAATCAAACCATAAGAGTGTCGGTAGGATGGTCTTTACGAGCCATCTGAATGGCTGCTGAGCACTAGGAGCTTGTACAGACTCCTGTGCATGGCTTCATGGCCCTGCTCTGCTTCCCAGGCCCTGTCTGCTGTCCAAATAATGACATCTTTTAACATAATTTCCTTGTGTTTTCTCTTAATGCTTTGTTCTTAAGATTTGCTTTAAAAAAAGCAAGCAAGTGGGGCAAATTTTGTTGGAAAACATATGGGTTGGTATCCTAGATTAGATTCCAGCCTAGTGATCTAGCCTAGTACACTAGGAATCCTGAATTAGCAGTGAGTTGGTGCTGTCTGCCTGATGCAGCGTTAGGGTTGAGGAAAAGTGGCAGTGTCCTGTCATAGTGTGTGAAAATCATCATGTGCCAGTCTCCAGATCCTTCTTTCTGTCCCCCATGTCAGAGGTGATCTTCAGATGGTTGAGATGCCTGGGTATTTTGAGGCTTGTCATAGTTGTATTGCTCTCATTGTCAAACACTTTGTCTGTCCCATTGAACACTTGTTGTGATTACTCAATTAAAACAGTGTTTCACTGGATCTATGGAAAACCTAGGGAAGTGCACTGCTGAAGCAGTGGAGAACAAATTCCCCAGGCAAGGGCACTGCAGCCAAGGCTGTTCTGCTGCTGCTGTTCTTGCAAGCTGGAGCTGGGCCCTGCAGGACCCTGTCAGTTCTGATGGGCTGGGAGGGGGACAGGTGGGGGAGTTGACCCTTAAGCCATTTTTTGACCTTAAGCCTTTGTGACCCAAGTTACAAGGAAAAAGCAATGAAGATCTGTAGAGGCATCTAATTGAGAGGCAGTGCTTGTACCCCATGTGCTGCTCCCAGATATTCTTGAGTCTTTCTGGAGAAAGGCTGGAACGGGACAGGGGAAGGAGGAAGAAAGAATCTTCCAGTAAGTTTGGTCAGACCTGATGTGCCTGACCTGGACAGGTGAGCAAGTCCTGCCACCAGAGCCACCACCCTGTCCCTGCCACCAGCATCCCAGGGCACAGCACTGCACCAGCCAGCCAGCTCACCTCCTGCCCTTCCCCCTGCCATCCCTGCCATCCCTTGGGAAGCTGAATCGTGTCTATTGTCAAGTTCATTCAGACAAGATTGTAAAACAAATTATTTAAGAAAATAGTTTGGAAAAAGTTGATTTGGGTCAAAGAGGGATTAACTGAGGGAAATTGTTTCTACTTGAACATCCCTCTGCTAAGAAGTAAGCAAGGAAAAGCTTGAAAATAAACCTTGTTGAGCCCGTTTATTTGAGTTGTTCTGTATGTGCTCTGTCCTTTCAGTAGCTTGTATTACTTAAATCCGTCTGACTTGATGAGGAAGGAAGGAGATTCAGTCTGAGAGCAAATTCAAAGTGAAAAGATTTGGCCAGCAACATGGTGAAAGGGATAAGTGTAGGTAGAATGGGATTAAACAGGAGTATTCTTGGTATTGAACACATGGTCCAGAGGTCTCTACTTTAAACTCTCTTTACATCACATTTCAAGCTATTTTTTGTGTGTCTTTTGCATGAAAAGGAAAGGAGAAAAAATATTTTTTAAAAATCAGCATGAAACTGAGATAGAAATTGATGGATAGAATTGATAGAAGTTTGTGGAGACTCACTGCAAAACTTCAGGAGCAGCATCAGGGAGAGACTGTGTCAGGAAGGACACCTGGATTTGGAGGGGGCAGCCTGAGGGGCCTGGCCATGCCAGGGTGTGGGGCTGGCACTGCCCGGGAAGAGGGGCTGCAGCACTGCCCCTGCTTCATCGCCCAGCAGTGCATTTTGTTTGTCCTTTTCTGTGCATGCACCTTCTTCTCTGCTTCTAACCCTCCATTAGAAAAAGAAAAAAAAAAAAAGAAAAATAAAAAGTAGCCTTTAAAAGTGGAATTGCCTTGGTCTTCCAAAGTGTTACCATTTGGTGCCACCAGCAGCCATGCTGCACAGAAGCAGCCGGGTGCTGTGCCCCACTGCCCGGCACAGACACCCCGTGTGGCAGAGCCAGTCACAGCTCTGAGAGTCAGGGGCAGCTGGAGTGCTCTCCCTCCAGGAGTAAGCAAGAGGGAGAAATGAAGGCATAAGATCAAAACCAAGTAACAAGTCAGTGGAAGAGCCGGGAATGGGGTCTGCTAAGGCAGTGCATGTGTTTGGTTTTTCGGGTGTGCTGCCAGTATCAGTAACAAAAGAATTGGCTCAGTTTCCACATTTCAGCGATGAAAAATGCATGTCTGCATTCTTGTAATCAGGGGAGCACTTTGCTCCAGGAGAGGCACGCTGCAGGTTAGCACTCTGACAGTGTCCCTGTAGCTGTCTTTTTCTCGGTGGCTGTCACCTTTGCTAGTCATCAAGTGGATAAAGAATTTTTGTCATGCTGCTTCATGAATGCAGCCTGTGCTCTTAAGGAGCATAAGAATTAGCTCTGGAGTGTGCATTATCACAGAGCCCACGATGATGTTGAAAATCATAAGAACTGAAATACACTTTCCCTCCATTTTCCATTTCTCTTATCAGGACTCCGAAGAGGTGCAGAGTCTGGTTTTAGTTTGTCATGCTTTTTTTTTTTTTTCTTCCTGGCTGCTGCTGAAATGCTTGGGATTGTGGAGAGCTACCAGCCTTTGCTTTTACCATCATTCAGAAACCTTCCATTTAGAAACCATTCTGATATCCTGGTGGTTTTTTTCTTCTTCGTCTTTTTTTAACTACTAAGGAAATTTGCATGAAAATGGAATCATTGTTTCTGAAGAGTTCCATCTGCTCCTGCTGCTTATTCTGTAGCTGAAGTCATAATCCTCTGTTTGTGAAATTTCCCATTGAAGAGATTTTTTGGCTTGCTGTAGCTTCAGCACAAAATTTCAGAACAGAGGAAATATAGGTGCTTCACAAAAAGGAAAGAAAGAAAAAGCCTTGAGACAACATGAGAGCTCGGGGTGCATCTGCGGGCAGAGCCCTGCGGGGCTGCGGGGACGGGTGTGCGGGGCTCCCGGCGCCGCAGCTCTGCCTGGCTGCAAAGCAGGGAGAAGAGCTTTCTGGTTGGCTCAGTATATTCGTGTTTCTTTTGGAAGCACAGGGTTGATTTGGGGTCATCGGGATGCTCAAACCAGTGAGAGAGAAACGCGCCAAGTCCCTTTAGAAGAGCTGTAGCCAGAAGGGAAGAGCCCGGCTCCTTGGGAGCGGCCGGGAGGATCCGTCGGCTGGATGTTCATCCAGCCTGGTTCCGGGGAACGTTCTGCAGAGGAGATCAGGATTTTTTGCTGTTGTTCTAAGCCCTGCTGTTCCCAGGACTCGTGTGTTACACGCATTTCTGTGTCACGCCGTGCGTGTGTGTGCCTGCTGTGAGCCCCGAGCGCGTTCCGCCGGTGGAAGCAAGAGGAAATGGAGGATCCCGTGGGCTGGGAGTGATGCTTGTCGTGCCGGGACCTCTGTCCTGTGCAGAAATGCTGCAGGAGAGCGGGTCAGGGCGGGCGGTGCCGGAGCCCGGAGCCCCGGGGCAGCAGCAGGGCGGGAGCGGGTGCGTGAGCCCGCGGTGCGCGCTGAGGCAGCTCCTGACCTGCTCCGCAGCCTCACCTGCGGGGCTGTTCTCTGCACCGCGTGCGGGATCTGTGGAAAAAACATTGCATATGCATGAGCCGGGCTGTGCTTTCAAGTAGGGGATACCTAGCACTGCCTGGGAAAAAAAACCACAATTGATCCCAAACGTTTGGCGCTTTTTCTGTTCAGTGCGCGGGGGGTGCAGCGCGCCCTGCGCGGTGCCTGCGCGCGGGGACCGCGCTCGGCGCCCTTCCTGCTCTGGGCAGTCCCACCTTCACGGCTGCAAAGGGGATTCAAACCCCAGCGCTGCCCTCCTGGTTATCTCATGCCCTGTGTGAGGGCTCTGGTGGGACGTCCGTGGCAAAGCCGTGTCCTCACTGCTCGGAAACCCCAGCGGGGAGATGGGCTGGTGGGCCCGTCCTGAGCACCATCCCCTGGACACTGTTTC
Source organism: Apus apus (assembly GCF_020740795.1). NCBI lineage: Eukaryota > Metazoa > Chordata > Aves > Apodiformes > Apodidae > Apus > Apus apus. Next base: position 10,881,838 of record NC_067300.1, on the reverse strand, counting down.
CCTGCCCCGCGGGTCCCTCCTGGTCTCAGCTTCTCCCTGTCTCTTGGCTGCTGGACTCTCTGCCCTCTGTAAAATCTCTCCATGTCTTATCCCTTCATGGGAATTGGCTCCTGGTGGTTGTTGGTCCTCAGCTCTGCCTGCAGCTCAGGCATAACCTTTAACAGTTTTTCAACTTTGTGTACAAATCAGATGTATAATTTACCTCTTCAGAGACAAAGGGTAGCTGCTGTCAACAGACCTGCGTGCTTTGAAAGTCGGGCTTTGAGTGCTCCACAGGAAATACACTTAGCTGAGCAAAGTCATCATTACGTGCAGCTTCCTACCCCTGTTCTCTCCCTGTTCCGTATCCACCACTGCTCAAGAACTAGTTGTTTAGGAAGGCTCTCTGCATACACCTCAGCCCAGTCAGTCTCTTCTTCCCTTGATGCCAGCTTATTTTGTTCCTCCATCTTCTCTCTTAGCTGTCCCTGGCCTTCAGAGCCTTCTGAAGAGAGAATTTAAGCCTTCTTGTCAGGTGGTGCATGGGACTGGTGCTGGGTGAGGCCCTGCCCGGCTGCTTCCAGGGGATGGAGCTCACTGGGACAGGTGTTCCTAAAGGCCACCAGCACCCATGGGCTCCTCTGGCTCCACAGCTCTGACATCCCAATAGCTCTGTGAGGGTATCCCAGTGGTGCTGCCTTCTGAGGTTTGATTGGAGCTGGGGATGAGATGCTGGAGAATATTCCCAACCTCCCGGTGCTGAGCACAGCTCTGAGTCCAGCACCCCCAAAATTCATCACTTGGACACAGATTGCAACAGTAGATACGGGCAGAGCACAATGGGCTGAATTCTGTGGATACTGAAGGCTTTTGGAGTAGAAGCTGGTACTCATCTTCAGGCATAAAGAAATATGCATGGACAGGGTTCTGAGAAATGTAAGCAAATCACTCTTCAGGGGGGAATAAGCCCTTGAAAAAGTCTGTTCTCAGTTTTGGTACCTTCAGTTTTGGGACAGGGTGTCTTACCACTACCTGACAACACCTGTGGCATTTTCCAGGTGTGTTTAGCTTGCAGACATGTTGGTTTAGTCTTTCTTTGTTTTGCACTGCAGGTAAAGCTGTGAGCTCTGCTCATTCCATGAGAGAGACTGTGCCTCTTCTGTTCGACCTCAAGAGCTGGGTGGAAGACTGGTTATAAAACCAGGTTAGAGCTGCAATAGCATGTAAACACCATTCAGAACAGAGGTGTCTGTATTGCTGTTTGCATATAACTCCTTTGTTTTTTCTTTTAAAATCAATTTAATTTTTTATTTCTGAGTGCAGGAACACAACAACCCACATGTATGACCCACGTACAAATTCTGCACAGCTACAGTCTATAAATGAGACTAGAAATTACATGTAGCTCCGTGATTTAATTTTCTCTGACATATTGAGTCTATGTTTTAGCCTACAGAACTCCACAGCTGTGCCCTAATTCTCTTTTCCTTGTGATCTCAACATCACTGCCTTTTAAGGCATTGCTATTCTTGGATCTCAGCAGGACACCATGTTAGACTGTCACCCTGCTCTGCATTGCCATTGCATAAAGCAGCTTCTCCCTGGACTTTCAGATGATATGTGCAAGGAAAAGTTTGGAGCAATTTAGTGGGTGGATAAGACTAAATCAGAGCACTTTATATTCTACACAACAGTACGCATTAAGGTGTGGGTGTGGGGATTCCTCTGTGGTTGCTGTCTGAGGGCATAAGGAAAATGTTTATCTTTTGTTACAAATAATAAGCAATAATGCAGTTGGGTTTGGGGAAGGCTTCACACACGGAGTAAGGATTCACACAGGAAAGGATGGATGTCTTTTTTGATTTAAATAAGAGGGTTGCTGCCCTGTGGGCATTTATATTCTGTTTTGTTAAGTAGCATTTGTATCTATAGAGCTGGATCAGCCTAACTCTTGGTTTAACCAAGTATTGACTGTGGTTTAATTCTGGTGAGGCCTTTTTCTAACATCTTCCATTTGCTTATATAAATGTAGCATAAGCACAGTTTGCTAAATTTGGGGTTGAAACTTGCTAGCTGTGATTTTGCCTGTTCTAACACAGGGTATGTGCCACCCTCACTGAGCTTAGGGATGTGAATCTGAACATTTAGAGAGTGTCTCTCGTGAGTAGCAAGGACTGTTCTCTGTAGTACGTGTGCTGCAGAGTCATCACAGCACAGCACACACAACCCCAGCCTCGCTGCTGATAAGGTGCTGGTAAGCTTTGGGAGGGTTTTATTTGCCTTGTTTTCAAGATACATGATCAAAACACTAAGGCAGATTTTAATTTTTAACTTCTAAAAAATGAGTAGGCTTATCTTAAATAAGCAACGTGAAAATATAATACAACTGGAATTCCAAAAATGTAACATTGAAATTCAGGGACTGTTGTTGGTGCAGATAATTTTAATTTCCAATCTGAATCTTCCATGTTTCCTCTAAAACCATCTCAGATTTCTTGCAGCACCTTGTGCTGGAGAGGTTACCTGTCTGTGCTGCATGGTTGGAGCTGTCCTGCTGCAGCACACACAGGCCTGTGCTGCTTCTCAGCCCCAGAGAGGGACGGGGAGAGTTTGGTTGGTTTGGGGAATACGCAATTCCACGCTGCCAGCCCAGCCAGTACAAGCAGCAAGGGCTGGGGAGTTGCCGTGATGCTCTGGAGGCTGCAGGGCTGGCTGTAAAGAAGATGGTCAGCACAGCAGAGTGCAGCCCAGGACAAGCTCAATGAGGGGAAATCAACCCCCCCAGTTGGGGGCTGCTGTCCTGGGCAGTCACAGAGAAAGGTGGGTTCCATGAGCAGGTAATTTAAAGGCACCTTTAGGCTATACTCACTGCCTGGAGTCAGAGATCCTCCAGCTTGAGGTCCTGCACATGCAGTTCAGGTCCATGGCTGCTGCTGGGCAGCTGCTTCCCAGGCAGCTGCTGGGAGAGATGTTGTTCCCTGCCAGCTGTATGGAGGAACTTGCAGCCTCTCTGCTTGAGAGCACAAAAATTGGAAATGCTATGGTCTCGGTTCCAGGTCTGGTGACCCGACCTTGCTCTTTCAGTAGTTCCCTGAGGCATTAACCTGCTCCTGCTAGTAGGTGTCATGCATCCCAATATCACTAACAAGACATTCCATCAGCTTGTCTCCAGCACAGCATCACCTCAGACCCCTGGTTTTAGCTCAAGAGAAGCCAGCACTGCGTTTCAGAGGGGTCTTGGGAAGGTGCTGGTGGTCGTCTGAGAGGATTAGATGTGAGGAATTATTTTATTTTTAAAAGTCTTCCTCTGAAGTAAAAGTAATTTTAACTCAAGGGGAAAAAGTTTAAAAAGAGCAAAAAATATATTAATTTTAGTATTTGTAATTTGCTGTTTCTTCTGCATCTGCTCTGGTCCCTGCCTGAGACCAGCCCAGGGCTTGCAGGGAGTGGGTCTGGCCCAGCCCAGCCCTGCACATGTTTAAGTTTCCTCCTTCCTGGGAACAGGGCATTGATTTTAGATACACTATTAACACCAGTGCCAGTGGGGTCAGGATAGCTGATAGTATTGTTTGGGTCACCGACGTCCCAGGTCTGCTCAAACAGCTCTGTTCAAAAAAAAGTTTGAAACGGATGAAAAAATGAGGAAGGAAGAAAATGATGACTTTAAAAAACCCACTCAAACCAGCAAGAAGTGCCTTTCTGAGCTGTGCAGCACTAAAGGTGGGGGTGCCCGCTCTGTGCCCACCCTTGCCCCAGCAGCAGGCAGAGGCAGGGCTGATAGTTCTGCCCATCTCCTCACTGTCCTGCACCTGCCTGTGCCCCAAAGGAAGGATTCCAGGGCTCTGCAAAAAGGGATGCTGCAAGCAGACCAGTAGCAGACCAGTAGCAGGCTGCTCTGGTCCTGGATCCACAGGACCCTTCTGTGTCTGGATGCCTTAATGAGGGAGGCTTTTGTGGTCAGGGCTGCTGACAGGAAAGAAAAAGGGGAAAATAAAAATGTGTGTAGGGAAGTATCGTGGGAAGAGCTTTCCACAACATTCATGGGCTGCTAATGTCCTTAGGACAGAGTTAGAGGAATTCCAAGAAATAAAACCTCTTGGCTGGCTCTCACAAATCACAGCATTGTTACATTACATTTAATGTATTTTAATTGACTCTGGTTTCGTCCCCCGTCAGTTTTATAGTCCTGTCATCTGGAAGACAAAATAGAGAGCTGTGCCTTCCCAGGAGAGCTGTGCTTGGATCCTTACTGTCTGTATCCAGAGGATGAAACTTCATGTGAACTGGCTAATTACCCTGTAAATGAACCAGAGCAAATGTAGGTTTGTGAAGGATCTTCTAATGGGAGTAAAATATTGACTAGTTACTGGTTAAGTTAGCATGAGGCTGGATGGTGTGGGAAGTAGTAGTTAGACTGTATCTTGAAACATATGTACATAGGGACCATCTTGATATCAAAAAAATTAATTCCACCACATGGAATAAGTTCTTGACTCCAAAGCAGCCACTTGGCACAGAGCAGATCCTCTGCTGCTTCAGCTGAGGAAGTTGCTGGGAACTAGAGGCTCATCTTCTGTGAATCAGGACTGAAGAAAATGAGGGCACATTTTTTGAATGGGCTTGATGAAAACAGAGGGATATTGGGATTACAGGTTCTGGGTTTCTCCTCTGAGTTTGGAGAAGATGTGATTTGCCATGCTTCCTTCTGAACTGCCACCATCACTGCACCCTGCTTGACCTCTGCTGCCTGCTCTGGTTGGTTGCTGGGTTTTGGGGTGATTTTGGTGCAAGATGACCACTTTTCCCAGTTTCTCCTGCTTTTCTCCCCATTTGTGAAATTAAGGGAAATTTCTTAGTACACAGAAGACCCTGTTTGTCTTTGAGCTACCTATGTAGTTCTGTAGAACAGCCTTCTGACTATAGGAATTTCCTCTGGAAAATGTGTTGCAGCCCATTGTAGCTGTTACGCATATGCAGGAGCTTTCCTCCTCGACTACATTATCTTATTACCATACATTTAAATATTTGATTTACAAAATGTTGCTGCCTGGTACTCCAATGTTATCTTATAAGACCCATCACAATAGATACCAAGTTTAAATATTGTTTTAAATGGCTTTAATGCAGACAGAGGTCAGAAAAGGCAAGATAACAGCAGAAGAGGCTATGTCAAAAAGTAATTAGAGCAGGACAAATGGATTGTGCAGGCATGTCGAAGGCTGTTATTTCTGTAGGCAGTGAGTAGGAAAGGTGTTAATGTAATGTGACAGATCTGGAGCAAAAATGAGGGTGCAGGGAAAACAAATAGGAGCTGACCAATGGAATGGTTTAAATTATGAGGTTTGCTTTAACATAATTTGATTACACATGAAAGAAATGTTTAGTGTAGGTTCTTTGAAAACCTAATTGTCTTAAATACTGCTTGTTCGATCCAGTCTTTACACCCCAAGAAGCCACCCCCTCACTGCAGCAGCCTCACTGCCTGTCAGCAATAACCATGTGAATAGTTTGCCCTGTGCAGCTTTATGAGCAGAGAGGAGGTTGGAAGGTTTTTTCCCCTAGTGTTGGTCTAGAAAAATTTGCTCTTATTTGCAGTCACGTACATCTTAATTTGGGACCTCGTGATAACTGCGGTGGGTGGTACCAGGGGCCTGGGAGCTGCTGGTGGAGATGATGTGAAAATTGAGAATCTACTTTATCAGGGGGAAGAGAAGCTGGGGGTTCTGGTGATTATCTTTTTTCAGTGGCTGATGCTGTTTTCTGAGGGGGTGTGTCCTTGGCCAGTTACCTGGGAGCAAAAGGCAGGTCTGGGGTTATTGTCAGGGCACTCCAGGTAGTTTCTCCACACTTTAATTCCTGTAGATTCTGCAATGATATCTCTGTTCAGCGTTTCCTTTTCTTGTAAAACAAGAAAATAGTACTACAAACATCAAGTTAAATGCAATAGCAAAGAGAGACATTTTGAATAGCTACTCCTAATAACAGAAAAGTTAATTGCAGTAACAACAAAAGCAAAGGGCGAAGCAGCCCACAGCGGGACTGGGTTATGTCCCGGTCACCTGGGGACCGTCCCGGCAGCGGGGACGCCGACCGGGGCTGCTGCTGGTGGCAGCTCCTGGGGAGAACCGGAGCGGATTTGAAGCTCTTGTTTTGCAGCTCCACGGAGGTTACACGGCGCTGGTCGCCCCCTCGCCCCCATCCCTCAGTCGGGTGCTGCCCTCTCCTGTCCGGCCCCGCCAGCCCGAGCCACGGGGGGAGGCACCGGGGGGACCGGCCCCTCGGGGACACGGCCGGGACTCCCCACGGGTGAGCAGGGAGCGGGGGGTCTGTGCTGTGCTCCCCCCGCTCCGTGCCCGGCCGGGGTTCGTCCCCCGCTGCTGCCGCTGTCACCCCGCTCGGTGGCTCTGGCGGCGTCCCCGGGGCTGATGCAGGGACAGAACCTGCAGCTGCGGTTCGGAAGTTTTTTTCCTCTTTGTTTTGCTGACCCGAAGCGTGAGGAAATGTCCTTTCACTGTCTGTTTTGGTTTGGTTTTTTTTCCTGGGGACACCAGCCATTGTTGCTTCTCGTTTGGGAACAGTGTTGCAGAACAATAACGATAACAGCAGCTATAACAACAAACTGCCGGGCTGCTGTTGTTACTATTAAAACTACAGTTGATGTAAGTCGGGCCGAAAGTATCCTTTTGACTCTTCACTTTCCCACTTCAATGCACGAAACGTTTCCTGCCTCTTCAGATCGGGGGATGCTCTCTGTCCCTGACCTGTGCCCCTTTCCTCTCTCCCTTCATCCCACAAAACCTTCTGCCCAGGCACAGACCCATTCCAGGTTTGGATGCAGAGATTCCTGCCCATTGTCTGGGTGCTGGAGGGTGGCAGGTTCTGTAGGTGGGACAAGGGGACAAGGCCCCACAGCTGTTTATTGGGGGATTCTGTACCTGAGGATGGGCCCATGGGAGGAACAACCCTCTGCAGGAGGACACGAGGAGGGTGTGAGGGTAGAATCCAGGCTGGGGCTATCACTGGTAACAAGGACCCCACTCAAGGACTTCCCTGTGTTTTCTGGAATGTTCTGACACTGCATGACCGATTGGGTTACTGGGAGCTACAGGAGATGAGCTCCCAGACTGGGATGGAGTCATCCCTTCCTAGGGGAAGCTCTTTCTGCAAAGGGTTTAGAAAGGAGCTCGATTGCCTGCTCATAGAAATGTAAAGCTGCTCCCTTTGCAATTCTCCTTTCTTGTACTTGCCCACTAAGGCAGTAAAACCATATACTTCTCATGCCTACAGTCCCATTTGTTTTCCTTTTTTCCTCTCTAAGGAACCCTTAACCTCCCCCCTGCTTTTTCCTCTGTTATACAGACCTGGTCTCCACTGTTTGTCACCCATCAAGCAAGATGCAATGAAATTCTCCTTGCAAACCATTCAGTAGACGGGGATGGGAAATTCAGTGGCCAGGCAAATAAAAATAGAAATAAACAAATAAACCTGGAAATTTTATAAAAGGATTCATTTTGCACAATGACCTATCAAACTGGTAAGAAGAGCAAAGATGCTTGATTTTGTGTACACCAAGTGAACACCTTCACCAGAATTACTGAGCACACGTTCCTGGTGTGTTTGATGCTGGGGAGCAGAGGAATTACCCATATCTGTCATTAAACCCTCAGAAGTCAGGCAGATGTTTATGATCATTTCATTGCAGTTCCTTCCATAGCTTCTCCGACCAATGCTGATTTAATGTTTGCATTGTCTCTGAACTACCTGTACACACAGAGTGAAGGCCATGGAGGTCTTGGGGAAGTACGTGCTGTGTTTTACCTGGAGCAGGTTCTCTGGCTGGGGAGGCTGGCAGGGTCACGTCCTGAGGCTGCTGAGGTGCCTTGGGCTGAGTTTGTAGCGTGCTGAGCTACATCTGCAAACCAGCCCCGGGCCTTGGCCATCGGCGCCGGAGCAGCCGCTCCGCCCGCGGCCCCGTCTGTTTGCTGCTATTTCCTCCGGTGCGTCCTTGGAATCCACACCAGTTCAGTGCTGGGTTCGGCGGGGGCCGAGCTGGGGCGCTGGCAGCTCCGGGGGTCGGTGCCGAGATGTGCCGGGCTCTGCGGTCCCGCCACAACCCGCACTTTGTTCGTGCCACAAAGGGGCCGATGTCTCAAACTGTGTCCACACAACAGAGCCCCGATTGTCATGAAAATGGGCAGAGCGCGGCGGGAGCTGTGAAGCGCTGGCTGGGAGGGCTGCCCCCACCCCGGGCCCCGCCGCTCTGCCCGGGTCCGGGTGTCCTGGTGGAAGTTTTTAGGGATGGGCTGTGGCAGGTGGTGCCTGCAGAGTGTCCCGGTGTCCTCGCTGGCTGCTCTGGCAGCGTCTGCCTCACGCCTCCGGTTGGGCTCCACGTTTCTGAAAAGCCCGGAAGAAACACTCCTGTTCCCAAAAGGAAATAGGGAAGATGCTCTCAAAGAAAAGCTCTCGCAGCACTCCTGCATTTGTACAGGCTGCCTTTCAAAGCGTGGCACAACTCTTATGCCTACTTTCCTTTTCTCCTGCCTTTATAACCTGGGATCTTATCCACACCATCTCCTGGCTGCTGTGCCAGCTGGGGGCTCTTTGTCCGCGGTTCACTTGGGACAAATTGCAGCAAAATGCAGCATTTTTCCTGTCCTCACTTGCAGACAAGTGACCTGGTTGGGATGGGATGAGCCAGTGCTCAGCATGCCCTGGAGAACCTCCTGTGTCCTTTGGTTCAGACAATGGAATTAATCTTTCTTGTCTCTCTTCCTGCTCTCTGCCCATCCCGAGTTTGGCCTCTCATTTTCCAGAACACTTCCAGAGCTCTGCAATCATTTCCTGCTCTTAAGGATTTATTATGGGCAAACTGTGATATGTGTATTTAGTGTGAGTTTAGATTAATTTGGAAGATTTGGGTTGTTTGGCCAATTATCCTTTTCCCAGCCAGGTTTTGTCTACACTTCCAGTTGTTTCTGAATTAGTGGGATGTTTTTTGGTGTGTGTCTGTTCTGAGTCCCAACAGCCCTGGTGTGAGCAGCTTCGTGTCGGCCTGTTATCCCCAGATTAAGCTGCTTTCTTTCAGCTGGCTGTGTCCCCGTCACACCGCGGCGTTACAAAATAAGCACTCGGCATTCTGGTCACAGCTCTCGGAGGGGTGCCGGGAGGAGCGGAGAGCTCGCACGGGAGGAGGAATGCGGGGCTTTGGGAGCCGGCACAATGGCCAGCAGCTGTGTCAATAGTGCGGCGGGGACCTGCCCTGCGTGGCCAGGGGAGCAGCTCCTCGCACAGCCCCGCTCGGGAACCTCCAGCGGGAAGAGGGAGGTGAATCTGGAGAGTCCGTCAAGGGGCAACGCAGCGACTGGGCGGATCTACAGCACCAGCAACCGGAGACCTGGCCCAGCAGGGCAGGTTTGTCACAGCTTGCTCTTGCATCCCACACCTGCTCCTGCCCAAGTGCTGGGTTCAAACGGGATTATGGATCGACAGCGTGGCCGAAGGGCTGGGGTTGGCAGGGACCGTCTGGTCAGACCTCCCTGCCCAGGGGGATCAGCTGGAGCCGGGTGCCCAGGCTGCCAGCAGGACACTGCTGAGCTCTGCTCTGTGCTCACAGGGGGTTGTTTGCAGGGCTGGATGTCACCAGAAAGCAATAAAATTTCAGGCTTAGGATCAAGTGAAATATGACCTCTTTTGTTGCCTCTGTGCCTTGTTTATTTTAAGTCAGCCATTTCTCAGAGCGTGGTTGAGCCCTGTGGTCCTCAGGAGGAGGAACAGAAGCAGATGATGCCTTTTGAACAGCCAGGGTAGACATCTGGAGCACAGGTTGAGTTGGGCCCTGGCAGGAACGTTGTCAGCCATTCCCTCAAACTCCTCGGTGTGGTGAGCCTTGCTTGGTCAAACCCAGCTCACCACTGGGACACATTATGGGGCACCCCATGTGGGCAGCTCTAAGAACACGTGAACTGTGCAGTATCTGAGGCTGAGTTCATCCCAGGGGAGGGTGAAGGAGCAGAAGAGTTTCATGAAAACGTTCACTGCTGCAGAGAAACATGAGGCTGTATCTGACAGAGAGCTCGCGGTGCTGGTGCTACCACAGAGATACCTGGTTTGGGGGGAAGCTAAATCAGCCACAGATTTATCGTTGTGAAGGTTTGCAGAGCCATCAAGTTTGGAGGCAGAGACATTCCATGAGCAGCATGGACTGCTTTCCTATGGGAGAGAAAAACTGGGGAAAGACACACAACGCCCTGTGTCACATGGAGTGTTTTTCACTGTTCTGCTGATTGTTTGGAGCTGTGGCCGGTGGGATTCTCACCCCCTTCCAGCAATAGCGCTGCCGAAACCGTTCCCGTTAGGAAAGGGAATGCAAGCTGGTGGGTGCGGGAAGGGAAGGTGCCATCCCCTGCCGTGTGCGGTGCGGGCAGCTCTGCCCACCGCCAGGTGCTGCCGCTGCGGGCTCGTTGCGTCGGCAGGACCCGTCCGTCCATCCCGAGCTGGCGTTAAAACCTAGAAGGGGGTTTTGGCCGGTAGCTGTTACCGGCGCACAGAGATGGTTTCCATACTTACGGAACTAATTTTCATACTAGACATTCCTGATTTCTCTGGGTACGTGTAAATGTTGTTTCTCAGCAGCCGCTTCTCTTGACCTTGCTGGGAATCGGTGGAAAAACCACGCGAAGTTGTGGCCACGCTCCGCCCCGCGGGGTCTCGGGGCGGGGCCGGTGTGTGCGGGGGCGGGGCCGGTGTGTGCGGGGCCGGTGTGTGCGGGGGCGGGGCCGGTGTGTGCGGGGCCGGGCCGGTCTGTGCGGGGCGGGGCCGGTCGGTGCGGGGCGGGGCCGGTCCGGTCTGTGCGGGGCCGGTCTGTGCGGGGCCGGTCGGTGCGGGGCCGGTCTGTGCGGGGCGGGGCCGGTCGGTGCGGGGCCGGTGTGTGCGGGGCGGGGCCGGTCGGTGCGGGGCCGGTGTGTGCGGGGCGGGGCCGGTCGGTGCGGGCGGCTCTCGGGGCGGGGCGGGCGCGCGGGGCGGGGCGGGCGCGGTGACGTCACGGCTCGTTAGCATGGGCCGGCCCCGGTCGGCGGCGATGGCCGAGCCGGGCTGCCCGCCCGCCCGCGCCGCGGCCCCGCTCCCGCCGCCATGAGGCGGCCCTAGGGGCGGCAACGGGGGGATGAAGCGGGACTCGACCTGCATGGAAGGTGAGCGGGGGGCGGTTGGGCCCGGCCTTTGTTGGGGCACCGGGGAGGGGGGACGCGGGGCTGCCCCGTCCCAGCGCCCGGGACGGCCCGGGGAGCGGCTGCGGGGCCGGGGCTCGGCTCGCAGCGGGGCTCGGCACCGAACCAGCCGTCAGGGGCTTCTCCTTTTCTCCTCCGTTCCGGGGCAGCCCCGGACTCGGGGTCCTGGCCGGCACCCCAGGCTGCGGCTGCCAGCCGGATTATGTAATTAAAGGAGAAGAAAAAAAGGGTATTAGTTTGTTTTGTGGCTTAATTTGTTTATATTTTAAACTTCTTAATCCCTCTGACCATCTGGAAGAGCTTTATTTAGTATTGTTAATTATTGATAGTATCGGGGTCATGCAGGCACTTGATAACGTAGCTCTGTCCCTCCTGGGACTAGTACCAGTTCACTGATAGTTTAAACCTTTTATTTTTTCCCTATGATTGAAGACAGTGGCAAAGGTCTCTTCGGAATAAAGGCGACGTGTTTAAGCAGGGCTCGCTGCCCGTTTGGGTCACCCACATTCTGAAAAGTCATTATCTAGTTGTGCCTGGGCCCTGCCTCCTGGTAGGCAGGGACTGCTGGGCTGTGCTGCTGGTGCTTTAATCTTAGATTTTCTTAATTCTGCATAATTCTTATTCATTGAGCATCTAGAGAATTTAAAGAGGTCCAAGAGAAGTATTTTTTTGGGCAGGCAAGCCAGGTTTTGATCTTACTGCTTTGCAAATTTTAAAAAGCAGGGTCTAAAGCTCATCTTGGAGCATCTGGCCCGGCTGGAGCAAGGGCAGGGACCCTGCAAATAGCTTTGTTTTTCGGAAATTGGATTAGAGAAAGTTGTTGGCTGGGGAGAGCGACTGTTGAACCTGGAGCCATCTGCGAGTGCTGGGGCCGCGGAGCCCCCGGGCCCGGGGCGGCCGCTCCGGGGACACTTCGGTGCCTGCGGCTTTTGTTCCAAACTCTTTGTGCAACAACTGGCTGGAGCACAGGATCGGGCCCTGCTGCCGCCCCCCCGAGCCGCCCAGCAGGGCGAGGGTCCGGCCGTGCCCCTTGTCCGGCTCCTGCCGGGCCCTGCAGGGTTTGGGGGCCGGGGGGGGCCGGGGCAGGGGGCTCCCTGCCTGCCCCCAGAAGTTGCATGTCCAGATGAGTTTTTGATATGCAAATGGTGATGGGTCCCGGCCGCGGAGGGGGTGATGGTTTCATCAGCTGCACGCTCTTGATTTATACCTACACAAGAAAGAGCAACTGATGATTTATGGGTTTTATGAGGGTTTGTGGTGGGTTTTTTTTGACTGAGCTCTTCCTTGGCAGAAACAAAATCAGTGTAGAGTAAGAGTGTGAGTTTTGGATTTAATTACTAGAAAAGGAGAGCAGAGCTGAGATGTACCAGCCGTTTCTCCTCAATATTCACTTGGTGCCTTTTAAAATGCAGCCTTGCTCTCTGTGTCTCCATAAGTATAACATCTTTTTACAGTACAGAGAGCAAGGTTGCAGGCAGCCTCTTTCTTCCCCCCACCCCCTCCCCTTTTTTTAATATTTTTTTTTAAAGGACTTGAGCAGGCTTGTCCATTTAAATTAACCTTTATCCCAGCTGGGCACACAAATGTTTTTGTTTTAGTTCACAGAGGGTTAATTCCATTCAGACCCTCACCATGGCTGGCCTGATCCGGGGCAGCACAATCTGCTCTTGCAGCCAGGCAGGACCCTGGTGCCTTCCCCCTGATCCACCGTGGGGCTGGGATCCCCTGATCCAGTGTGGGGCTGATGGGGGAGTGGGATGTTCCAGCCCATTGTGCACCCAGCCGTGGGCTTGGCCAGGGAGTGACCACTGGACAGAAAATTCAATCCCTGTGTTCATAGATTGTAAATTAAAGAAAAGCCCCTTAAGCAAACATGCCTGGTTTGAGAGGTGGGCTTGTTTGGACAATGCAGCACTGGGCAGCGAGTGGGGAATCACCCCAGCTCTGTCCTGAATTTTGCAGGTTGGTTTTCTTGAAACTAAAATTAATTATGAAACCCCCCCAAACATTAGGAATAATGAGGAAAAAGAAACTCTTAACACGTGTTTGTGTTTGAGGCATCATCAGAGGTGAGCGGGATTTGGTGAGGATTTCAGTAGCACACGTGTGAGATCCCCCCTCCTGCCCTCCCCAAACAGCTGGTATTTAGCAGCTTGAGATTTAAACCCAGCTAGAGGGTGTGTGTGATAGGGCGAGTTAATCAGGAAGGAAACAAACTATACACACTTAAAAAGATATTAAATATATTAATGAATTGCAGTGCTGAGTGTCATCTGTAACCTTTTTTCCAGCTATGAGAAGATGTTCTTAGCTGTGAATCACATTTAAATGGGAAGTTTTGCCAACTGCAGCTTTCTGTGTCCTCCCTCCTCCTTTTCAGCAGGACCAAAGCCCAGCACTGTTGCTCAGGGGGCTTGGCTGAGGGTTTGTGCCTGCACTTTGGGCCTTACTCCAGGAAATAAAGCCTTTGTTTCTGCTCCGTTACAAAGCACCGGTGTTACCCGCCCCGCCAGCAGCCCGGCCTGGTTGCCACAGCAGAGCTGCAGGGAGCTGTGGGTGCTGTGCAGGGTGAAGCTGCGTCGGCAGGGCTGGGTGCCATCCTCCCCCAGCGTGGGGATGAAGCCAGCACCTGGTCCCTGCCAGGAACGTGCTCCTTGCCTGCTCCTGGAGCACCAAAGGTGATTCCCTGCCGCCTGCTCGGGGTGTTTGCCCCAGGAGGGATACAGGTGGGATTGGGTGGAGGCCTCCTGAAGGCTGGACCTGTGTCCCTGTACTGTAGTTTGCTTGCTGTGTATTTTATATGGTCATTCATGCACTTCAGTGTTTTCTGTTCGTGTCTTTGTGTGTCCTTCAGCAGGATTTGAAGGTATTCTGAAAATTTGTAGGAATTTTCTTTTAAAATTTATCAAGGCTTCTCATTTCACTGAGGAGAAAAGCAAGCCTTTAAAAAAATAAATATCTTGCTTCTACTACTTGCCTTATAAAACATAGACAAGGAGAGATGTCTTCTCTTTCTCACACCATCTTCTCTAACTCTTGTGTAGCATCGTAATATTCTTGGAGAATTTACATTGTATTAAAATGTGGTATGAAACCTACCATGACCTTTGAAAACAATACATCCTTTAATGTGGCTTTGGGGACGGGTTAGCAAGGGAGTAGCCATAAAAATCTTCAGGGTTCAAGATGAGGTTGAGATTTTTGTGAGTGCTTTTGTCGTAGCAGCAACTGTTTGATTTAGTGGCCCCTGCTACAATGGGCTGTGAGAACAAAGCCAGAATATCCCGGGTATGAGTGCGTTAGATGTAAGATCCATCAGGAAAATTTGGGGGGGGAGCTTCCTCAGGCATCTCTCTCTAAAATAAAATATGTGCAAGGTATTTGAAAAATCTGCTTTTCAATTGCTTTGTTTCTTAATCTATGTTGTCTTTTATGGCTTTTAAAACCAGAGGAATCGGTGAGACAAGCGGTGACAGAGGAGGGAGGGGAGACTACTTGTTTTAAAATTATTGTACCTACTAAAGTTTTGACATTCTAATGAAATTTCAAGTTTAAGGAAGCTGAGAGCACCCCCAGCACAAAACTGCTTTGATTTTTCCTGTGCTTTACCATTTTGGTAAAGTTTGCAGTGGTTCTCCCTGGCTGCCCCAGCCTCGGGCTGCGCAAGGCACTTGATTAAGCAGGGTCAGGAGCAGGGAAACTGGGGGGCTGGTCACGGCTCCTACAGGAGGTTTTAAGCTTCTGAAACCCTAAGATGCTCTGTAGGGAATTATTTTTTAATGTAAGTTCTGTTTGAGTGGCCGTTTATGGGGGGTGCGGGCACCTCTCTGGTTCCTGGAGGTCTCTGTCCACAGTGTGTGCTGCTGCTCCTTAGGGAATGTCAGCCTGGGAAGGCAGGGCTGGGCAGTGTGGGCAGGGAGGGATGTGCAGGGAGTGTGGCCTTTCACTCTGCTTCATCACCCTGCTGGCAGGGAGATGGGGATGGCCAGGGAAGGATCCTGATCCCTCTGCACTTTCATCATTCCAGCTCCCAGTGTTTGCTGGGCGAGGGCCCTGTTCTTCCCACAGCAAAAAGCTGTGCCTGGAGATGATCCCTCATTTCTATCCTGGACCATCCATCTGCGGGGGTGAGGAGGGAGCCCCAGAGCCCCCCCGCGATGCTGCAGCTGTCCCCAGCATCCTCATCCACGCTCTGCCCTGTGTGCACACCTGTGATTCCATGGCTCCCATGACGTGCTTGGTGGCCAGTGTGGCCACTGCTGCTGCCCTCGGGACCCCTGTGGTTTATGGCCTGGCTGGGGGGGCCTGGGGAGGGTCAGGAGTGATGCTGAGGGAAACCCTGCAGATAGAGGACTTCTGTCCCCAGCTAATCCCCAGCCCCCTCCCAGCCCTTATCAGATCCCTGAAGATAGAGATTATGCAACCGGGGACTACAAAGTCATGTTTAGCTGCTTCCCTGCAGCCAGATGCTCCGATAGCCCCTCCTGATCCCTGCCAGCATTCCTCAGCAGCCTGCATTAAGCACATACCTGAGGTTGTCAGTCCTGTAAAACGGGGAGGGTTTCAGGGTGGTGATGACACCACATATGTTTCTTTGGTTAAACTTTGTGCTTCCTTCATTCATCTCTTTTAAGGTTTTATAACAATTGCAGTGAAATTTGCAGAAAAGCGCATGCTGTGCCATAGCAAACCTTGTAAAGTTTAGTACAGAATGGTTATAGTTTCTGCTGTGGTGACACTGGAGAAAGCTGCTTGTGAATAAGAGCAGCTGGTTTAGATTTTCACTTGGCTCCTGTAGCTGAAAACTGGTTTAATTTCTGATCCTAATCCATTTGGCTCATTATTTCTATTGCATTCACGTGTTCTCCAGTAGTAAGAAGCTCCATGCTGGTTTGTTGGGGTGCTTAGGTATTATGGAGGTTAGAGTGGACTTCACTGTGACTTCTAACTCCTGCTGCTCCAGAAATCCTCTAGATAAGAACACTATTGTCTTGGAAAACTGCCTGATCAAACCTAAGTGAGGAAAGCCAGGCTGGGTGTTGTTGTGCTGGGGTGCATTTGAACCAGCTCATCTTCACAAGCAGTGCTGTCCTCGGATTAGGGTTTTCAAGGTCTGTATCATTTAGCTGAGCAAAACAAAATGGGTTGTCCCACCTCCCCCTCCCAGGACAGCCTGGACTGCTCTGTGGGCGCTGCTACGTACCCCTGATTTCTTCCTTAGTTGGACTGGAGCCATGGTGTGAGCTCCTGCAGCACAGAAGTTTCTCCTCTGTGTTTTGAATGGTTGGGCTATAGAGGAGTGACTTTCTACACGGCACAGGCTGCATCCATGAGGTGGGTCTTGGGAAGTGTCTGTGCTTCTTGTGTCCCCTGAGCACCTTGGCTTTAATGAAAGGTGACAAAATACTTATAGCATGGAGAGACAGGACTGAGACACTGAGGTTAAACTCTGGGACCATGAGGCTCACATGGAGAACCACATGCAGCACCTGCCCCAGGGAGCTGCAGGGAACTTTTACCACCTCCCAGGTCTTGCTGTAGCTGTGGGTATTTTTGCCCATCGGAGATTGCAGGGTCACACATTCAAGCCAAGAAATACCAAGAATAATCTGGTTTAACCAGCATTCCTGGGAAGTGAATGGCAGTGAAAGAAGTGTGGTTCCTCATGTCCTGTTGCTCCAAACCAAAGTGATGCCCCTTCTGTTGTCTGGTGCCTCCACCTTGCACAGCCAGGGTCATCTAGTCATCCAGGTAATGATTATTTGACAAGTAGGAAAGCAAGACCATGAAGGGTACAGCAGATGTGTGTGTACCTCTGAACAAACCTGAGTAGTGCCTGTGTTGGCAGTGCAGCCCTGTTAACAGCTGTGGGGATACTGGTGGGTTAAAGCACCGGAGGGGCAGGCAGCCTGGTCTGGTGTGCAAGGGGTTAAGCTGTTTACACTAAACATCTGCTGCAGGAAAAGCTGCTGCTGAAACTCCATGGCATCATCTGAAGTGTGGCTGCTCATGTGGAGCAAGGCTTGAGCCTCCCTGTGCAGATGAAAGGCACAAGGATCCATCTGGGGTAACTGCCTGGGTCTCTGCAGATACTGTTTACTTTGTCCTTTCCATTTGGCATCATGGGTGCCTGGGGAGGTCACTGCCTGCTCCAGGTTCTCGCTGAGCTGAGCGTCCTCCCTGCTCTGTCCCAGGGCAATGTCAGAGTCCGAAGATACTGAATTGAATGTGACAGCTCCTGTTGCTGGGAGTCCTGCTATTTACATTTTTAGCCATCCGCAGGCCTTCCAAAGGTTTGGAAAAGGAACAGTAAAATCACATCATCGTGGCTTAACTGTACCTTTGTTTCTGTAATGGTGAATAATGTAATTCACTTGGGTGGTGACTTGTGCTGTGGGGCTTTGCTGGTGCTGCTGGAGGATGCGGGGAGGGGGCAGGTCTCTCAGGGGATACCCAGGGGTTGACAGGATTTTGTGTTCGTTGCTGTCGGCCCAGCATGGTTCCTGTGTTTGCACATCTGGGCTGTGGGGCTGAGGTAGGGCACTTTGGACCCTTTTTCCCCTCAAGGTCCTTGTTCCTCTCTGCTAACAGCAGCACAAAGGTCAATGGAGGCTGCTGTTCTTGCCCCCGTGGTGTCCAGGCAGGCCCTGGGGTGCCAGAACTCGGCTGAGCTGCTTTGGTGACCACAAAACTGTTTCTCTTCTCTTGCAGATGAGCGGGTGGATCAGAGAACCTGCCTGATCTGCGGGGACAGAGCCACGGGGCTGCATTATGGGATCATCTCCTGCGAGGGCTGCAAGGGCTTCTTCAAGCGCAGCATCTGCAACAAGCGGGTCTACAGATGCAGTCGTGACAAGAACTGTGTCATGTCGCGCAAGCAGCGCAACAGGTGCCAGTACTGCCGGCTGCTCAAATGCCTCCAGATGGGCATGAACAGGAAAGGTAACAACCAGCATGAGGCTTCTCTGTGGTGGAGTCGTGAGTCCAGGCCAGTGTTGGCAACGTGTGGCTCTGCTGCGGTTCTGCCTCTCGGGTTCTTGACAGGAAGCAGTGGAACCTCAGCACAGTTATGCATGGATGAAAAATTCATCCTGGACTAGTTTCTTAATGTGTTGGAGGAAAAATCAGTGTGAATTGAAAGCACATGGAAATATCTGGAGAACTGACCATGGTGATATCTTTTTTCAGGGAAAGTAACAGTCTGTGACTGTCCTTCCTGATGGATCTGTCCTTGCATCCTGAGCGAGGCAGTTGCTACTTCTGTGCTTCTATACATTAAATGTGGCAAAACCAAATGCACTTAGACAGGCTTTTAAAGTCCCAAGAGGTCAGAGTTTACCTGTTTGTTGTCATGGCAGCTTAGACCTGCTGTTGCTACCCAGCAATACAGTGTGTGGGTCATCACTCACCACCCAGTGGGTGATGTTGGCAGCAGCCTGTGGAGCTGGGGAATGCTGGAGGGGGCTTGGCCAGGTACGAGTTTACTGAAGGCTCAAGGGGGATCTGGGTTAGGGACAGCCACCCCCCAGTCCTCACATGTGCAGTGGGGATGAAATGCTGCAGTGTCATCTTCAGGATGGAAAATCTTAAATAGCTCAGAAATTAATAATGAAAAACAGAGAGGAATTTATTTCAGTGTCATGTCTCTAGTGTTCAGGCTTTTTGAGTTTTTAATCTGTGGAAATGTCATGACCCATGACAAGCAGAGATGGGTCAGTTTAATGGCAGCAGGCAGGAGTCTGGGCAGGAGTGGGTGCTGCTGTGACAAGGGCTGTTCGTGCTCCCTCCTGGAGGTGCAGGTAGGATGGCAGGAGGGATCCGTTCCTGGCTGCCAGACAGAAGGGTCATCGCATGTTTCTTAAATGTAGCTGTTGATGCCTTTATTGTCATCATTCATATGAAAGCCGCCTGTCAAAAGCACTGAAACTTCCATAAATTTGCTGCAAATCCACTAGGATCTTCCCTAGAAAATGTGTCTTAGGGCTGAGATGGAAAGCTTATCTCCTGACTGCTTTGATTACAAATTATCTTGGGGAGTTTTATTTGCTGGAGCAGACATGCTAGTTCCTGGTAATCTTTTAACCTGAGGAGTTTGGCTCTAGGTGAGCAGAATCATAGAATCCTACAATGGTTTGGGTTGGAAGGGCCCTTAAAGACCATCTAATTAATTCCAACCCCCCTGCACGGGCAGGGACACCTCCCACCAGCCCAGGCTGCTCCAAGCCCCATCCAACCTGCCCTTCAACACTGCCAGGGATGGGGCAGCCACAGCTTCTCTGGGCAGCCTGGGCCAGGGTCTCCCCACCCTCACACTAAAGGATTTCTTCCAAATATCTCAGTCTACCGTCTTTCAGCTTGAAATGCTCTCCCTTTGTCCCCCTCCCTCCCTGCCCTTGTCCCAGGTCCCTCCCCAGCTTTCCTGGAGCCCCTTCAGGCACTGGAAGGTGCTCTAAGGTCTCCCTGGAGCCCTCTCTACTCCGGGCTGGGCACCGCAGCTCTCCCAGCCTGTCCCCGGAGCGGAGCTGCCGCAGCCCCGCGGGTCGCCCCGGGGGTGGCCCCGCAGCCCCGCGGGTCGCCCCGCAGCGCGGCCCCCCCGCCGTGTCCCGCAGCCGCGGTTGCGCGGCGCCCCCTGGCGGCCGCTGGGCGCACAGCCCGGCCGGCAGCCCCCGCGCGGAGCCGTGTCTGAGCCGTGCCGAGCCCGCCCGGGGTTGCCGCGGTACTTCCCGGTTGGACTCGAGGATCCGAAAGTTCTTTTCCAAGCAGGATGATTCTGTGATTCGTAACCAGGTCTAAGCAGAGTTATTTGTGAGGTTCGAGAGGGCAGATCCCTGAGGAGCCTGACAGCCCAGGGTGTGGGTGTTAGAAAAGCGAGGTGTGAGCTACAGTTGTCTGCTACAATTGCACTTCAAATTCAGAAGACTAAAGCAGTTTATGCCCGTGGCTTGTCACAGAATTAGCCAAGTAGCTTCCTGAATCACAGTTAGCAATAAAATATCTTGAAAAACTAGAAGAATTCCCCTAAAATTGAAAAACTGATACAGTAGTTCCATTAAATGAAAACTCCCTACGTGCAGTAACAAAGAGCTAACCCTGACAGCTTAGTGTTATGTCAGTCACAGTTTTTTAATGGGAAACCAATGGTCTTTTGAAAGCGCTTTCATAGAAAACAGTGGTCACCTCAGTGGTCACAACTCGGGGAAATGTGGTTTGTGTGCAAGTGCTGTACAGCTCTGCCTGGCTGCCATTGCCTCAGGGCAGCCCCTGAGTAGCCCCAGCACCAGGGCAGACAGGGGTGATTTGAGCTGAGCAGCTCTAAAATCAAACAGCCGTGTGGCTCTTCTGCTACAAGCATTTTGCCTGAAATTTTGTGCCATTTTCAGCTTTGGGAGGGCCTCCTGTGGCCCTGCGTGCCAAGCAGGGCTGGCAGCAGCAAGGTCATCATGCAGCTGGGGAGAATCTTGTGCCAAGTCTGGCCAGGTCGTGGTGGGAAAGAGATTGGGACCTGATAAATGAGGGGACCTGGCCTGGGAGAGGAGGCACAAGGAGCCACAGAGGTCCTTGAGCACTTGTCTTCTGCAGAGCTGCTCTGCTGCTAAAGGGAAAAGCAGGGTGAAGAGGAAGGCAGAGGAGCAGCTTCAGTATAATCTTCATTGCACTTCACTGAAGTTCCCTGGAAATTGTTTAAAGAGCCTTAAAAATGAGGCAGTTCTATTGAGAAGGTAGGCTGCCTTTGAGAGTGAAGCTGCATGGCTTGGGCTAGTAACTCATATTTTAAACTGCAGCTTTGGGTGCAGCTGGCTGGGTACAACATCTCCCCTCCATTTTCCATGGCAGCACTAGGAGATCTGACCCTTTGAGGTGACAGTGGTGTTAGTAGTTCCTGAAGGGCTTTACCTCTGTGGCAGCACCGGATGGGACCTGCCAGGAGGAGTTGGGCTCGTGGCTCACAGGGCTGTGGGCAGCTGAGTGAGAAGTGCCAGCCTTCAGTTCCTGGCAGTCATGGGCATTCACTGGGTTATTTCCAGAGGTGAGGTAGGGTTGGTTGCCGTGTGCTACATCTCAAATTATTTGGAAATCAATTGTGATAAAGGACTTGCTATTTCTTCATTACCTGTCACTCAAGAATCACATAAAAGAGCACTAAGCTCTCCAGTGCAGGGAGGTTTCTATGTAAACTGCTTCAATGAGCAAAATTAATCTTTTAAGTTGGAAAGATTTTTTTCAAAATAGTAGATATCTTCTTGGATATTTCTGGAATACCAACCAGTAGTGTTCCTCACCAGGGGTTGTTATTTTCTTTCAGCAATCAGAGAGGATGGCATGCCAGGAGGCAGAAACAAAAGCATTGGACCTGTCCAGGTAAGCATGTCCTGCTGTTTCTCCAGGGGTCCCTCCAGGTTTTGCTCCCTTGTCCTTGGCACCCCGTACAGTGGTGGGCTCTGACCGGGGCAGCAGCACAGGGTGGGATGGGGCCAGGCTTGGTCTGGCTGTGTCCTGAGCCCTGGCCTGGTGGGTGGCAGGGCTTGGGCTCTCCAGGGGTGTTAGAAACACACGTCACAAACAGCAGATTTATAGATACAGGTGGTGCCTGTCTGTCCCCAGAGGGGACACAGCGTGGTCCCAGGCTGCCTGTGTGAACACCTGAGCAGTCTGTGGCTGCAGTGACGCTCTGTCCTTTGGGAGCTGCACAAGGGCCTCCGTGCCTCGCGGTTCCCTCGGCGGCTGCACGCGGGGCACCCAGGAAATGTCTGCCTGAGGGATGGTGCAGCTTGTCTGGAGAGGGCTTGTAGAGCACGAGGTGATTCAGCACAACAGCTTGTGCTGCGTGCCTGAGAAATGATGGCTGCTTCTAGAAAAGGGCTCTTTGAAACATTTTCTGTTTATTTTAATAAAATACAAATAACACCACAAGCATTTTTTGTGCCTCTGTGCCTGTGGAGAGGTGACTCGCCCCAGTCCAAAGCCAAACCTTGAAAAGCCAAGCAACAGGGCTGGAATAAACTGTCTAAGCAATGTTTGTTTCTTGAAAGTGATGTTCAGAGTTCACTGCACTTCCTTGCAGCCTGTTAACCCAAGGTCTTTCCACACTGTGTGACAGCCTTGCTAAGGGGCATGCACAGAATTTAAAAAAAAGCCCAGAGGCTGTGTTGCATTTTCCCCACCACTGATGCAGCATTTCTCTAGGAGCACACCTGGCTCTTTTTTGAAGCTGTAGGCTACCAGGAATTCCTTTCCTTTTTTTTTTTTTTCTCTAGTCCATTTTAGCTTTATATATATATATTAATTACTCTCTAATACTTGTTAGAAGTATTAGATGCTTGATTATTTCTTTAGGTGTCACCTATTTCTTACCTGAGGAAAAACAGTGAACAGGGATTCCCTGTAAACGTTCTGACTGATTTCATGTGTCACCTTGCCTCTCCCAGTTGCTCTCTCAACTGGAGCCTGCCCCACTCCTGTTTGCCTGTACCTCTGCCCAATGCTGAGTGATGTTCCCAATGAACTGGCCTCAGTTGCTTCCAGGTTTTTCACTGCATGACAGCTGCTGATTTACAGCTCATTCCTGTCTGTGTTTGACATCTTTTCATGTGTCTGTTACTGTCACTGGAATTGCACTGCAGGCCCTGGAGGTCACTGTAAGCAGCTGTAAATAGTGTTGTTCCTGTACATTGTTAAATGTGAAGGAGAGCTGTGGTATCTGCAGGGATGGTGAAGGGTTTCTCTGGGTGCAGGGCAGTTTCAGCACTGCTGGATGTGGCCGTGTGGTCGAGGTGTTCCTGTGCAGAGGATCTGCCTTGTTTCTGTTCTCAGCTGAAGTAACTGTAATGGTCGTGTGTTCGACAGATATCTGAGGAAGAGATCGAGAGAATTATGTCTGGGCAAGAATTTGAGGGAGAGGCAAACATGTCATGGAGCAACAACGGTGACAGTGACCATAGTTCCCCTGGAAATGGAGTTTCTGAGAGCAACCAGCCTTCACCCGTTTCTACTCCATCTTCAAGGTGGGAACAACTCCTGGCAGAATTCCTTGTTACCGTAATCTTGACTGTCTTTCCATGAATGATAATTTGGGTCAGTGTAGGAAAAATAAAACACAAGTGCATCTTTGTGTAAGCTGAGCGTGCTGCAGATTCTGACATCTCTGTTCTGAGAAAGGCAGCACTGGATTGAAAAGAACTGGGAGAGGAAATGCTTGCAAGCAAATGGAAAAGGAAGCAATGTTAAGTTCAAATTATATTTCAAATATAGCTCTTAGTTTGTATTGATAGTTTTTTCTGCAGATCATAGGAGTTTGACTACTTGTCCCTGTTCTGCATAAGCCCTTTTCTAAATTGTGCTCAGATTTTGAAAAGTAATTACTCCATTTAGGTGACTAATTGATGGTGTTACATTAGTGTTGGTTACTGCTTGACTGGGCTCCTGATGGAGCCTTTGAGTGTAGATACCACCAGAATCTCAGGTGGGCTTTCCATCTGCTTTCAGCTGCATCTTTAACTGGGAGATACTTGTGTTCACTGGCTGTGTCAATTTTTAATTTACAATCCTAAATTCTGGCTCTGTGCAGAAGCTGGGATGGAACTGCTGGATGCAGTTGTGTTTCTGGTTTGCTCTCCAAATGGCTGCTCAGCAGCAGTTCCCAGATCTCCCTTAGGTGGAACCAGCGCTGGGCTCAGGATGAGGTGATGAGGCATCTGCTCTGCAGGCTCTCAGCTATTTCCAGCCTCGGGTTTAAATGCTGTTTTCCATTCTGTTTTCTCTCCCTGTTTTTATTAACATTTCTGGAGCTGGATGCAACACTTTAACGGGTCGGGTGGAACTTTGAGGGTATATTAAAAAGCTTTTCCTTTTCCAGTAGGTCTGTGGAGCTGAACGGGTTCGCTGCACTCAGGGATCAGTACATCGGGACGCCGGTGTCCACGCACTACCAGTACCTGCCGCACCTTTTTAGCTACTCTGCTCACTCGGCTCTGATGCCCCCCCAGACACGCAGCCTGGACCCCCAGTCACACAGTCTCATCAACCAGCTGGTGTCGGCGGAGGACCTGGAGCCGCTGGGCACCCCGATGCTCATCGAGGACGGGTGGGTGGGTGCAGGTCCCAGGGCCCTGCTCTGTGTCCCAGCCAGGGGGACACGCGGCTCCAGCTGCTGTTGTGGGGGCTGCTGAGGGCAGGGGGTCAGCTGGGGGGACACGGCCCCAGGGAGAAGATGCAGCCCTAGTGCAGGCAGCAAATCAGACTGTGTTCTGTGGGCAGCTGGTGCCCGAGTCTGGGACTGGCTGGCATGTGTAGACCTTGTGTGTGGGGAGGGTGCCCCCAGGGCTGGGGGTCTCCCCTCACAGCCCCCAGCTGGGTGCTGGCTGTTGTGGCTCCCACTGCCAGGGGATGCTCTGGGCACCAGCACATTGGGCACTTGCACACAGATTCCTGTGGTGTTTGCCTTGCTGTTCAGGTGCCTCGCAGATGATGTCATTCAGTTTTGTTACTGGTTTTATGCCATTATTAACTTCCTGTTAACTGTGCCTGCAGGTATAAGGTGACGCAGGCAGAGCTGTTTGCCTTGTTGTGTCGTCTGGCGGATGAATTGCTTTTCAGGCAGATTGCTTGGATCAAGAAGCTGCCGTTCTTCTGTGAGCTCTCCATCAAGGACTATACCTGCCTGCTCAGCTCTACGTGGCAGGAGCTGATCCTGCTCTCCTCGCTGACTGTTTACAGCAAGCAGATCTTTGGTGACCTTGCAGATGTCACCTCCAAGTACTCTCCCTCTGATGACGAGCTGCACAGGTGAGACCTCAGGCTGAGCCCCTGGATATGGGAGTACAGTTTAGGGATGGAGGAGCTGTTGGGAAGACAGTGGTCAGGCACGTGCTTCTGGCCCTGTGACCAGCTAGGTACCTCTCCTGGGACAGGTTACCTCACCTGCTGCTTTTGCCTTTTCTGTTTTTTGTTCCTGGCTTAGCAAGTACACCAGTGGTAGTCAGTGTTGAATCAAAGCTTCCTTCTGCAGGGGAAGGCTCATGGTGCTGTGTGGTGCTGTTTGAAGTTCCTGCAGCAGTGCTGTCTGCCTCCAGCACAGCCCCACAAGCTGCCTTTTTTGTGGGGAGAATAAAACTAACCAACCCTTTGGGTAACCCTGAGATACAGAATGGAAGGTCTTACTTAAAAACCCTGTGAGCCAGTGGAAGGGTTGATCACAGAGCTGGTTGTCTGCATTATCAAAGTGGGCATTATTAATTGCTATTTCATTGTTTTGATTACATAAATTTAAAGATGTTGCAACTCAGCTTTTGTTTTTTCCATAGTACGTGCTATGTGATGCTCTGGGAACCTGCCTTTCATTTATCATTTTGGTCAGGGTGTTGTGTTTTGCTTTGGGTGTTTTGTTTCGTAGTCTTGGTGCCAGGCAGTTCCTCCTTTTGGGAGCAGCAGACTCGGCCTCACAGATTATGGTAGAATAGGTAGAATTTACAGGAACTGCTGCTCACCTTCCCTTTTAACATCTGCCCCATTTGCACTCTGGCCTTGCTGGGTTTGTTGGTTTTGCAAGAGTCACCAGGAGATCTAAGTGTCTGGTGGGCAGAGATTTAACATCCTGCTGTGGTCCTAAGCCATTGCAGTGTCTAAAGGTTCCTTGAGGTTCCTTTGTGCATCTGTTTTGAGGACCAGAGGGGCTGGCTGAAACCATGGCAGGAGCAAGTGGAGGAGCTGAGGGCTGGACCCAGGTGTTTCATTTCCTGGGGCAGGTTCCCCCAGGAAAGGTTCTGCTTGGCCATTCATCGTGCATCTGGTGCTGCTTCTGTGAGGAACTGTAAGGGTCGTAGAAAATCATAAGAACACTTGTTCCTGCATTCAGCTGTCTTGTTCCTGCTGTCCTGGTCAGATCCTCAAAAGAGAAGTGTTTGTTTCATTTTGGGTTTGCAGTAAATACAAGCAAGAGGTATGAGAAGAAGACAAAGGGGGAATCCTTGCCCTTCAGAAAGCAGCAATGCAGAGCTGGTCCTTCAGAGCTCTGTGTATGTGGATGAAAATAGGTATTCTTGGGAGTGCAATGTTTCTGCAGTCTCTGCTTCTGATTTGGCTTTTCAAGTATCATTAATTGTTTTCGGTAACATGGGAAAATGCACACCCAAAAAAAACCATTTAACTGAAGTTGGACAGATGAGGGGTCTGGAGCTGCCTGGCTCCCTGCCAGTCATCTCTCTGGTAGCTCAGCCAAAGCTCCCCTGCCGGCGGGCGGCCGCGGGGCGGTTCATGGGTGTTGCTCTCCCTGTCTGCAGCACTTGTGGAAAAGCTGGTCCCTTTGGATTTGAGAGGGGCTCTTTGGAGAGGTGTCTGACTTGTGGGTTCCTCCAAGGGCCCCCGTTCCTCTGGTGTCGATCAGCAGTGATTGCAAACCCAAGTCCATTAGATCTCATGGCGGGCTGAAGGGATCTTGCAGAGCTGAGCTGGGCTGGGGTTCGTTCCTGTTCTTATTTTGCACAATGATGGGAGCAATGGGAATGCTTAGGTAGGTGACAAATGCACAGGATGGGCTCCCCAGCCCCTGTGTTTTAATCTCTCCTAAAACCTGGCTAAATGTTCTGTTTGCCTGCTAGATCAAATGTTTTCTTTTATTGTGCTGTTTTTCTAGAGATGAGTATGAAGTGAATAGATTCCTGACCTCCCCCAGCACTCCTGATAGTGCTTCCCTTCCCCCTCCTCCCCAGCTGATCCTGGTAACTCCCAGCCAGCAACTTGCTTGGTGTAAACTGTAAGGAAAAGTGTGTGGAGGAGTCAGTCCTCGAGAAGAAATAGGGCTGTGAAAAACAGAACAGCTTTGTTTGAAAGGGGGAGGAAAGTATGTGCAGAAAAGTAAGACAGTTCAACTGCAGGAATGAGAGAAGAGCTCTCCTGGATTTATGAAGTGATGAGTGGCTGGTAAAAATGTGCATGCTTTAAAAACAATTAAACCCAACAGATGACTGAGTGGTCTTTGTGCTCATTAACTTCTTGAGCTTTGCAATCTTGCACCTGCAAGATTTTTAGTGTCAACTTGAGAGCAAGAAAACTTGTACAACTTTAGATTAGCCAACAAGGCTTTCATCACTTTCAATATTACTTTCCTGAAGAAGTGACCTGCAGTTCAGATAGCTTGTTTTCACTTCTCTGAAGTCAAACTCCACCGTGCATTTTACAAATAACTTTGAAGTAAACAAATACACATGCCAAAATAAGGTATTATTTGCTGAAAAGGTTCTATTTTTGTTCTATTCAAAAATGGCTTTCTGGCTGTGCTCTTATTCTTGTGCAGTACAATGCTAGAGTGCAGCTGAAGCTTCCCTGAACACTTCTGTCCCACTTCTGAGCACTTTTGCAATATGTGGTTTCTTTGAAACTGAAGGCATTGCTGTGAGAGGTGTTCACAAGAGGCCCTTCTGGCCACTGGCACACGTGGGATGGTCTCTGGAGTGTGTTTGTGGGCACTGGCAGCCCTCTGAGCACTCCAGCTCTGCCTCTGCCTGCTGCCTACCCCATGGCAGTTCAGCACCCCCTTTTGCAGGAGGGCCTTGGTCTGCACCTGCAGAATCTCCACCAGGCAATTGCCTGGGAGATTTTGGGGAGGTTTGTGGTTGCTGTGCAATGGTGTGCCAGCTCCTGCCCACCTGTGTGCCCACTTCCCTTGGCAGGCCTGGGTGCTCAGGAGAACGTGCAGTGGCACAGAGTCAGGGCAGATGTGGGTGGTGGATCCTGATCCCAGCAGTGGATCCCTGACAGTCCACACCAGCAGCACTGCTTCTCTGGCTGGATCTTTACTAAGCACAATGAATCCTGCACATGCAGTTTGAGGGGGAAGGGTAGGGGGACACAGCATGTGCACAATCCTCACTGAAGTGCAGGGAAACAGAAGCATAGAGTGTGTCTACAAGCACTCAAAAAGTGTGGGTCCATCAAACCTTTTCCTCTGTCAGAGCAGGCTGGTGATGAACTGAAGTGCCATGAGATGGTTAAAACTCCATTTTCTAAAACACCTGCAGCAGTCAAGTTTGTAACTGAGTTCTTTTCCTTCTACATGAACCTAATGGTGCCAGCACACTTGAAGCAGTTTTGATGAGGATTTTTTGAATTCTATTGCAAGATGTTAAAATCTCTGAAGTTACTTTGAAGCTTCTTGCTTTTATTGCATGGACTGTGTCCTTTGATGTGTGATCTCTGTCCTCCAGATTCAGTGAAGAGGGCATGGAGGTGATGGAGCGGCTGATCTACCTCTTTCGCAAATTTAACCAGCTGAAGGTCAGCAACGAGGAGTACGCGTGCATGAAAGCCATTAACTTCCTCAATCAGGGTGAGTCGATGAAGAGGAGGTATCAGTCCCACTGGAGAAACTGTCCAAAACATTCTGAGCAGTCTTTGCTTCCCTGATGAGAAATGGGAAGAAGGGCTCTGAGACCCTTGAGGACTCAAGCTCAGAACCCTCTCTGGACCTGCAGAGCTTGGGTATCCATGTAGAGAAATCCTGGAAATGTTTACCTTCAGGGTAGATACTTTGGTCATCTAGTTGGCTTCTTACTATTTAGATTCTATACCTAATACTAACTCTCTAAAGGGAATAGTAATCCCAAATGAAATATTAATGGGCAGGCAGTGGATTCTGCCTGAAAAGGGACTGGACCCTCAGTTGATGCCCCAGCCCATTAAAGCCCAGCCTGCTACAAGCCCTGGACATTTCCAAATCCATCCACAGTCATTTCTCAAACATGAAGGAAGTTCCTGGTCACTTCCTAACAACTGTAGTGGTCTGAAATATTTTGGAACAGATCTAGTTTGTTTGTTGTGCTTGTCCCTGTCTCCACTCTTGCCTGTTGTCTCAATACACTGCTTGTGGATCCCTTTCCCACGCATCTGTCATGGTGCCACGTCTGTGGGGCCTCACAGGACACTTCTTCATGTTGTAAATGAAGACAGCCGTTGAGAGGCAAATGCTCAATGGATGGTGTTCAGCTGTAATTTTGGAAATAAATGTCCCCAAAGTCTTTTGTGCAGTGAAAGATAGTTGCAGTCTGTGAAACGTGCTGTGGGTCCTCTCCTCCCCCCGTGCTTCCAGCAGCAGATAGTGCTGACGCGTCAGTCCGTGCCGGGCTGAGGTTCCGGTTTGCTTCCCTGGGCAGTTTCCTGACACTGGATAATGCACTTCTCGAGCTGTCTCCATTGTTTTCTGAAATGTATTTTCATTAACTTCCTGTCTTCTTTTATTTTTAGTTGAAGTTTGCAATTTTTTATGTGAAATACCTGGGGATTATTTTTACAAGTCAGCTTTTGGGCAGTAGATAAATGTCTCTTCCGTCAGATGGTCTCGCAGCTCTGAGCCTGCACCGTGGTGCTGCAGCTTCCCTGCTCCAGGGCACGGGATCCCTCCCAGGATGCAGCAGCATGCTGATGCTGTTGGTTATGCTGGGCAGTGGGGCCTTCCTGCCAGTTTGGTAGCTTGGAAAAGTCCATTTTTCCTTTGTGTACATCACCTGACATTAGTGCAGCTGAATTTACAAATAAGAAGCTGACAAATTTCTAAAGCTCATATGACATAATTCTTAAGCAGATGCAGGGAAATGTGGTGATACCTTGAATTAGAGGGTTGAGCACCTTCCTCAGCCAAGATGCTAGAGCTAGAATCAACATGTATCTGTCCAGGGAAGTCATATCCTCGATCGCCTGTAATGACTAAACCTTAACACTCAGCTGCTTTCCACCAGGCAGAAAGGGCTTCAAGTTGCTGAAGGTATTGCCTCCAGGAGCATCCATGGAGCTGTGCAGATGAGCAGCTTGGGACATTGCTGCTCTTTTCCTGGTGGTTTTGGAAGGGAATCCTATACCCAGAGACATGTGGAAAGGTGCATCCATGATGCAGGCATGCCTGGAAGGAAGGTGGGAGGTTTAGTATTTGTCCAACTGGGCACTTGAAGCCAGTCCCTGAAGCAGAGACCCAGCTTAGCATTTTAGCCATCAGTCTTTCCTGAATAAGAGGTAGTAAGTGTGAGGCTGCTGCTCTTCTAGAATGTTTTTGTCGCGTTGTCACTGGTCATATTCCCTTGCAGACATCAGGGGTCTGAGCAATGCGTCCCAGCTGGAGCAGCTCAACAAGCGGTACTGGTACGTCTGCCAGGACTTCACTGAGTACAAGTACCCACACCAGCCCAACCGCTTCCCAGATCTAATGATGTGTTTGCCAGAGATACGATACATTGCAGGTAACTTTCTGAGCTCTTCTCCCACTGGGATCATGTGCAAGTTATGAAGTTGGTTTTAAAAGAAAATTAATTTATAACAGTGAAATTCTTGTTGACTTTGGTGGAGGATGTTTGTGGGGGACCTTTTTCTATTGAAGCTTGTTACTTGCCTTTAAGCTGCCCTCCTGCTGCCCCAGCTCACCCCGTCAGGGTGGCTCTTTGCAAGTTGTCCCTGTGATGCTGGTGGTCACAGTGTTGGGTCCTGCTCTGGGAAGACCTGCCTGGCTCTGACCTGCTGCCCTTTAAGTACTTCAGTCAGGTTCTCATTTTATTTTCTTCCTCTCAGTCCCACCTTGGAGGCATTTTGTCTCAAAAGGGTGCAATCTGGTTTGAGTAGTTATAAGAAATAGAGAGATCCTTGAAACGCTGCCTAATTAAGGAGCAGGTGCTGAGCCGAGCAAGGAGCAGATCTGCAGCATAACCCCAAGATCTCAGCCCACCTGGACCTCTGAAATCTGTGGGCAAATTTTCAGATGCAGTTGTGTCACTGATGAGATCTACAAGGTCTGATGTTACTAAAACATTGTTCCTGGATGTTATGGCAAAGGGAGATACTTGCCTCCCTGTGTCAAGGCTCCGTGTGTTTTATCCTACTCTGTTGTAACAAACTAGATAATAATCACAGAGGAGCTCTTGTAATTTACTCATTGAGATCAACAAGGGAGTTTGAGGAGAGATGGGATTTAGGCTTTCCCAGTTTCTATAAATACTGTGCCATTGTGGAGAAACCATTTTGATCTGACTTGGCCCATTTATTTTGCCTTCAATTCAGTAAATAATAAATCCTGTTGTGTCCAAATGAATATCAAATGTCTAATGTAGCACTAGGATGATTAACTGGTTCGCTGAGAGGTTCAAGGTAAAACCATCTCCAGCGTTGCAGGCTTAGGTGTCTCTGAAATCTGATTCAGGAGTGGCTGATAATTCTGTTTTATTTTCTTACCAGGAAAAATGGTGAATGTCCCCCTGGAGCAGCTGCCTCTCCTCTTTAAGGCTGTTCTACATTCCTGCAAGACAAGTGTGAGCAAAGAGTGAGCCCAGCTCGCCCCGGCCGGTGCCTTTCGCTGCGCCTCCGGCAGGGAGCCGGCTCACCCAGAGAGGGGCAAACGCCATCCAGGCAGGGATGGGGCAGTGGCTGTCCCTGCCAGTGTAGCAAGAATCTTTTTTGTTTGTTTTTGTTTTTTTACTCTTTTTTCCTATCTATTTATTTCACGACAGAGTTGAATGTATGATCTTCAACACGATGCACATGGTTCTGTATGAATGCAGCAGATGCGTTCTCCAGCGGTTTACAGAATGTGAAGATGTTTAATGTTACAGTGTTTGTTAGGGTTAGTTCTTTTGTATTTTGGGGGCTGGGGACCGAGATGACTAAGACTACCTCAAGGAGAAGATGCTGTTCATGCACTGCTCTTCCTGTGATCTGTATCCAAAAGCTTTTGTCGTAGCGAGCACACGGCCCCACCGCGCCGCCGGAGCTGTCGGTGTCCCCAGCGGACGGGTTTGGAGAAGCGGGTGTTAGAGAAGTGCCAAGCTTTTTTTTTTTTCTTTCTTTAAATATAAGAATGATTTTTAAAAGGCAGGGAGTGGAGGAGAAGGAAGAGTCTGTCTAGCCAGTTGGTTTATTTCCTCCTGGTGGTTTCCAGGTGCAGTGGTGGCTCCTGTGCTTCCCCCATCCCAGCGGGACGGCAGCGCTGAGAGGTGCGAGGGCGGCAGGAGGGGGCTCTGCCCTGGCCCCTGCTGCCTCCCTGTTGCTGCAGGCTTTCCGTGCCACTGAGTGGGGTTGCTGCAGTTGTAGCAGCCTGCTGGTGTGACACAAAGGTACTCTTGTTGCTAGAGAACTGCAAGTAATTTCTCATTGCTTCCTTAACATCCATTTTAGGTTCACAAAAGCAGGAAAAACCTACTTAGGGAAGAGGCAGAGTTGCCCTTTTTAGTGTATTTCTCCAAGGTGGTGACCACTGAGGAGCTTCTGCATTGCACCAATCCCAGGCAGCCTGTTTCTGGGACCAGTTAACATACCCTGTGGTTAAATGTGACCTGTGTAATGGGGACAGGAGACTCCAGTGTCCCCTGGCATGGCTTTCTTTGCTGGACTTGGGGAATGCACAATCCATAGTTGTATTCTGCCAGGACTGTTCTGCTACTTGTGGGATCCCTTCTTAACAGGAAAAAATGGTGTTAGTGCAGTACTTGGTGAACTGTTCTGTCCTAGGTGTTGCAGGGCTTGGATTTTCCATCTTGCGCCTCCACACTTCTGCGGAGAGAACTGGTTTAATGACAACTAACTGGTTAGCTGTTTGGGGAGTTGCTAAGTGCTGGTGTTCATCTGAAAATGAGTATTCTCATGAGTAGCCTCCTGGCTTCCTGCTGCTGGTAGTGGGGAGGTTGGATGAGATGCTCTTGTTCTCATTCCTTCATTAAGAATTAACATTGGAGGACTCAGTGACTCTCCTAGGCAGCCTTGTTGCCCTGGCTGGGTTTCCTTCCCTGTGTCCTTAGATATGAATCTGATGATAATGTAGCAAGAAGGTTCATCAACAAATGTTTGAATGCTGTTTAAAAAATATTTTGTATAACAGCTTCTGTTCCTTCGGGGTAGGAAGGGCCAGTTGGTACCTTTTTGTCTTCTCCTGGTGACAGCTGTGTGGCACAAAGTGGGGCCTACTCAGAGGTGCTGGAACTGCTGCCAGATGAACGTGGTGATGAACAGGAGAGAAATCTTGCTCACCAAAATTGTCTTTCCTTCCTCTTCTCCCAGCGAGTGCTCCCTGAGCTGCATCCCAAGGGACTCAGTGGCCTTGGCACCCTCTGGGTCCAGCCTTGGTGGTGCCGTGTCCCGGGCAGGGCTCTCCCAGGAGAGGCCCTGTGGGCTGATCATGGGCAGTCTCGCTGGGGCATCGTCCAGCAGGATGGTTTCCCTTTTCCAAAAGCTGCTCATTGTCATTATTTAAGTAGGATGTTACGGGTAACAGCTGCTGGGCTCAGCAGCAGTTCAGCTTGAGCGACCTTCACAATCCAAGGGGCGTTCCGTAAATCTCATTTACTTCCTGACTGTAAAATG
The DNA here is from genome assembly GCF_020740795.1 of Apus apus. Classification (NCBI taxonomy): domain Eukaryota; kingdom Metazoa; phylum Chordata; class Aves; order Apodiformes; family Apodidae; genus Apus; species Apus apus. The sequence continues at coordinate 10,848,311 of NC_067300.1, read as the reverse complement.
AGACAAGCGTGGATTTCTCAGGAAGCCTTCTGCATACAGCCTATACCTCAAGTGTACAAGGGAAGAGTTTAGTGTATCTGTTTGTGAGTTAGAAAGTGTTTCTCAGCTTTTAAGTTTAATTTCCAAATAGCTTGATGTGATCTCTTTATTACGGGTTATCTTCTGGCTTGCTGTTTATACACTCAAGGAATTGTTACAATTGCATAGGAGTATTCTGCAGTTACTGAATTACTATGATCTGTTGAGGAATAAGAGTTTGTTTTAACTAGTGTACTTCAAAATGGTCATCTCCTTGCCAAATACCCAACACAAATATTCTGCTAAATATTCTGTGTTTATCCAAAATTTACTCCCAAGACTAATGCTGTATCAACAGCAGCAAAAAGCCTGAATTCATTTATGATGATGAATAGACCATAATGTTCTATTTTCTGTTGTATAAAGCAAATTTTGCAGAGGTTGATTGGCAGCAGTATCCGTTACCAAATAACCCATTTGTTGTGGGGAGCAGAAGAGCCTTGCTAAACTGACGAGTAAGGGAGAAGCTCAAACGCTGACCCCAGACCCAGCTCCCCAGCAGTCACACTTAATATCTTCTGCACCAAGTCCTCTAATGACTTGTATTTTTTAAACAGGGTAAAGTGAATGTGTTGCATTGCAAACTCAGGTATTATGAGAAGGTAGGAATGTAGCTAGAGATGTAGAGACATTAGGTCAGTCAGTAGATGTATTTGTGAATTTGGTTTGAAGGACACCCTGGAAAGGTGGAATTTTTGTTCCATTCTTCACCTAACATTCGGTTTACAGGGACTCATATTTTATTTGTGCTTAATGCTAGTAGGGGGAAGTTCATTATCTTTGGTATCTATCTGCTCTTGCTTATCTGACCTTCTGTCATAGAGGAATCAATCAACAATAATAGTCTTTGGTAGAATTTTCTGCCATGACAAGTCAATTTTTATCCCCGATTTGAAAGATGAATTGGCTGACTGACCCCCTCCTCTCCTTCATAGTATTTGTGCAGATGGAAAGCTGAAGAGCTACTTTTAATCTGAACAGAGACTTGGGACATAAATTTGAAGTGCTGAGTCTCCTGCCTGCAGAGGAGCTCTGCTGTGGTGTCCTCAGGGCTGTGTCCCTGGCAGCTTGTGGCCCAGTGCTGGAGCAGAGCTGCTGCTGTCACAGATGGAGCTCAGTCCCCACCACATGGTGAGTCCCCAGGACCTGAACAAAAGCCTTCGGAAAGCCCCTGGGTTTTCTTCCTCTGCCTTTGGGTCAGGCTTCTGTCTGTGAGCTGAGCCTGGACTCTACTGTGCATGTCGGTGGCAGGTCCTTGTCCTCAGTGTGCCCAGCCCCTCTGGAGGGCTGGGATGGGGGATGGGCAGGATGCTCAGGGCTGCCTGGTACCTCAAAACTGGTGGGCTCTGGGCAAAACCAGTGGAGCAGGAGGTGACTCCAGCGTCCTGCAGACACATGAGCTCCTGTCTAATTGTTAATAACATCTTGCCGGTTGCCCAGGCAAAGGCTGGAGCTCATGTGGTGCCTCTTGTTGCCAGTTCCTCCCTCTCCCTGCAGGGCAGGATTCACCTGCACTTTGCCCTTTAGGCTCCTGCACAGAACTGCAGCCACCTCAGGTTAAGGGGTTTAAGTGTTGTCCTTCAAACCAACCTTTTTTTAAAAAAAACTTGAATTTCTTTTTTCTTTACTGCATTTTTAATAACAAACAAAAAAAAGATTCTCCTGTGAACGTGCTATTTACTGTTCATTTTTTCTTCTTGGTTTTGATCTGAAGCTGTGAAGCTTGGTGTCTGTGAAAATGTTATTTCTGTATTTCTCAGGATAATAAGCGGCAATCATCCCTGCCACAGAAAGGGCAGGAGAAAGGGGGAAACTTGGGGAACTAGTTTTAAGTATGAAGCTAATTTTTAAGTTGTAGATGATGTATAAATCGAGGGTAATACATAGGATGTCAGTATCAAGCTGTGGTGTTTCTCTGGGTTCACCGTGTGTTGTTTCCAACACACAGAAGCTCAGGGATAAGTATTTAAAATGTGACGCAGAGAAACCCTAGTTTTGATGTTGCAAAAAGCTGCTTCTTTCATGGCTTGTTTGGAGGACCCATTGAAAGCTGAGTGAAGCCCCATATGGAGATTATAGGGCAAAAAACTTTTGGTTTGGCTCTTGGGAAGTTTGCCTGCTAAAAGATTTGAGGTGGTCTGATGGGAAGAGCATCTCAAAGGGGTGTCCAAAGGGCTCATCCCGCCCGGCGCAGCCACGGGCAGTGCTGGCACCGAGCAAGAGTCAGCACCAGTGTGCAGGGCTGACACCCACCTTCCCAGCAGTCTCACTGGCCGGGAGCTGCAGATCTGAGTTTAAACCCGCCCTGCAAAAGACTGGGGAGGCCAATCCAGGCAATATCTTCCCCTTGGGGAAAAAAAAAAGTTGAAAAGAGCTCCTGTGCAGCTGACCTCTAACAAGTCTATGAAGGAAGCAACGTGGTTCAGTGGAAGAAATGCCCCCAAAGGCAAAAAGAAACAGAAATTGAAACCAGATGACGATCAACCTTAACAAAGCCTTTTGTGATTCATTGTTTTCTTTCAATTTATAAAATGTCTTGTAATAGTTGATAACATTATTGACTCGATTTCCATAACAAAACTACCTCGTGTGACATCCTGTTTATCATCTCAAAGGGATTGTGTGAAAAACAAAATCCTGCCCATGTTCATGGCCAGCGGAGAACGGGCGGTGGCGGCTGGAGGTTTGTGTCCCTCCCCCTGGGTTGTGCCTGGGCTCCTGTTTCTGCCGCAGCGTTTCAACCCGCGGGCGACGGCTTTGACTTCGCATCCCGCCGGGACTTGCGGGAAGGTGCTGGGCTGTTCCCGTGCTCCCACCTGGCACTGCTGTGCCGTGGTGGTGACAGTCACTGCTGTGTCCTGCTGCTGTGGCCGTGTGTCCCCGCGCAGTGGGGAGGCCTGTGGTGCTGCTGGGGGCTGAGCTCCAGCATCCCCCCGGCAGAGCGCAGCCCCTGCCCGCAGCTGCGGGGCAGGATGTGGCTCTTGCCAATTTGGTGCTGCTTGGTGCCCAGCAAACCACGGGCCAGTTCCAGCTCTGTCCTGGTGCAGAGGTGATGCAGAGGCTGTGTTTGTAGCCTGGGAGCTGGCAGAGCCCTCGTGTGAGCATGCAGGGCAGCTCCAGGAGGGAGCAGGTCCACTGCCCTGCCGTGTGCTTCTGTCGGCCCTGTGCTGGTTTGCAGGATATTTCCAAGATGGATTGATCCTGGTCTTTTGGGTCCTTCGCTGATGTTCCAGGTGATGGTTTCTCCCAGCAGAACACTTCATTTTTCCCACGATCCCTTGTATAAATCAGGGAAGCAGGATGTTGCCTCGGCATGACACACAGTGAGCGTTGGCTGGGGCAGGAGAAGTGTCTGAGGAGCGGGCACCGTGCTGCGCGCGGAGCTGCCACCAAGGGGATGTTTCTGCCCGTGTGTCTCGGGCACAGCTGGTCCCCCTGGTGTGGAGGAACCAGCACGGGTCCGTGTCAGCCCGACCTGCCTTCTCTGCTGCTCTGCTCTGTGACTTGACTACCTGTGGAAATGTGACCAATAAGTGTTGAACGCATGTTTAGCGAGTGTTAGCTGTATGAACTAATAAATGTGAATTGTTCTGCACCTGTGGCCTCTGCTGTTCCCTTGCATCTTCCCCCCTCAGCAGCAGCTCTTCATCATCAGGGTGATGATTCCAGGTGGTAGCCATGGTGCTGTCCTGCCTGTGCCATCCTACTGTGGAGCAGCTGGAATCTTCTGTGGGTCTGGAGAAGGCTTCGGTGTGATTGGGGGTGAGGTGGGTGCACAAGTGGGATCAGGGTGGGGGTGAAGGCTTGCACACCCTCTGGACCCTGCTGTGCGATGGACACACGGTGCTGCCCTGCCTGGGCCACGGGGAGAGGGTGGCAGGATGGGTTTTCTCTGTTTGGTCACCACTGTTGCAGCCTGGGGTGCTCACCCTGTTCCATGTGACACAGCCACACCACTGCTGTCACCTGGGGGGTTCCTCTCTGTGGGAGGGCCAGGACACGGGTGGTTGGGGTGGGCAGCTGTGGCTGTGGGTGCAGCGGGAGGAGGGTTTGCACCAGCAGCAGGAGCAGACCCATGCAGCAGCAGCTGCTGCAGGCAGGAGGAACAATCCAAACAAGCAAACACCAGAAATCCTTGACCAGCGTGCTCCAGAGAGAGACTGCAGAAATCATTTCGCCATCTCTTGTGTTGCTGAGGTGGGTGTGGGTTAAAAGACAAAGCACTTTTCTTGTTTATGTTTCTGTGCCCATTAGAGCCCGTCCTTAAGGCCCCCTCAGGGCTGCTGCCCCAAGTGAGCAGCCACGCTGCTGCTCGCCCCACAGGGCTGCCACTGCTGGACTCAAAAGATGGAAATTCTTCCTTTTAAATGTTTAGGAGCTCTTATGCTTAAGAGTGTTTAGGATTTACCCACCCCCACCCCACCCCCCCACGCTGATTAAAATAATGGGAGAGTCTATGACAAAGAACTAGCAGTCAAGTGGCTGCCTTTGGGCATGGGGGGATGCAGCCCACCCCTTATTTCTCCTGAGCTCAAGGGTTTTGTCACCAGTGGAGCTCCTGGCTTTGCCCATAGAGCTGCTGGATTGTAATAAGCAGTTTTTGTGGGAGGTCTGTCACCAGCTGCAGGGCAGAGAGGTGCCCTCCTAGAGAGCACGTCCTTGCTTCAATCCTAGCATGAGCCATGCTACCCTGCTCCTCTGCCAAGTGCTTTCCTGTCTCCTGCCCTCTCCGATGTGTTACTTTTTCTTATTCCCAGTGATTCTCCCCTCCATGGTGCAGCTTGAATGGCTTTGATGCTCTGACCTGGATTTATTCCCCAAAGGGGGCCCTGAAGGTCAGTGGTGCTGGGGCTCCCAGGGAGGTGGCAGAGGATGCTTTGCACACATGGGGTGTTGGGTTTGTCCAAACCAAGTGAGAGGCAGTGGGGTTAGGTGGCCTCTCCCCTCACCCTGCACTGGCACAAGGGCTGCCTGAAGAGCAAGACTGGAGTGGGAAAAGTACCAGCATATTTTAATTTCCAGCTCAGCCTCTACTGACCACTGTATTTTGATTAGCCCTCTGCTTCCTTTTCATCTCGGAGCCGCGGCTGGTGACAACTGCCACAGCCTCGTGCGTGCAGTGCAATAGTTTATCACCGAAGGCCAGCGGCTCTATGAATCCAGAGCCGGCGCTGAACAAATCACGCTGTCACTAACGTCAAACTTGTTAACCTGATCTTTGGTGGATCACTAGTGTCAACATTGCATGGGACATACATTATCAGGCCCAAGGACTTTGGGAGATGCGTTTGTCAGGCTGCTCTGTCAAAGTCCAACTCTTGACCTTCGGAAAGTAACTTTCAAGGATAAGCTGCTCTCTTAAAAAGGGTTGCTGTTCCCAGGAGTGTCACCTCACGGCTGCTGGCTGGGACAGGGCTGTGCAGTGGGGCTGGGTCATCATGTCTGTGGTGGTCGTGTCATCCCAGCAATGGGTGAAGGATCTGCTGGGATGGTCCTGTGGAGTGTCTTACAGGGCTGGGGATAGTTTTCTATTGATGTCCATCACTGGCCACATCAATTCCCTGAGTTTCTCCTCATCTTGTCACCAACTGCTCTCACATTTTCCCTCACTTGTTGTCCAGTCACTGTCCCTCTGGAGTTCAAGCCTGAAAACCGGTCAGTTGATGCAACAGACTGGTGGGTTGCTGTTTACTGGACTATCACAGTTCTCTCATGTCTCGGTTTGCCAAGGGCAGGTGCCAGAATTGCTCCTGGTGTTTCTGATGGGGCTGGTCACCGCTACAGAGGGCAGATGAAGGACGGACGACTACAGCCCAGATGGTAACAAGAGGTGTCTGCTCCTGGTAAGTTCCTCCCCAAGCTCCTGGAGGTGGTTTGGTTTCATGGCACCTTTGCTGGGCATGGTACCCATGCTTGGCTACCCCTGCATGGGGCTGTGTGGTGATGAGGTAGGACTGTGCCAGAGCAGATGTGGCTTATGGCTGTGTGGACCCTGAGGTGGGTGCTGGATTTGAGCTTCATGTCCCTGTCCCCACAAGCTGACCCTGCTAATCAGCTGTGAGAGAGAGAGAGAAAACTGGAGAGAAATCTTTCTCTCTGGTAACCTCATCACAATAAAGATTCCTATAAAGAGCTCTTATCCTTGAAGAAAATGAGGCACATAAGCAGGAATAGTAAACAAAAGGCTGTCATTTTGACCCAGGAGTACTTCATGTTGTTGGCAACTGCCAAGAGGAAACATAAAGAGAGGCTGCATCCAAGTCCCAATTATGCAGAACTATGTGACTGATATGTCAATGCGTCCCCCCGGGAGGAGACCACCAGCGCTTGCCGGCGCTGCCTGCACCCCATCTGCACAGGTGGCTGGGCTGCCCGAGCCGAGGCGTGCGTGGCATCGGAAGAATGTGGGGGACAAGGTAATGTCATCAGGAACGCTATCACCAAAGTCCTCACTGCGCGCATTATCGGCACAGGCCCCAGAGTCAGGGACTGCGGGCAGCCGGTGGTGCAGGCAGCCAGATCTGGCAAACAGTAGTGCTGACCACACCTGCTGCAGGCACGCTCCGGGAACGTGGCGCAGGCAGGAGGGCTGCCCCGCTGCCGATAAGCTGAGTGGATGGAGATAAAATCCAAGCAGGAGATAGATATGCTTTGCTGAGCATCAAGGCTGTGCACCAGTGAGGAGCCAAAGCTGCAGTGGGTGGTGCGGCTCCAGCTGCGCCGTGACCATCCGAGATGGGGCAGTCACTGGGGCTTTGGTGATGGAAGTGTCAGTGCTTGGGCCTGTTGGGAGCACAAAGGCTGTCCCAGTTCTTTGGCCTTGGAAGTGCTGTGGAAGAACGGTGAGTTTGGGACCCATCCCCAGCCCTCAACAGCAGCTGTCCTGTCCCCAGCACACCCCCACAGACCTGTGTGGCTGGATGCCCAATCCTTTTCTCCTGGGTGCTGTGGCCACTGAAACATCACCCCAGCGTGCACTTCCTCCCTGTCCCCATGGACATCTGGGCAGCCCACAGCCTTCAGCATGGGTTCTGTGTGCACTGGTATGTGCTGCAGGAGTCCCATGCACCCGCCCTGACAGGAGCCAGCTCTGCCCAGTCCCTCTGTGGCTGCTCTGGAGTGGCCTTCCCAAATTCACTTCCCGCCACTGGCTGGGACCTGTCGGGCTGCACTGTGGCCCATGCACTGGCCCTGACCCGGGGCTGCTTGCCCGCTGCAGGAGCTGGGCCACGGCCTTGGCAACGACCGGTGCAAAGGAAAGTGCCCAAGGCCGGTGGGGACGTATTTACCCCCGAAAGCACCTTGCTGCAAAAATAGCGAGCGGGCGGCGTGGGGCCGGGGCTTCCCGGGGGAACAATGCCTGGCGGGAGGAAGCGGCCGCGCTGCCCCGCAGCTCCGTCCCCGCCTCGTGCGGTGCTGAGCCATGAGCTGCTGCGTGCCGGCCCGGCAGGGACCTTGAACCTGCCACAGATTTATTTTCTCTGACATTGGCATCGCGTCGGAACATCTGGCATGTGGCTGATAATTGCTGGGGATCGGGGCGGAAGCCGCCCTGGGCCTGGAGCTTCTTCCAGAGCTCTGTTTTCATTAGTTTTTCTTCTCTCTTCAGCTGCAGAGCGAGGAAAAAACAAGCAGGGCTGTGTGGCTCACTGCTCCTGCTCTGCTCCCTGTGGCCACAGCCCTGGGGGCTCCCTGTTCCCCCTGACTCGGTGTGGGTGGGCCACAGGGCCCGTTGCTGTTGTGCCAAGTCAGGACTGCACCCTGGCTGCTGCTGAGAGGGGACAAACCCTTCCTGAGCTCAGGGCTGTGGCTCCTGCCTTGCCACTCTGGGTGCCTGCACCAGCACAGGGGCTGGGGGCTGCAGCAGCCAGACCCCTCTCAGGACAAGGCAACAAGCGGGGCCTGTGTGCAAACACACCGGGAGATGCTGCGGTGATGGATGGCCGGAGTGTGGGGCTGGCAGCAGGAGCAAGTCCCTGCTCTGGCAGGATGGGAGGTGACACTTGTGGCCTCTGGCCCCAGCTCCTGGCTGTGCTGCCCTTGTGTTTTCACAGGGCAGTTGGAAAGCTGAGCCCTGTGGCCAGTGCCATGCTTGCAGGTTAGAATTGTACCCAGCGGTGGAGGGTGGGAGAACTCAGATGGCAAACCTGCCCCCACTGCCAGGGGTTGGCTGCCCTGCCATGTCCCTGGCCCAGGGACACCCTCTTTTCTCTTGTGCCCTTCTGGCAAATGCAGAGCTGCTGGCCACAGGCACCATGCGCAGAGGAGCCCCCTCTCATCCTCCCTTGCCGAGGGGACCCCTCAGGCCAGGGAGGCTCCGGGCAGCCATGGTGCTGAGTGTCTGCGATGGGCTCACACTCCTCCCCAGACGTCGTGCCCTGCAGCCGCCTCCCTCCCGCCCCAGGCTGTAAATCAGTGTGGCCGTGGGTGCTGCCACTGCCCCCCATCTCCCCCCTGGGTGTCTCTCCCCTGGCGCGTGGGGGTCCCACTTATCTCCTCTGTCACTTTTTAATGCTAGTTTATGGCTAGTGTTTTGTATCTTAATTATGATGTTTTTCAGGATGGTCACGTGGCTACAGAAGCCAATAAGGCACCGAAGTGGGTCCATTCCAGCTGAGCCTGGCCCCCGCGGGGAGGAGATTGGCTGGTGTCCTGCCCAGGGCGGCGTGTGCGCAGCCAGAGCCCCGACACCTTCCCGGCGGACACGGGTCCCATAAATCCCTCAGCCCGTTGGGACAGGGCGGTGGGGTCCAGTGCCCCACAGAGACCTCTGGGGCAGCAACTCTGAGCCCGGCGCGAGCGAGGGTCTTCTGCCCAGCGGGGCATGCAGCTGCCTTGTGGTGAGTATGTGGCCATGGGGAGTTCCGCGGTCCTCCCATCCCATCCCATTAATCTCCCACTTGCTGCCGCCATTCCGTGGCAGAGCACTGGCCAAGGCCTGAGCTGGGGACACAGCAGGGCTTGGTGAGGAAGCGGGAGCTGCGCGTGGGCCTGCACTTCCCATCACGTCCCCATCAGCGGGTGTGGGGATGGCGGCTCTGCTGAGCGCGGGCAGGGGCGTGAGGCCTCACTGTAGCCTTGGACCCCCGGCCATGCTGCTGCCCAGACTTGACAGATCTGGCTGCCAAGGGGCTCAGGGAGCACAGCTAGTGGTGGCTGGGGGTCCCAGGGCACCCCAGCATTGCACCTTACCTGTGGGAAGGCAGGCAATCCCCACACCCTGGAGCAGGCGTGGGAGGTATTCGGGACCCCTTAGTGCCTGGGGCTGGCTGAGCCCCTGTCCCTTCCCCGTCCCGTGCCAGCAGGCACCTCAGCCCTCAGCACCAAGTTGCTTTTGTTCCTCACGATGTTTGCTCGGCTCTTCTCCTACCCCATGGCCCCTCCTGCTCTCCTCTTCCCGGATGGCAGGTCCTGCTCCGCAGCTGCCCGGCAGCTCCCTCAGGAGCTTGCGGGGGCCGTGGCCAAGGGGCTTCGCTGGCGGGAGCACTCCTTCCCGGCCGAGCAGCGCTGACCTGCGCGGGGGGCTGCTCTGCTATTCTTAGCCTGGGCTCCATTCCTGGTGGCTCCGGAGCAATGCTCCACCGAGCCCATTTCCTGTTTGCTGCTCTCCCTGCCAGCTCCGCTTCCTACCCACTGCACCCCTGGGCAGCAGCTGGGTGTGGGGCGAGCCGGGCGGGATGAGCTGGGTGGGATTAGCCTCGTGGGGCCAGCAGCCACAACTCCCCTTGGCAGGGTGCTGCTGGCAGCACAGCCCTCAGCTGGAGAGGAACTCCAGGCACCCATGGCTTCAGGTCCCCCAAATGCCTGCTGTCCCTACAGCTCCCCTGGGGCAAAGCACCTCAACTCGGAGGTCCCTGCCTGGGAGCCATGCAGGCAGCAGGCTACTGCCCACCCTGGGCCAGGCTGTGGCTCTGCACCATCCATGAAGGACCTCCTAACTGAGCAGGTGGGCTCTGATGGGGTAGGTTCAGCTCCAGCACCTGGTCAGATCTGGAGCCTTGAGCTCGCTGTGGCCAGGAGCCTGGACCATGATGTGTGGCTAGCTGGCCTGGGAACATCAGTTGCTCCCATGCCAGTCTGCTGCCATCATGGAACATTTCGTTAGGAATCCCTGAATGTGAAGCAATTAATTAAAAACCCACTGTGAACAAGCACTGTCTGACAGGTGGACTGAGACACCGTTGGCAGTGACTGTTCCACGTGGGGTGGCTGGCACTAGGTCTGAACTGCTACCTTGCTAGTGGTGGTCCTGGAGGTGTTGGGAAGTGCTGCACGCCCCAGCACTCCTCAGACAGTATTCCCTGGGCTCTGTGAGCACCTCCCTGCAGCCAGCTGATGGGACCCTGGAGCAGGGGAAAAGGACTGGATCTGGCAGGGCCTGGGGGTCCCGGGTCTCTGTGCTGAGCGGGGTCAGGTGTGGGGTGTTCATCTTGTTCAGACACATTCAGTTCTGTTCCAGCTCCCAGGATTCCTGGTTCCCATGTTGGTCCTGCAGCTCCCAAGCTGCATGCCCAGAGAGGTGGGCGGCTCGTTGTTCCCTATGGATTGCCTGGGGCAGCTCTCGAGCCCCCTCCTGCACAGAGATGCCCCGTGTCCCTCTTGCCCCTGGAGTCCCCAGGGCCGGAGCCAGGTGCTGCCGACGCCTTGGCCGAGCAGTTTCCTCCAACCCAGGAGCAGCGCTAGGCACTGCCCATGGGGGCTGCTTCTCCCCGAGCTCCCCTGCTCCCCCCTGTCCTCCGCGCTTGGCCCGGAGTTGCTGCCGGAGCTGCCCTGTCCGCTGCCAGCCGGGGCCTGCCGGGCCGGGGTCCGCCAGCGGGGCAGAGCGCAGCCCCATCCCCGTGTCCCCGGGGCTGGCAGGTCCCTCCGCCCCCGCCCCGTGTCCCCGTCAGCCGCCCGCTCTCCCCAGAGGAGGTTCCCCAGCCCCCGGGGGGCTGGCCGCTCGCCCGCACCAACATGGAGATGCTCTTCCAGGCGCTATAAAGGGCTCCTGCTCCGGCACCTGCCGCTCGGTCGCGCCGCGCCGCGCTCCCGCTCCGCACCCAGCGCAGGGCTGGGGGTCCCGGTCCCCTCCCGCCCCGTCCCGCTGACCCGCTGGCTTGTCCCGCAGCAGGGCCGCTGGAGGGGATGGACTATTCCTATGATGAGGACCTGGACGAGCTCTGTCCGGTCTGCGGGGACAAGGTCTCCGGGTACCACTACGGGCTGCTCACCTGCGAGAGCTGCAAGGTAGGAGCGGCCGGGGCTGTGCGGGGCCGGGCTGTGCGGGGCCGGGGGCTGTGCGGGGCCGGGCGCCCTGCTGGGACCAGGGCTGTGCGGGAACCGGAGCTGCGCGGGAACCGCTGCACGGGGAAGAGAGGCTCGGGGCTGTGCGGGGAGCGAGGAGGGGGCTCTGCCGGGGCCAGGGCAGCGGGGCCGGCCGCGGGCCTCTGCTTGCCCGTTTTCGTTAGGGACAGATTCGCGCTCGGCGATGGGACGGGAGCGCGGCCACGACGGGAGCCCCGACCGCGGCGGGGGGCGGCAGGAACCACCGTCGGAAGCGGTGCTGGGGGCCCGGGGAGCCGATGCCGGTGTCAGTGACCGCCCCATCTCCTCCGCCACCACCGCAGGGCTTCTTCAAGCGGACGGTGCAGAACAACAAGCACTACACCTGCACCGAGAGCCAGAACTGCAAGATCGACAAGACCCAGCGCAAGCGCTGCCCCTACTGCCGCTTCCAGAAGTGCCTGACCGTGGGGATGCGCCTGGAAGGTAGGGCAGCTCCGCGGGCACGGCCGGGCTCCGCGGACGGGGCTGGGGGCTGCGCGGGGCTGCGCGGTGCCCCTGATGGCGGTCGCGCTGTCCCCGCCGCCCGCCCCGCCGAGTCCCCGGGCCGGTAATTCGCTCCGCTGCTTCGATTCCGTTTTTCTCTTGCAAGTTAAAAAAAAATTCGTTTTTGCTCGTCGCTTTCCGCTTTCCCTTTTTTTTTTTGTTTTTGTTTTGCTTTCCCGGGGGTTTTGGCTGCTGCGGTTCCAATTTTCCAGGATTTTCTTGGCTGGCAGAACGGTTGGGAAATAGCATTGAAATTATTGTTTTCCTTAAGCACATAATTCCAGAAGCCAAGACTTAAGGAAAACATTAAATATGATGAAGCTTGCGATAAAACTGCTGCAGACCCACCACAAATTGTATTTTTCCCCTTGGTGACATTTAGTATCACAGATTTCTCGTTTGACTCCCGGGGAGCAAAATTCCAGCTCCCCCCCGGCTGCCGGCTCGCGCAGCTCAGGGAAGTCGATCCCGATGGAGATGCCGGAGTCGGGCCCCGGCATCCCCGAGTCTTGTGTTGTGGTTTCTGCAACGCTTTGCACGGGCCGACAAAATGCATTTGGGACACTGAGCGCTGTGAAGCGCCTGCGAAACAAAAGCAGACGTGGAAAGGAGCCCCCCCACCAGGGTCAGGCGCCCCCCCCCCCCCCTTCTCCCCTGAAATCGTTTACAATTTACAGGGGATGAAAGCGGCTGGATGCACCGGCCGGTCTGAGACCGCTCACCTGGCAGGGTTGGCTGGGACCGGCCGGGAGCTGAGGGCAGGGTGCGGGTTAATCAGAAGGTACTGGGCGTACTGGGTGTGCTGGCACAGCGGCCGCGCTCTTCCCGGAGCGGGTGAGAGGCGGGGAGCGGAGGCGCAGGAGTAAGACACAACATCGAGCTGCAAAATCAGCCCCTGCAAACTCCCGGCGTGGGCCAGCTTCCAGCCCCGACTCCAAACAGATCCCAGTTTCGTTCTCCTGCATAGGCGGGAGTTACTGGTGCCCTAAATTGATCTGTGTGTTTTCTGGCGGTTTTGACTGGTGCTGCAGGAGAATTTGGGTGCTGGGAAGGGGCTGGGAACTGCGGGCACAGGCAGGCAGGGGCAGTCCTTGGGTTGCCCGGGGAGGAACAGGCACAGTCTCAGTTTTGCCGTTTTCACCAGCTCTTGCTCGCTGTGGAGCTCGTCTGGTCCCGTAGCCCATGAGTGTATCTGTCAGGGGGTTATTTATTTTCCTGCTGTTTGCTCCTTAGTGCAGTCCTGCAGCCAGGGGGGTCACCCAGCCGAGGGTGATATTCCTGTGGGACTGTCGCTTTTGTGCTAAAAACCCAAGCCCATCCTTCCCTGGTTCCCAGTGGTTTTGGGCAAGGAATTGGAGGTGACGCTTCAAAGCTGAACCTCTAGCTCCACGGGAAAAAAGCAAACCCAAGAGGTTTGATTCTGGGGACAATGTGTTGGCACAAACCCTCCTGAAGTGCCTGAAAGGATGCTGCAGCAAAGCCTGGCCAGGGAGAGCATCCCTGGGCATAATTTGGGTACACCCGGGGCCTCTCTGGGCCCCCTCTCTGGGCCCCAGCCCAGGCAGAGAGAGGTGGGCAAAGGGAGGCAGAGCCTGGTGAGAACCCACACAGCCAGGGCTCTGCGGGGGTGAGGGCAGCGGGCAGTGGGCTGCAGGGTGGGCTGGGTGCCCATGCCTGTGGGCGTGTGGCTTAGGGGCTGCAGGAAGAAGGTTTTGTTGGGGGGATGCCAGATGTGCAGGGACTTTCTGGGCAGCTCTACTGAGGTCCTGTTGTTCCAGAGGTTGAGGTGCTCCTTCCTGGCAGCCAGCTGGGATGCAGCAAACGGCAAGTTGTACCTGATCCCAAGTAAGGCACAAATGGCAGGAAAAGTGGAGCAGAAAGGAATTAAGAAGCCTCTTCTTTCTTTGTGTTCATGCCTGGGGGGAGAAGAAGGTGCACTAGCGATCGCCTGTGGAGGGTTTGTGGAACTGGCCGTGGGGAGGTACAGGCAGTGCCAGTGAGGTCCCTGTCTGTGCACCTCCACTCAGGGCCAGGGATCTGCTGGGATGTGATTCCCTGGGCATTGTTGGGCCCAGCCTTGAGCAGTGGTGGGAACACATCCCTTGGAGTGGATGTGAGACTTGGGCTTTTGGCAGAGGGTGCAGCTGGGGGTGCCTGACCTGCTGGTACCAGGCGGGGCTGGGTGAGGGGTCTGCCCGAGGGGGATCCTGGCAGGGGCACAAACACGTGCTGACTGCGACCATGCCCCTTGGAGGGAGGAACTGCCCCGGGACAGATGTCTGTTGCCCAGAAGCGTGCGGGAAGGCTCTCAGGAGGGGGGGTCGCAGCACCCCCCCCTCGAAGGATGCCTCTGGCCCCCCAGCTCCGGCGAGATACTGTTTTCATGAATAAAGAATGAGGGAGGAAGTGCGGGGCGGCTCCCCTGGGAGCACATTCCTGCTCGCCCTGGAAATGCTGCTGCTCCCGGCCGAAGCTTCTGCCTTTCCAGCCTGCCTGGGAGAGTCCGGGAGGTGCCCTGGCTCTCCGGATGGGCTGTTCGCTCTTCCAGCGGCCCCGGGAGAAGTAGGAGAAAGAGCGGCCGAGGTAACAGCTGCCACACAAAAGCAAGACCCGCCTGCTGTCAGCAAGGACGCAAAACAGCAGAGGTTTTGGTTGTTTTTTTTTCCTGTGATGCTGAGTCTGTGAGCTCTTCTCCATCCCTCTACCCTGCCGTCCAGCTCCCAGCTTCCTGTGGGCTGAGGCTCTTCCAAGGGTGGGCTGGGGCAGCAGCGGGGCAGCGCGCAGGGATGAGCTCCGGCTGCAGAGACGCACCTGCTGCCCCGCATGCTGACACATTCTTGGGTTTCTTTGGGGGTTCAAAGGGAACATCTGGTTTGGTACAGCCTGGAGACTGCGCTGGGGCCGTCAGAGTGACTCCGGCAGTGGGAGGCTTGGGCAGAGTCCCTTGGCTGTAGTCAATGCCTGCCCGAAAGCTGGCGCAGCCATGCAGTGGGGTGCAGTGTGTCTGATGGGACCTGCCACCGTGCTGCCTGCAAGAGAGGCAGAGACTGGCAGAAAAGAAGCCTGTACAGCCTGGATGCAGGTGGCCCAGGGTCCCCAGGGGGCTGTGGGGTCCCAGGCTCTGAAGAAACAAGGGAATCCCCGGGTTTGGTCCGGAGTCAGAGGTAATAAAAATGAAAGTGGATGTTCAGCCCCCTTTTTGGCCCAGGCTTCACTGACTGTCTTCTAACCCATGAGAGTTGCAAAGCTGCTTTATCCCCCACCGTTTCATGGTTAAAGCTGAATGTCTTTTCCTTTCCTGCCATTCCCAGAGGCTCTGAAGATGACACCAGCAAGGCAGGAGCTGGGGCCAGGCACCCAAACCTGCTATGCCATGTACCTGGTGTGCCTGGCTGGGCTGGGAGTGGCACAGTCCTGGCAGTGACTTTCTGGGAAGGTCTCCCCAGTGCCCCCCAGCCCTCTTTGGCTCCCAAATCCCCCCATAATTTTTCCCATGCTCCCTGGAAGCTCTGGTCTCCCTCTACACTCCTTCACTGCAGCCTCTGTGTTCTCTCTGCCCCCAGCCGTGCGTGCCGACCGGATGCGCGGAGGGAGGAACAAGTTTGGACCCATGTACAAGAGGGACCGTGCCTTAAAGCAGCAGAAGAAAGCTCTGATCCGTGCCAATGGCTTCAAGCTGGAGACTGTGCCTCAGATCATGTCCCCGGTGCAGAATGACTACAGCCTGTCCTCCACCATCCACAGCATCCACGCCATGGCCAAGACCTTGCCGCCCAACCCTGCTGCCCTGACGCCCGTCGACTACGAGCGCAGCCCCTACGGGACACCCTCCCTGGGAATGACTGTGCCCAGCCACGTGCCGCTCGCCAGCTACCACTACCCCTCCTTCCCCAACCGCACCATCAAGTCCGAGTACCCAGACCACTACACAAACGTGCACGAATCCGTGCCCGCCTACATGTACCCAGAGACCTACCCCAGTAGCTCGCCCCCTGACATCCCTGAGGTCATCCTGAAGCTGCTGCAGCTGGAGCCTGACGAGGCGCAGGTGAAGGCGCGGATACTGGCCTGTCTGCAGCAAGAGCAAGGCAAAGGCCGGCATGAGAAGCTCAGCACCTTTGGCCTCATGTGCAAGATGGCTGACCAGACCCTCTTTGCCATCGTGGAGTGGGCACGGAGCTGCATCTTCTTCAAGGAACTGGAGGTAGGAGTCTGGGTAGGGGTAGAAGATGGGTGGGCAGCGGTAGACAGGCGGGATTGGGGCTGCAGTACTGTGAGGACAGAATGATGAAATGGGCAGTACTGGGGCTAAGACGCTGTGAGGGTGGGGCAATGCCCACGGGCATGAGCATGGGGCTGCCAGCACTGCAGACCTGCTGGTGTATCTCCATGCCATTCCTGGTTCCCTGCACAACAGCACTAGAGCCCCTGGCTGCACCGCCAGAGCGATTCCCGCGGTCACCGTGGGGCTAATGATTTCAGATTCATCACGGCGGGGGCAGGTGTGGAGGCAATCGCCGGCAGAGTGACTGTGGTGTCAAGCTCAAGATATAATTGAAAAATGTAATGTTGAGGAATTATAGGTGAGACAATTCTGTCCTCCACCTTCTGGAGGAAAATCGATGCTGTCAGGTGGGTGCCTGTTAGCACCAGGCAGCCGGGCAGGACTGGCCGGGGAGGGGACACCATCAAACCTTCTTCAGAGCCACTTCTGCTGCACAGCTGGGAGACATGGTGCTGGCCCCTGTTTTGCCAGGCCATTCCATCTAGGAAAACCCCAAAAAAACCTACTGGGGCCAAGGAGTGGATTAGCAGGCCTAGGGTAGCCTCTGCCATTCTGCAAATCTTGCCGAGCTTTCAGACATTTTGTTTGTGTCCTGGTCTGACCTAAGATCCCAAACTGGTGCAAAGATGGGAGAGAAAATTTTGCAACATGGTCAAAAGCCAGAGAGTCACACCCCAGAGTAGTTGGGAGAGCTGGGTGCCTTCCTGTGCTCTGAGCACAGGGCTGTGCAACCCAGCTCTGGCCAAAAGCACCTTCTTCCTGCGGTGTTGTGGGGACCCTGGCCCAGAACAGAGCCCAGCTCTTCCCTGTGCCCACCTCACAGGGTGCCATGGGGCTGAGCGTGGCAGAGCCTCGTGGCTCAAAATAGCCCCCCTGGCTACCAGAACAGTGTCAGGAAATGGCATTGTGGGGGTGGGTTGGGCTCATTTCAATCATATCAGTGTCCAGCCTGGATTTTGGGAACAGGGTGGCTGTTGTTTTGCAGGAGATATTGTAAACAGTGTAAATTCAGCTCCCGGCCACATTGCTGCATAGCCTTGTAACTCCATTGTCAGCCTGATTGTGCCACCAAAATAGGCTGTTTCCGTGTGAATCCGTGTCAGCAGGGGCTCCTCTTCCCACGGGGCTCCAGGGGGGATGCAGGGCCAGAGGCCTCACCTGGGCAGGGCTACCACCAGAGTCCTGCCAGGAGTGGGAATGTCCCCTGCCATGCCCAGAACATGCGACATGGTGCCCCATGGAAGGGAGCTCTGGTTGAGCATCCCCACCCATCATCCTTGTGCCTTTCTCCTTCATCCATGTGGTGAGCAAAGGGCAGATTTCTAGTCTTGCAGGGCTGGGGACCACGGTGCCCCACATCCTGCCCTGACTCCAGAGGGAGCGTGAGAAATCGTGGCTGTCACTGGCCTTGGCTCCCTCTGAGCCCCCAGCACGGGGCTGTGGTGCTGGGCCCCTCTGCCTGTGTTCCCCCCAGCGATGATGCCAGGGCTGCCTGCTGCCCACCCAGCATGGCATGTCTGCCCTGGCGTGGGTGGTGGCTTTCCTTTGGGCACATGGAGGGAAGCTGTTGGGAAGCAGGAGTAGGTCTGGAGCTCCTGAAATCCCCTTCTAGCTCCTGCCGGCACAAACAGGTGCTGGGGCAGCAAATGAGCTCCTTCCAGCGCCGAGTTGATGGCTTCACCCGAGAGCCCGCTAGCACAGGCTCAGAGCGCAGAGATCAGTGGCCAGGATGGCCCTGCTGGGAGCTCAGGGCTCCTCAGAGCAGCCCTCTCCATCCCCTGGGAGGGGTCTCCATCCCCAGCTGGGGAAGGTCTGTTGGCTGACGCTGATGCAGGGATGCAGGCTGGAAGGGAATTGTGCTGGGACGTGGCTCCAGGGCATGCACAGTGTCCCTGCCCAAGCTGCTGCAGGGCTGTTCTGCAGACAGCTGCCTTCTGCCCAGGCCTTGCAGGGAGCCTGGAGCAGGGGCAGGATCCTTCATGGACACAGGAACACACCAGCTCACTGGCTGGGACTACCCTTTGCTCCCTGCCCAGGGAGAGCGGGAGCAGGTTCCCCCTGGATCTGGTAGGTCTTGTTCCCATTCCCATTCCAACACCAGCATCCTGGTGAGAGGTGGCAGCAGACTGGGCACTTTGCCATCTACTCCTGGCAGAGGGGCTGGGGTGGGGTCCCTTGGAGAGACCCCCCCCAGCTCCAGCGCTGCACCAGGGAAAGAGGGGGGAGATGGGCTAATGGCCTCTTGACATCGGCTCGCACTCCATGTCTGCCCACAGGCGCGGGGCGGTCAGATTGAAAACAGATTTAACTTCCCAGATATATCGTTTCATTTAAGGGCCAGTAATTCTGTCAGTCTGCCACTGACAAACGAGGGTCCCCATGCCAATCCACCGGGGAGACTGATGTCGCGGCGCTCATCTGGTGTCAGCAGGCAGAGAATTACGGACTGCGCTGGCCTTCGCAGGCAGCACTAATAGCGCCGCGCGGCAGAGGGGGATTTGGGGCCCGCTTGTTTATCGAGGCCTGGCCGGGCGGCCGCGGCGCGAGGCCGCGCGGGCGGAGGGGGAAGAGGTCAGAGCTGGCGCCCATAAATACCAACTTTAACTGAGTCTAGATGAGATGTGTCAGGCCTGAGGGAAGATTTGCAGCATCTCTTCAGGAAGAAAAATATGGGCTGGAGGTGAAATATATTTTGTTGGGTCGTGAGTCTCAGGCAACTTTGTCCTTTTGAATGTAATTTTTATCTATATATATGGAAAGAGACAGAGAAATGTGCATGGATGTGCACACCCTTGCACACTAACACTGTGTCTGGTTTTGGTTTATATACGTGCATCTTGCACTGCCTGGTTTATATAGGGGTTACTGCCATATGTACATATAAATATTGTGCACACAGGGGTGCAGTGACCTTTAGATTGGGCTGAGCAGCCAGGAATGTTAAACAAATTGCCGTGGTTTCAGCCCGAAGGCCGGGCTGGGCTGGGTGTGTGGCGAGTCTCTGCAGCTGGTGGAGGGGCACGGCGTGGCCATGGAGAGCTGGGGTGATGCTGGTCCCCACCTCAGCTCCTCCTTGCTATGGGGCCTGGGCAAACCACCCTCCCAACCACAGGCAAGCCCCAGTGGCAGAGATGAATGCTGAAGGCAGCACTGTCCCCCTGGCTGAGGGGTTCCTGTGGGGTGGTGGCTCTGCCTGCTGGGCTGCTCTCCCTCACTTCTCCTTGGAGACCTCGGAGCCACGGCAAGGCCCAGTTGCAGTCACTCGCTTTAGCATGCATGGGTCAGCTTGACCCCATCTCCTGGCCAACAGCCAGAGAGTTTTTGGCAGATTTAAACTCTTCTTCTGGTGGTGGATGTGCAGCAATATTTAGCATCCTTTGCACTGGGGGAAATGTGATGGCTCTCCCTGTCTGCTGGCACCCCGCTGGCACAGCCCTGCCCTGGCTCCCAGGGGACACACCCAGAGCCACGATGCCCACACAGCCTTGCTGCTGGCAAGCACCTGCAAAAAGCAGCATCCTGGGCCAGAGCAGTGTGCTCTGCCAGCAGGGAGATGTGATCCTGGCCCTGACACACTGGCCTTGATGTTTTTTTGCTTTAAGATGCCCATCACAGTGGCATCTGGGCAGGGGGGTGGGGACCTGCACTGAGCATTAACACCTCAGTCCTGTGCGGGGTTTTCATTGCGGTGGCTGCTGGACATGAATCCACTGTCACACTTCTCAGTGCCAAGGAGACAGGTCTTGCTCCTACCCATTAATTGTCAGGGCTCAGGGCACTGGTGTGTGCTCTGCACCTGTGTGAGAGCTGCAGGGCAAATCCTGCACCAGGGCTCTGGGAGAAGGCCTGGACACCATCCCTGGGGTGAAGGCAGGTCAGGGGCATCCAAGTGCCTCGTGTTCATGGGTGTTGAAGCTACATGGAGAGAGGCTGGGGACAGGTGTCGTTGGACCCACTCAGGGTGCCTGAGCAAAGTGAGGTTCCTGGTGGGTCACCGTGTCCTAACTCTGCAGAGGTGATGGTGGTACCCTGGAGCAGCTGTGCAGGGATCAGGAGGGCTGTGCCACCCCTGTGGGGGTTTGGCTCTGGGATGCTGAGGCCCTAGGGTAGCCTGGGCACAATTTTGGAACCCAAACACCCTCAAGGGCTTCATCCCCTTGTGGCTGTGGACCCACAGGGAAGGTTGCAGGAGATTTAAGACTCACGTGGTGCATCTGCATGTGGGTCCTGCAGCCTGTGCCTGCACACACTCTGCCTCCCCCCACCCTTCATCCAAGCCTTGGCTGCAGGGAAAGGGATTGTTTTGTGGGTCACAGCCAACAGCAAGGCACTTTTGGTAGCTGGTGGTGGTTCTGCGAATGGGTTAAATGGTGGTTGTTGTGTTGTGTTTTTTTTTTTTTTAAATTGCCTCTTAAAGATGGCTTGCATCAGGTCCTTGATAAAGCACTCTGCTGGAAAGCCTTGACATTAAAAGAGGAAGATCCTTTGCCTAACTTTTAAAGGCAAGAGTGGGTGCATGCCACCTTGCTGGAAGGGCCTGATGGATGCAGAGTGGCTGCCTGTGAGCAGCCCTCTGCTCTGCCCCCCTCCTGGGAGGCCAGGCTGCTGCTGGGCACAGGAAGGTGGTCTCCACCAGGAGCCCTCTTCAGCAAAGCCACAGCACTGGAGCAGGATCACGCAGCGATGCTCCTGGGAAAGGCCCCGGCATGCTGGAGCAGGATGGCACAATGTGCCACTGCTGGGATGTGGGGTGGTGCTTGGCTGAGGGAGCTGAGCCTGCCTGTTGCTTTGGGAGAAGCTGATGAGTCATTTTTAAAGGAAGAAAAAAAATCTGACAATTGTCAAAATGCTTCCTTTTGGAAAAGCTGAATTTTTTAAAACAGTTTCCAAGCAAACCCTTCAGTCTGTCCCTTCCGGAGCTCATCCCGCTCAGGAATGAGGGGCAGGAAGGAGCTTCCAAAACAACTCAGCCTGGGTGGAGGAGCTGAGCGCTGGCTGGGCCGGCCACATGCTGCTGCTCGGGGGCCCAGCTCCCGGCCAGGGCTGGCCATGGCTGCAGCCAGCCCCTTGCTTGGCCGGAGGTCACCAGGAATGCAGAAAATCTCTATTTTGTTTTGATGCAGAATGAGCTTTCCCCCAGTTCTTTGTTTAGCAGCTGAACAGGAACCTCACAATCTGTACAGTTGGGCCATGTACCAGGACTCCTCTGCCTTGGCAGCCCCCCTGCACCTCCAGCTCCCCCTTGCACCCCCTGCTCCCCCCTGCAGGCAGGTTTCACACCTCAGGCAGCCCCGGCAGCCGCAGCTCCCTCCCTGCGCTGCTCTGGGCTGCCCACCCGCCGCACCTGAGAAACAAATCCCAGCGGCTCATGGAGAGTGCCGGGCTGTGAGGCCATAAAGCTCTTTCTCATCTGACTTCCATTCCTTTTGCAATCTCCCAGTACTGGTTTATTGCAGCCTCTTCAGCAAATCGAGAGCATTATCCAGGCCTGCAATACTGCATCTGTCTTCCTTCTATTAAAGGCAGCAAGCACAATGGCACTGCAGAGCTCTTCTGCTAGCGCTGAAGGTGCTCTGCTGGGAAGCATTACGGATAACCCCAGCCCTTTCCCTGCACCAGCTGTGCAGGAGAGGGGGGCTCTGGGCAGGGCTGGGGTTCAGCTCTTTGCAGAGAGGAGTTGGGATCCCACAGAAAGCAGCAATGAGGGGATGAAGCCACTGACCCAGGGTGGCTCTCAGCAGGCAGTGAAGAGGGCAGCTGAGCAGCATGCCAGGCCAGCAGCATCCCCACATCCAGGCGTGGGGCCTGGCACGGCTCTGCTTCATCTAACGGTGCTGGTGACTGGACTCACTGCTCTACTTCTGGGTGCTTGAGCAGTGAAAATAAGTTATATTTTGACCATGATGCCAGTTTGGTGGAAAACCCCATACTGTGCTGTGCTGGGTGTCAGCAGTGTGGCTCTGGCTGTGTTTCAGGTGGGCGACCAGATGAAGCTGCTGCAAAACTGTTGGAGTGAGCTGCTGGTGTTCGACCATGTCTACCGGCAGCTGCAGCACGGCAAGGACCACAGCGTGCTGCTCGTCACCGGCCAGGAGGTGAGCAACGCCCACAAGGTCCTATCCCATTTTCTCCCATCCTGTCCTGACCCAGCATCCAATTCTCACTTCTGGAGACAGATGTTTCTCCTGGAAAGATAAACTGCTGCACCTGTATTTGCAGAGATGGGCTGTGAGAAGGGGCTCCTTCCCTCCCTGGGGGGTGGGTTTTGGAGACACCAGCAGTGCCAGTGCTCTGCAAAGGGCCCCTCTGATTTAAGTGGCACTGGAGAAACAGGGTTCCTGTTTCACCCACCAGCCTTTGCTTTGCTGCCCCTCTTCCTTGTTCAGGGCTGTGGGCTGGTGCCCAGCTCCTGCCCTGCAGGGACCCGGGGGGCTGTGGCTGCAGTGCCTGATGCTGTCCCTGTCCCCACAGGTGGACATGTCGACCATCACGGCCCAGGCCGGCTCCATCCTGAACACGCTGGTGCTGCGCGCGCAGGAGCTGGTCCTGCACTTGCACTCACTCCAGGTGGACCGGCAGGAGTTCGTCTGCCTCAAGTTCCTCATCCTCTTCAGCCTCGGTGAGCGTCACCGCGGGGCACTGGCTGAGGGGTGGCCATGCCGGGTGGTCAGGGCTGTGCTGCTGTGGGGTCTCGGGGGTGGGAGCGTGGCTGGAGGGAGCACGAGGAGGGTCTGGCCGTGCCGGCTGCTGTGCCGATGGGTGACAAAAGGACTTTTGATGAGTGAGGGCTGGACCTGCCAAAACGTGCAAAATGTCTCCCAGCACGGGGCCGGGCACTGCCCCCGGCCACGGGGGGCTGTGCCAACCCCCTGGCTGAGCGGAGCCTGTTTTGGTCACTTGCCCGTTGCACCGGGCAGGGAAACAACCGGCTGATACGGCCGCGGCAAAACAGGCGCGTTGGCAGAGGCGGGGGCCGGGGCTGTCCCTATCTCCCGGGATTTGCGTCAGAGGGCCCGTGCCAGGGCAGGGGCTGCGCACCGCTCCTGATTAGGCTCAGCCCCGGAGCCTGCGGTCGGGCCGAGGCGGCGGGTTCACACCGTCCTGCCTCCCCCAGACAAAATACACGGGAGCTGCGGGTGCTGCTGCCAGAGCCCGCCACGTCCCTGGGCTGCACAGCTCCGTCTGCTCCTGCCCCACTCCTGTGCCCAGCCTCCTTCGTTACCCGTGTTGACACCTTCCCCTCCAGCGGGAGGTCTCACCTCCGGGCAGCGGGGCCTGCAAGGGGCTCAGCTGGCTCCCCGGCTCCCTGCTCACACCTCTGCCGCTGCGGCTGATTCACCTCACACACCTCCACGGCCGCTGCTAATTACATGTGCCTAGACAGGGCAGGAACCAGTATTTCCCCAGGGAAATTTGTGCTTCGGTCTCTACAGTGCCTCATGCTGAGCTCAGGGTGTCCCTGTCTCCATCCCCAGCCCAACCCATCCCCTTCCCCATCCTTGTCCTTGTCCTCAGTCTGCACTTGTGTTTGTGCTCCATGGGTCCCATCCAGGGACTCGATGCCAAGCGCAGCCAGCCGTGAGCTGCACTCTGTGCTGAACAGACACTGCGGTGTATTTTGGTACTTTGGTGCTTGACAGGGAGTTTGCCTCACTGTGTCTCCATTGCTGTGGGGCCAGCCTGCTCCAAAGGTGACACCACCTCTGGGTTAATGGGTGAAGTGGAGCACTGACATGCTGTGGCCGGTGGGAATCCTCTCCCCATCCCAGGGGCCAGGGTCAGGGCCAGCATGGTCTGAGGGACCCACTGGTTTGTCTGTGGTTTGCTGTGGATGTGTCCCTGATAGCAGGCAGGGTATCTTGGGGTGCCCGAGCTGCCCTGCCGGCCTGTCCTGCACCTGTGGCATCTCCTCCCACAGCTTTCTTTTCCTCTAAAGCTGTTTTGAAATCCAGAGCAATGGGATATGATCATTCGCTGTTCAAACAGTGATAAGGTGTGGTACAAACAGTGCCCAGGCTGGGAAATAAAGGTCCCAGTGGGGCTCATGCCGTGATCTGGGACCTTCCCAGGCTTCTGCCCAGAGCACAGTCAGCTCCAACAGCCGCGGCTGCTGCACCCAGCGTGGCTGCCGTTCCGCATCCCCGCAGCAGTGGCTTTCAGGAAGGGCATGGAATCGAATCAGTGTTTTTCCCCATACGTAATTTTATCCCAAATCCAACTTTTTTTCTCCATATTGCAGAGCTCACTTGGAGTAATTTGCCCTTCGCAGGCTCAGCTGTAGAGGATGGGATTGTGTATTATGTGCAGGATGTAATTGCCTTTAACAAGAGAGTTTCCACATTTACCACTCTGCCACAGCACAATCAAAGCCAAGCCCCGCTCACAAGAGCTGCCATTTGAGTTCTAAATAGATTTCTCTCCTGAGCAGGTAAAGAGATTTAATTAAAATTAGGGCTTCTCAAAATAGCAATATTTATGAGGACGGCACAGGTTAGCTTTGTTCTACAGAAGGGCTTAATAGAGCCTTAATGGATTGACCTATCATTCGATTTCATGACTTACATTCATGAAGCAGCTACTCTTGGGGAGGGGAGGAAGAGAGGCTTTTATAGCCCACATTCCCTTAAGCGTTTGCAATTTATCAGCAGCTTCTCCCAAACAAAAGGAGCTGTGAATAGGAAGAACACTTGAGGGCATAGAAATAATCCCAGGCATATCTGTATGTGTGATGGGAGGCTTTGTCACAGGACAGTCTTTGCAACTGCTGCAGTGTCTCTAAATGAAGTGAGTCAATGTTATTTGGACAACACTCTTTATTCCTTGCAGGAATGAAAACATTATTCAAATATTCAATTAAACAGTGAATAGGGTCTTTCAGCGAACCAGGTGAGTTCATCGAGTAGAACTAGCTATTGTTGAGCCAACTCAGGGGATAGATTTGACATTTATCAATATAACTTCTTTTTATTTTTTTAATGACATGGACAATAACCCTATGCAGATAAAGAGATTTCATAACAACAACCCAGGGAGAAGGGAGATGGCCACAGAAGGAGCAAATGTGCCTCAGGAGTGAAAAGGGAAGGGTGATCTGATAAAGTGCAGCTTGGCACTGCTGCCATGGGCATGCTGGAGGCTGTGGCTCCCTGGGGGTCCTGCAGCACCCCCACCTGTGCCTCTGCTCCCCAGCAGTCCTGCAGACCCCCTGGCTGCACCTCTGCTCCCTGGGCTCTGCCTGAGCATGGGCTGGGGGCTCCCAGCTTTGCTGGGCTGGAGCAGCACTGGGAGCCGTGGACATCCCGGAGTCCCATCCGCTCCCTCCTGCTCAGCCACCTCCAGCACCCGCATCGCGTTTTGCCCTCCAGCAGTAGCTCAGCCCTTCGGCTGCAGCAGGGATCCCTCTGGGTCTAAGCCGTGTTTGTTTCCCTTCTTTTTTGGGGTGAAAGCCGGAAAGACCTGAACACCTGACCGC
Organism: Apus apus; assembly: GCF_020740795.1. Taxonomy (NCBI): domain Eukaryota; kingdom Metazoa; phylum Chordata; class Aves; order Apodiformes; family Apodidae; genus Apus; species Apus apus. Next base: position 10,822,668 of record NC_067300.1, on the reverse strand, counting down.
CCTGGCCAGGCCTGTGCCTAGGTTTCCTTGTTCCCAGCCCGGGCTGCCAGAGCAGACCTGGACTTGTCCACATCTCAGTGCCTGCCGGTGGTGGGCAGCGGAGCCGGCAGTGCCGGTACCGGGGCAGCCGGATTGCGGGGGAGCTGTCGTGGCCCTGGCGAGACAGGGGATTTGGGTTTCCAGGCTGGTGAGCCCTGTTGCCACATTGGAAAGATGAGGTTTATCAGGGAATTAATTCAGCCACTTCCTCGACCTTCAGGAATTGAGCAGAGCTGATGGCAGCAGCTCCCTGCGCGTGGGCACAGCTGGTAACAAGTTTCAGCTTTGCAGATTTCTGGGTGGTGAGAGCAGAGGGGTCATGGGCCCTCCTGCTGCCAGGGGGGGTTTGGACATCCATGTTCAGCACTGGGGGAGGCCTTGGGATAGGGATGGGGAGGCCATGGCCAGGCAGGGATGGGGTGCAGGACCTGTTCTGCACTGTGTTCTTGTGCACGATGGGTGTTGAGCGGGAGCAACGGTTCCTCCTGGCACAAAATGGTATGGGTGGGGCAGACACGTGGGTTTGGCACCATTTCACCATCCTGTCCCCCCCCTTGCAGATGTGAAGTACCTGGAGAACCACACGCTGGCTAAGGACGCTCAGGAGAAGGCCAACGCGGCCCTGCTGGAGTACACGCTCTGCCACTACCCCCACTCTGCCGACAAGTTTCGGCAGCTGCTGCTGCGGCTGGCGGAGGTCCGGGCGCTGAGCATGCAGGCAGAGGAGTACCTGTACCACAAGCACCTGAGCGGGGAGGTGCCCTGCAACAACCTCCTCATCGAGATGCTGCACGCCAAGCGGACGTAAGTGCGGTGACCAGCAGAGACCCGGCGCAGCCCCAGCGCTGCCAGCGGCACAGGATGCGTGCCTGGGGCTGGGGGGCCATGCCACCTCTCCACCCCACCCTTCTCAATGATGCTATTTAACCTGTACTATTGGAAAAGTCCCAGATGGTTTATTTTAATATGCAGTAAGGACAGTTGAGGGCTGTGAGGCTGTGGGCTTGGCTGCCCCTCAGCTCCTCTGCACACCTGGTGCTTGACATGTCTCTGCCTGGCCTGGCTCTGTGGTGCCAAGGAAGGGTAAAGCCTGTCCTGGCTTCTCTCCTATTCATGCTCCTCTCCTGCTGCCCCTACCAGCTGTTTCTGCACCTCTGCCCTCCCTCCCCCAACCCTGCCCTATATCTCAGGACCCCCCGTGCACAGGGCAGGGGAGAGGTGAGGTGAACCCCCTGGGTTGGGGTTTTGCGGTGGTGGGAGTGCCCCCAGGCACCACCATGGAGACAGAGGGTTTCTGCAGAAGCCAAGGAGAATGCCAAGGCTGAAGGTGTCAGCCCCCACAGCTGTGCTGACACCCCAAGGTGCATGTGCCAGGGTCCCCACTCCCTGCTTTCCACAGTGTTACTGCCTGCTCTATGTCCCATCACTGCCCTGCCAAGCAAGGGCAGGTGGGGAAGGGGACAGGGACAGGCAGAACTGAGCCAGCAGCTGAGATTTGTTTTCTCTGCATTTGCTGGTGCTGGAGATCCCAGCAGGTCACAGTGCCAGGCATCACTGGCACGATGAACTGAGCTGATTTCTGAAGCATGAGGACAGGGTGGCCCCAGGATGATGGCCCCAGGCAGCAAAGGTCCTGCCTCCCTCCAGCCATCAGCCAAGTCCAGGCAGTGCCTGGAGAAGAGCCAAGGGGTAGAATGGGGCAGGGACAGACCCTGTCCCCTTCCCCCAGCAGGTGATGCTGGCCAGGCAGGAGGAAAGTGTGGAGCAGCAGCAGGTCCAGGCTGCAAGGCCCAGAGCTGCTCCCACACCAGCATGGGCTCAGGGGAGCTGGGGAGCTTTGCAGCCCCCTCCTGCATTTACCTGCCTAAGCACATGAGTAAGGAGTAATAAGAATTGTCCTGTGCTTCATGCTGAGCCCCTAGACCCTCCCTGTCACACTCAGCAGTGTCTCCAGGTGACAGCAAACACTGTGTTGGAGCCACAAGCAAAGAGCGGTCAGTTCCTCTCCCACCGTGGGATGGGTTCACAGACGTGGCTGGGCAGCACTGGGGGGGCTACAGCCCCCTGAGCTGGGACATGCTGGGCTGGTGCTGCTGCTCTCTCTCTCTGTCTCAGCCATGCTCTCGTCTCCTCCCACTAGTTGCCCCCAGATCCACTGGGGCTCCTCCAGCATGGCCAGGGTTGGTTCAGGTTTGTTTTCCATGGTGGGTGTTTGCCCCTGGCTTGGAGGGGGCTGGCAAAGCTGGTGCCTTGAGGAGCTGCAGACGCTGCGCCCAGAGCTGTGTGGGTTATGGAAGATTGTTAGATGCAGAAGAGCATGTTTGTCTCTGCTTTTCAACGTTTGTGCATTTTCCTCCTGAAGTCCGTGGTTTGGTTTCACCTTCCTTTTGTGAACTTAAAGAACTGGAGAAAATGGTTTGGGAGGTAAAAGATGTTTTATTTTCAGAAAATGAAAAGTGTCCTTAAGTGTCTCTCCCTCTCTGTCTCTCATATCCTTTTCTCCTTCTCATCCCTCCCCTTTGCCACTCCCCACCCTTCCTTTCCAGGCAGGAGGTTACCAACTTCCTTGTCAGAAGCAAACCACTGTAATAAATTTTGCAGTTCATTTCAAAAGGCAGGCTTTGTCCTTTTTACTTGTCTATCCCACCCTCCATGTCGGTGCCACCCCCTCCTCCTGGGTCCCCACAGGCAGGCGGGATGTCCTGCCTGGTGTCCCTTGGCCCTGTCACACACCAGGTGCCCATGAGTGTCTCTCCAGGAGCAACACCTGCCTTTGCCTGGGACACCGTGGCAGGACTGGGACACTATGGTCACTGCTGTGGTGTGATCCAAGGCATCAGTGACTCAGGATCTGGTTCAAAGTGCTGCTGGGAATTTCCACAGCCACTCTGAGTGTGCTTTTCAAGTGAGCTGACAAGCGACAACATTTACGGGCAATTATCTTAGGGGATTTTTCATGCAGGCCTTGGTGGTCCCTGTGGCCAAGAGCCCCCGGCGTGCAGTGCCCTGCTCCCTGCACCATGGCCAAACCCCCTCCCCACACACAGCCCTGTACAGCCATGCCTGGCCATGAGATATCCCACCAACACACGGAGAGAAGGTTGCCTTTAAATTCAACTTTTACTGTCACAAGAATCTGCAAAAACCCCAACACGTTCTCTGAGCTCTAAACACTAGGGATGCGACAGGAGGATGAGTTGGATGCCAAGGGCAGAGGGAGAGAAAATGTAACAGCGGCAGGTGGGAGCCCCGGGAGCAGCAGGGTGAGGGTTTTTTCCTAAAGATGCTACTGAAGTCAGCTGCTTTAGAAGAGACTGGAAGCCAGCCAGTGTCTTCCTTAGGGCTCCAGCTGCCCCCCACTCAACAGGCTCTGCTGGTGACACCAGACATCCCCCAGGGCTCTGCTGGTGGTGCCGCTGCCCCGGGCCAGGCTCAGCTGCAGCAGCTACAGGAGCTGCAGGGATCCCTGGCCCAGCACACAGGCTGGGCAGGAGTCATGATGAGTACCTGTCTGTTGTTTGCCTGTCCCTGGAGAGAAACAGGGCAGACTTCATGACACCCTGTGAGCCCTCGAGGTGCCCCAGTCCTGCCTTGGTTTTGCCTGCACATGCTGATAGGAAGAAGCACAGAGCTAACCGCTCTGCCCGAGCTGGGACAGCCCTCTGCATGGAAGCGAGCTCCTCCGACCTGCCATCCTCCAGCTGCTGGAAGAGCCTTGGTGTTGTGGGTCCCTCACACAGAAACTCTCAGAAACCTAAAGAAAAAGAGAGACAATCTCAGCTGTGCTGGTGGGGAGGGAAAGGGGCCAGGGCAGCAGGTGCACCATGAAGGTCCCACAGCACACGGGAGAAAGCTCAGCCCAGGCCTGTTCTAGGACAGAGCAGAATGGGGCCTGTCACTGGTGTCTGCCTGTGGTCTGCTGTCCCACAGCCCCACACTCCTTCAGGGGTCTCTGAAATACCATTCTGATGGCAGCAGTCAAAGCAGCCCCCCCAGATATGGCCAAGGCTGAATGTAGAAACTGCTGCTTCCCCCTGCTCAGTCATTAGTCCACCATGCACAGCTCCAAGCTCTGGAGTGGTGAGGAATGAAGGTTCAGTGGGATTTAAGGAAAACACCAGCACTACCATGGCCCAGAGCACAGATGCCACATGGGCTGCACCTCCTTCTGTCAGGGCATCAAGGGCCTCTGCCCATCAGGAAGGACCATGGCACAGATGGCAGATGTGATCCCACCACAGGGCAGCCCTGCTGGGTCAGCATATGGGGGTCTGCATTTCTGAGTGCCCACCACATTAGGTGCTTTACTGGCTTTGAATTCAAGAGTCTTATAATTTTCTTATTATTTTAAACCCAATCTTATTTAACACAGTATGGTGAGAGTTGCAGAATTACTCAATATTGATCACAGAAAGGCTGGGCCATGGAGACAAGATCCATGTTGCTATGTGTGGCTTAGCAACATATAAATGTATTCAAACAGAATAATGAAATTATCGTAGGGAAACAAAGCAGCCATCACTTGAAGAGATGGAGGATGTGGAGGCCTCTTGGAGCTCTTGTTTGCCAAGACAAGGAAGACGGTACTTATTGTTTGTACAAATATGTGAACACCCCCCCCTCCCCCCCCCGGCCACCCCTGCTCACATAAAGGGTGTAATGAATCCAGCAGCTGCTCTGCAGCTTTGTACAGCGGGGCTGGAGCTCATTGCTGCGGCACACAGGGCCCCCCGAGTGAGCTGGGTCCTCAAGGTGGGGGGGCCCCAAGATCGGGGGTGGGGAGGGGTCCACAGGGCAGAGCACAGCTCACATCTGCCTCCTGGCCACAGCCAGGCTGCAGAGCTCCTCATTTGGGTGAAACTGGCCTGGGATCACCCACGTTTTATCCGCCCTCACCCTCATCCCACCTTCCTCATGGACCTGCTTCCTGCCTCCTGCACCCTGATCCAGCGTGGTGCCACTTGGAGCAGAGAAGAGGTGGATCCCACCTCAGATCCAGCACACAGTTTTCCTGGGAGACTGAATGAATCATTTAAGCCCTGAGCCTCCCATAATTTTAATTAGAGCTGGCTGGAAGTCTTCAAGATTCCTGGAGCAAAATCTGTCTCTTTTCAATAAACTATTTTGGGAGAAAACAAATACAAGAGGGGAAGCAGTGTCTGTTGAAATGACTTCTCTCTCATCCATCACCAAACACACAGGTTCATGCTTTTCTTCCCCTCGTTGTCCCCAAGAGCTACACGGCATTTTGTTCTGCTGAACAAGCTGTGAAGACGGAGCCTGCGACACGCGGAGCTGCCCGGGGGTCTCCCAGGCATTACAGGTGGGCTTTGCTGCCTTCTCCTTTCCCCCCCCCACCCCCTCCCCATGGCTGGAAGCACTTGTCTCGGAGCCCGGCGCTGGGAGCAGCGCTGCCGGCACCAGCCGTGCCGCACGCCGCATTGCACAGCCACAAGTGTGCAGAGGAGGGCTCTTCTGGCTCAAGGAGATCTTCTCCTTCACCCCGGGCTGAAGGGCTGCCCAGCCAAGGGCTCCCTCGCCCCAGGGCGCAGCCCCCCGGCACCCCGGCTCTGCGCATCAGCCCCGGGCCGGGGCGGGCACCGAGCCCGGCTCCCCCTCCTCCGGGCACATCCCGGCTTTCAAAAACACGCTGCGGGCTTCCCTGAGCAAACAAAACCAAACTAAACAACCCACCTATGTGCACATCTGGAGTTTAATGACACGCGTGGCTAACTGAACCACGCAGGAGCAGGTGAGAGGCGGGGGGCAGCGCTCGAGGCACCGCGGGTCGTGCTGTCCCAGACCCCAGCGCCTGAAACGCCGCAGCACATTCACTCCCGGCTGCCACCGTTTCTGCCTCGCTCGTGTGTCCCCTGTGGGCAGGAAAGCTGCAATGCTTCTGGGTGGCATCGTCTTGAAAACAGCCTAAGCATGCCCTGCTTAAACACTTAAAGTGGAGCAAAATCAGAAACCTGCTACTGCACTGCTTCCTTTGACAACAGAAAACGTAATAATGCAGAAAAAAAATATTATCTATCCTCCGTGCTTCTTCACTGCACTGCCTGCTTGAGTGACCCCAGCCAGACACTGAACGTGCTGGGGGTACTCGTCAGGGGTTGGTAAAAAAAAAAAAGGCTAAATATGCTGCACCCAGCCCCAGAGGACCTGGTGACTTGACCAAAGCCAGGAAGAGAAGTCAGGGCAGGAGCAGGGAGCTGTGGCTGGCCAGCCTCTCCCCAGCACTGCAGTCAAGCAGAGGTCTGGGGCTTAGGAGGGATTTCTGGTTTTAATTCTACCCACCTCCATGGTGACATTGGCCTTTCTACAACCTGAAATAGAAGACACTAAATGGCTGCTTTTTAAGCTCATAAATCCAGCCCTGTCTGAACACCCCACCTTCCCTTCTTTGGGAGCAAGTCACTTCTAACACCCACCAGCACTTTCTGCAGCAGCTGCTGGTTTAAAACCCCCCATGGCAGCAAAGAGCTGTTGCCTCCCCTGGAGCAGCCCAAGCCCTGCCAAACAGTGGGTCCCTGCAGGCACGGAGAGGCAGCAAGGAAGGTGCAAAGACACAGGGAGAAACCAGGTGGGTGCTGTGAGGAGGGCACCCTCGGCTGAGTCACGGGTGCTGCTGGGGAGAGGTAGCACCCCCAGAGGTGCCAGGGCTTCAAACCCCCCTCCACCTGTCTGGGGGACACAGATCTCCACACACTCTGGTCAGGACTGCATCCCCAGCAGCTGGGAAACAAAACCCTTCCAAAAGCATGAGCAAAAATCAGCTGCCCTCCAGGCAGCACTTCACTGTGCCACCACAGAAACCAGTGTCAGCAGCAACAAAAAAATTAAAGAAAATTAAGTAGGCAAATGTTACCTGAGGATTTGAATGCTGTCAGCTCTACAGCCTGAAAGAGGGGAGAACATTCATTAGCAGAAGGTACAGGTCTGAGTACTTCGCTGCTGGCCAACCCCCAGCCCACACCTCAGGGCCAAGCAGGGCTCCCTTAGCACCCACCTGCCCCTCCTCACTGTCTTTCCCATGAGACATAGCCCAGCCAGCAACCAGAGCCCTTGTCCTGGTCCCTGATGGACAGGCACCCAGCAGTGCACCTGGTTTCCACTGCACCCCTCAGCAGTGCCCGTGAGCAAGCTGCCACACCACTCCCCTTGCCCTGGGGTGACCTAGTGGGCTGGACATTTTACTGGAGGCCACAGGATAATCCAGGATAAGAGAGAAATTTCTCCCCTGTGCTGTGGTGGAAAGGGCATGCACACGCCTGCACCCTGTGCTTAAGTGATGCTCAGTGCTCTGTGAGGTGTGAAATTCCTGCTCCCAGCCCAACAGCAATAAATATCACCAAACAACATTTTAAAAAGCTGAAACACAAAGAAAATCTCATCTCTGTTTGTATCTTCACTGGTTCAATGTTTTGTCATTTTAAGTGTTTTCAAATGTTTTTAAGTAGCATCTTCTCTTCATCCAAACTATTGTGCAGCTGCCAGCAACATCCTTAATTCAGGGCAGCTTTGGAGAGTGCCATGACTCATTCAGCCAGGGTGCAGGAAAACCAGCTCTGACTTATCTAACCAAGGAGTCCAGAGGCAGCAAGCACCCGGGGGACAGTAACACCCCCTGGCACAGCCATGTTGACCACCTCTGTGGTGAAGATGGAGTTCAGATGGAAACTCCCCATGGCCAGCTCGGCACCACAGGGCTGGCACTGGTGGAGCACCGGGAGCCCCACAGCTGCAGTGCCTGTCAGCATGGGCAGCAGACCATGGGCCCTCCCCCCAGGCTGGCACCAGCAGCAGCCTCACCTTCTGAAGGCTGCTGTATCCACGTTGGGTAGAAAGGAAACAAGCATATTAAAAATGCAACGTTTAAGCAGCAAAGATACAGCAAAATCCTCAGTGACCCTCATGCGGAGGAAAGCGCTTTCTGTCTTTGCCTTCTAGGAAATGCCACGGCCTTGGCATTTGGGAGATGTGCTGCCTCCTGATGCTCCCTGCCTTGGGAACCTCAGGCCCCTGGGCTAATCCTTTTGGCCCACGCCTTGGATCTGGTGCCAGGAGCTCAGCCCTGCTCCTGGCTTACAGAGCCCGTGCCTGCCTGGCTGAGAAAAGCATCACCTACGAACGGATCCCGGTCGGCGTTCAACACGAGGGAGGAACAGCACTAACCAGAGTATAAATCATGAGAGATGGAAATATGGATTTTTATTGAGTGGCTTCAAAATGATATGCCAGCTATAGAAGTATTATCTATTGGATAAATAAGAGCTGTCTATGTGACACAGGTTTTCAAAGGATAAATATTAGAGAGGGAGAGAGATCCTTCAGTGAGAGACTCATATGAAAGTAGTGTCGGATTTTATTCTGAGGAAATTACAGCACTTGTATGTCAAGTGCATGAGGACTGATGATCATTTCAATAGTGGGAGATGGAAGTGGTATCAGAGTAGTCAAATTTAAATTGTTTCCTGCTGCAGGCCCTATATCATGCTCCTGCAGGCAGCACAACCCAGCCTGCACACCCTGGGGCAATGTGGCTTGCCCACCGCAGGGGACAGCAAGTCCCTGCTGCCCAGTTTGCATTTGCTGACCCTCCCTGATCCCTCACCAACAATCAGTAATTTCTGTTACACCCTGGGGCAGAGGAAATCAGCACTACCCTCAGTCTGTGCTCAGGGTGGACCAGTCAGGCAGCTTCTGGGACTTGCTCAACATGAAACCTTACATTTGTGCCAGAGCTGGTGACACTACCAGGTGTCCTGAGTCCAGCCCCTCGCTGGAACCATTGGACACCATCCCTAGGCTCTGTGTATGGATGGAGGTGGAAGAGTAACAGAAGACATTACATACCGGTCTCTCAGGTGACATAATTGATGAAATCCCCATGGGAATTTTGGCTCCAAAATTTCCTAGGGGGTGAAGGAGCACAATGAGTTTGCAGACTAGAAAGTAGAAACATTTGTGTTTTACCAAGAACACAGTGCTTTGTATCCCCTAAGTATCTCCCACTGAAGCAAAGGGACCAAACAAGTTACCTGCATAATTGCACCCACAAACTGCTTGGAGCATGCAACACTTTTTTCACCCTATTTCCTACTGCCACCCTTGCCCAGCCTTCTCCAGAAAATTCACTTTAAGACACAAATATGTATTCTTGCCTGAAGAGAATGCAATGCTGTGTAACATGGCGATGAGATCCCCTGGCAACCACCAGAGAGCCTGCAGGCATGAGCCTGATCCCTCTGAGATCCACATGCACAGCATCCCTGCCTTCCCTGGGAATCCTTCATCCCATGCTGCATTTGATGCACCAGACTCCAAGTGCTCACACAGACACAGTGTGCAAATGGGTTACACATGGTGCCCAGTGAATGTGCACTAAAATTCAAGCCTTGAGAATAACAGTTTTATGGTCTTATGTCACAGCCTGGGCCAAAAGCAATGACAGCCCAATTTACCTTTGTTGGTGATGTTCTTCACTGGAGGGTCTTTCTGCACAGGGCTTGACAAGGCACTCTCAGCTGCAGAAGGACTCAGTTTCCCTGTCTCCCAGGAGGTTGTGTTTCTTGGACTCGATAAATAGTTGATAGGATGAGAGCAATTCTGTAATGACAGAGAAGAGATACAGGACAGTGAAAACTGCAACATGCATCTTTGCTGGATCCATGTCCAACTTTAAAGATCAATTTCATCTGCACTGTGTCCCCTGAGACTTTGGCTCCCATCCCACCCTGGTACAGCAGGCTGCTGCCTCATCAGGCTAGATTACTTTTTGGGTCTGCATTGTCCAACAGGACTGCAAACGATGGAGACAAAAAACAGTAATATAAAAAGACTTATTTCCAACACCATCTCCGCAAAGCAGGCCCAACATACACCCAGGGCCCTGCTCTGGTGGGTGCCTGATGAACAAAGCAGAGTAGCAGGGCTTCCTTGCCACTTACTGTGAATGAGAGTGCTTTCTTCTTGTCCTTCATCCTCCGGATGGCATTCCTCACCTGGAGCAGAGCAAGGACATTAGAGAGAGCCACAGCAGGTTTAGCAGAGCAAAAGATCCTCCAGCAAGTCATGAAGAAAAAGTCTCAGAAGCACAGTTGGGGTGATGCCACCTGTCGCACCAACTACAGCCCCAGCTATCCCCCAGCTGCTCTCAAAGAGCTGCTCTGAAGAGTGACTGAGCCTCAGCCAGGGGCATCTCTTACCTCACTGTTATAGATTGCATAGACCAGGAATATGTACAGGCCCTGCAAAGGAGAGAGCACAGCAGGGTTAGAGCTGTACAGCTGGTCTGGGCTGCTTTGCATGGGAGGGAATGAGTTTGATGAGCACTAGAATGGGTGAGGCCTGGGAAGAGGCACAGACGGCGGGTATGGCACAGCCAGGGACATGATAGACCACAGTGTTAGCAGGAGCCTGTGGCCCAAACCTGTACCTGGAGTGCAGATCCAGAGGCTTTGCTCAGTGCCAAGCTGGACAGAGCTTTCTCCATCCTGCCAGCACGCCAGGGCTCTGGTGGTACAGTGTCAGCCACCTTCTCCCTGCTCATGGAAGTGGTGCTGCTGGGTGCACACACCAAGGGAGAGTGAACAATGACACACTCTGCCACAAATGCTCAGCCACAGCTGCATGTCCTGGGCCAGTGTGGGATGTGCTCCGGGAAAGTGTCTGGGCAGGCCCCGAGCGAGCATTGCCTGGAGGCCACAGCCTGGGGCTAATTACAGCTCCAGACCAACGATTTTGGCCTTAAGGCAGCCCTATCTGGCCCACCAGATTTATGTTGTATCTGTGGGGTGTTTGTTATCGCAGCTAGATAAATCAGCTGCAGCAAGAAAAGTAATCCATCTTGTCTCCGTGAGCCTGGCTCTTCATCTGCGAGCTCTTGGCCGGTGGCAGCAGCACCCTGGCGCCGTGCCATGACCCGTCCTTCAGCCAGCAATGCCGGGCACTCCCCCAGGCCAGATTTCTGCTCCGGCTGCCAAGGCAGGTCTTCCTTGAAATAATCATTCTGGATGAGTGCGGGGAGGGGGGGAGCGGCGGGGTCGGCTGGAAGGAGAGCAAGGAAGGAGAGGAGGCCCAGCTGCAGCAGCGGAGGAAGTGGAGCCAGAGCTCTGGAGGAGCCTGCCCCTGCCCCTGCCCCTGCCCCTGCTGCTGCCCCTGCCCCTGCCCCTGCCCACGTGCCATCTTCTCCTGGCAGGGCTCACGATGCCCCGTCCCCTGGCTCCCTGCTCATGGTGAGGCGGGTGCTGGGCGCCCATGGGCTGGGGCCCGCAGTGGGATGGATGCTCCCGCTCGCTGTCCGTCTGTCCCGCCCCGCACACCCTGTCCCGCAGCAGCGCCGGCTTCTGCTCCCCTCTCTGGAGGCGGGCGAGCAGCTCCATGAGTCCTGGCACCGAGCCAGCCCCAGGACCAGCCTTCCAGCCCTACCAGCTCCAATGAGGGCAGCAGGTTTTACCGACACTGCCCCTGGACAAGCGGGCACCTCCAGCCGGCACCGGGAGCCGCCTGCTCAGCTCCCTGCCCAGCGGGCACCGGCGCAGCCTGCCCGGCGTCCCGGCCGAGCCCCGGCGCTGCAGAGGGGCTGTCATGGCTGGTGTCGACGCACAGAGTAACCTTGAAGGCAGGCTTGGGCTTCCACAGATAAATAGAAAGCATTCAAACAAACAAACAATCCCAGCAGCAAAACTTCCCCGCACGACTCACGCATGAAGCAGCCCCCCTGCCTCCCCCGGCTGGCTCCCTGCCCGCCGAGCTCCCCTCGGGACCCTCCCCTCGGGACCCTCCCCTGCTGCTCCCGGGAGCGGTGGGGTCCAGTGCCTCTCGAGCTCCATCTACAGCTGCTTTGCCTCGAGGTTTGGAAAGCTTCTGCCAACGAGGGGCTGAGGCTTTGAATTGCAGGTGGCAAGCACATGTCCTGGGACTTTTTGTCACCATGTGTCCCTGAGTTTCAGATATGCTGAGGTCCTGGGAACAGGCCTGGCTCAGTGCAGAACTGAGCGCTCCTGACTGCTGTGACAGATACAATGTGCTTTGCTCTCTTAACCTCATATAGGCTGGTTAAAATTTTAAACTCTTTTGATGAAATCAGTAAACTTAGAAGCAAATATTAAGTATTGCTTTACACACCAGGGTTAGTGCCTGCCCTGTGGAGATCCCTGGTAATAGAAACATTAACAAGACTCTGAAGTATGGTAGTCAAAGCCATGAACCTGGAAGACACCAAGACAAGCAAATATTCCTAAAAATGTTGCCAGATTATGCTACCTAAAGAGGAATGAAGAGGCTGAAGCAGATGACATGACTCACCCAAGGTCTTGCAAGGGAATTCCAGCCTCCCTGTGCAAGGCTCACCTCCCCAGCCTGCATTGCAATCTCTTCCACCAAACCCTCCTGCATCCCATCAGATTCCTGTGCAGCTCTCACTGGGCACAAGGAACACCCCTGGGGATGCCCTGCATGGCTGCAGACAGTACGGATTTTAGGGATAAAGATTTCCAGTCCTTGATTCTTAATTCTTGTCTCATCTCCCTGTGATAACACTGACCTCCCAGGCAAAGGAGGGTGGTTCTGCCTGAACAGTTCTTGGGCCACAACCTCTAAGTGTGTCTGAATGAGAAGCCAGTGGAAAAAACTCATCCTGGAACATGCTTCACCTAAGCAGCAAGCAAACACACTCTGGCTGGACGTGACCTTTGGGACACTCTCCATGACCAGCCCTCTCCAGTGGTGCTGGCACACATGGCCCGTCCCTGCCCTGCAGGAATGAGGCTCATTTCACTGATGCAAACACCAGCTGGGGCGTCTGCCCCACTAAACTGGACAGTTACCACTTTAATTATCCGTTAAATGAGCAAATCCAAATTCTAGAGGAGTTCCCTGCAAGCATATCAGTTTGTAAGTGTCATTCTGAAACCATTCATGTCAGAAAAATCTCACATGACAAACCAGATTTGAACTGAAAAGCTGTGGCACCAGTGGGACACTCCAGAGACTAGTGCTGAAGGCGCATCAGATTAGCAAGGTCTCCAGAGCTGTATTTCCTATCTTGGGAGCATGAACTTAGTTTCCTCAGGCAAAAGAGCACAGCTGTTTTCTCCCACAGACTTGGGAAAGCTGGGCTGGCCTTTAGAGCTGGCAGATGTCCCCAGCTATTGGGACAGGCAGAGTACATTGAAGCGCAAGAAGCCACTGATACCCAGTTGGTGTTGATGTGAGGATCCACCTGGGACAGGACTCACCTGGAGGGAGTTCAGCACGATGAAGACATAGGCCCAAACAATGCTGAGGTGGACAAGGACGCCACACACCCAGGTCAGTCCCAGCACAGGCAGCAGCACCAGGATGGGCTTGGCTGTGGCCCTGTCAGGAAGAAGAGCTCATGGTTACCTGGGTGCATTTCAGAGCTGCAACATTTTGCACTGGCACCCACCTCCCAGCCACCAGGCTCCCCATGTGGATCTCTGCTGTGCCCAGTGTCCCTGAGCCCAGGGTGTCCTGGCAAAGCTCCCCAGTCTGCCAAGTGTCCTTCCTGGCTCTACAAACCCAGCCCAGGGCTTTGCCATCATCTCCCTAGGGCATCTGCACTAGGTTACAGACCACTGAGGGAGGACATCTGCCCTGGAAATGCTCCACAGGTTTAGGAGCATCCTGGTCTGATCTTGCAGTTTAGAAGCAATGTTCTCCATACAGCTCTCCTTCCCCAGCAAGTGTCTTTCAGATGATGCGTCCACCAAGAGGCACCCAAGATGGTGGCTATGGAACAAATGCCTTTGCAAACAAAATTACTTAAGAGGGGAAAAACTAACCATTTCCCCTCCCAGCCCCCAGTGTGCCAGCCCTGCGCTCTATTTATCACTTAGTTAGCAAGAAGGGAGCTCTTTGACGTCATTAGCCATGAGAAAACAGCTATTTTCCCCCCAGTTGCTGCTCCAAGGAGGGCTTCTGTATTTGTTTTATTAGCATATGGATGTCAGCCTGCCCTCCAGCAATGCCCTATCTTTGCACTTCTGTGAATTTGGGGAAATTTATTTATGATACAGGGGAACAATGCGTGTCTAGCAGGGGTACCCGGCGCCAGCTAACAACAATAAAGATTCACAGGGGATGATAAAGTAATGACTCAAGCAGCAGTTTTTTAGAGGTCTCTCTATATTGACTGATTACAGAAGTTCATACCATCAGCATGATTTTCAATCTACCAAGTCCCAAACTCCCACAGATGATGCTTTTTCTAACAGCAGACGGCCAAGCCCCTGCTGCCCCTACAGCTGCCAGCCTTCCGCAGGGCACACACGGGTGCTAAGGACAGGATGGGCGTGAGATAAACGCAGTCACTACCCCTTCAAACTGCAATGCTCTGGGAAGTGGAGAGGAGTCACTTCTGCAGCTCAGAGCTCTAAGAAATTCCAATTCTGGAGCAGACTACCTTGGGGTGATGCACAGTTACCCTGAAGGAGAAAATCCCTTCTGCCCCGACTCCCCCAGCTCCTGGTCTTTCACTTCACCAAGCCAAGGATTCTCATTTAACCCTGATCCCACCATTTCATACTCAGAGCAGACACAGCTGGGAAAACCAGCCCCTCCCCATCTCACCATATTTGTATTCCAATCTGGCTCTCCAGGCTGCTGTTGGGCGTCAGCATCTTTGATCTCCTGCGAGCACTGGACACAGTCACCATCACCACCCGGCACAGCACAAAGGTGTTCACCTGTCAGGACAGAGCCAATAGGCCCAGAGACCTCCTATAATCCCAGTTCCACTGGGGTGAGTCTTTTCTGCTGGGGACTTTCTAATGAAGTGTCAGAAGTTCGGAAGAAATGAATCACCCCTGAGAAAGCAGTGAATACAACACTTCATCCACACATGTATGAAATCTAGAAAACTCATCTCAAAACCTCTCCTGGAGAATGTCTTTCCTGTTAAGGGTCTACTCTGGACCTCTTAAACGTTACACCTTTTTCTGCTACTATGTTGCCACATCATGACACTGATACTACTTCAAGGTCACAGATGTTCCCATATTAAAATCAGCCCTTCAGTTAAGGCAATGTCACAGCCAACCTACACATTCACCCACATTCCTAATTTAACAGCTAATACAAGAACTGATGAGCAAAATTTTCGAAAGCATTTTTTCTATCAAAAAGCTACTTTGGTTAGAGATTTGTGTTGTGAAAGTGTATATATAAAGTATAACAAACATCTTCCTGTGACAGCAGCAGGCACCAGGAGCCCTGGGAGGAAGCACCTCAGCTGCAGAAGTGCTGGTACCCCTGAAGCTGCAGATTTTCCCTAAAGCCAGACCCAAGGGAATCCCACCTTCCCCATGGGTTTTGGCACTTACAGCCAGGATGAAGAGAACAGGGCCCACAAAGGCCCAGACGACGTTGGTCCGAACGTTGAGCCAGCAGTGGGTGTCGGCCACGTACTTGTTGAAGGAAGTTGCAAGGGTCATCCCCACGATAACAACTGGGAGGCCTGCAGCAAAAAAACACAAGAGCAAACCCCAGGAAAAGCAGAGGTGACCCACGTGGGTCCGCAGTGCTCTAGACAATTGCTTCAAAACCCCCATGACCAGACACGCTCCAGCATGAGCCAGTTTAGCCTCTGAAACCCCATGAGCAACATCAATTTACTGCAGCTGAAACCTGTCCTGGCTCTGCAAGACCAGATTTATATGCTGTCAGCATCAGTCTCCTAGATATAAAGCATTTTAAGTCCTGAGTCCTGATCAAAGCAATTTACTCCTCAGATTGCTTTTTTAACAAAAATGGACAATCAGAGACATAAACCAATAAAAAAATATTTGAGCCTGATGTCCAACTAGGTGTGTGTTCTGCAAGGTGCACTGACCTAACAGGGTGAAATTCAGCTTATTCACACAAATTCTGTGTCACTAAAGGGCTCACTCAGTACAAGGAGCTTAGTCAGGAACATATTTATATTTTAATTACTAACAGAAAGTAGTGATGCTGTGCAAGAACAAGAACTTGCCATAAACTTCCTCCTCCATTTTTTTGGTATTGAACTCTCGGATTTAGAAAAATAACATAAATGTGTTTTAACTTATATTCTAGAACTGACCATTTGACACATAAAGGCAAGAAAGGCTCTGCAGAGCAGTGGCACCCAGCTCTCCTATTGAAACTTATGCCAGACAAAAGAATTGACCCATTTTTCTGAGTGCCTAAGGCAGAGGAGTCTGTAGATACCCCAGCCTGTCACATAGTAGAACTTCATTCTCCTGTCTTCACTCATGTTGACTGCGACCACCTTGCTCCACAGGAGAAGCCCCTCTACCAGCATCCACGAAAAGGCTGCCATGAAGAAGAGATGAAGGAAGGCAGTGATGGTGAAACACATCACCTGGAGAGAAGAGAAATCATGGGCCTTTTCAGGAGGAGTCCTCTGGGAGCTTCTGAGCATGGGTGATCACACAAGGAGAGAGCGACCTGCAAATTGTGCTGCTGAATGTGCAGGAATGTATGCAAACATCCACAAGGACCAGGAAGAGTTCCTACAATTGCAACACACAAACAGTCCAGCTACTGCAGCTCACACGGATTTCATCTGTGTGACCATCTCAAGCCACAGAAGAGTGAACTGAGAGAATCTTTCCTGCAGTTCTTGGACTTTCTTTGCAGGTGTCTCATCTCAGAGCTGCTTGATCCAGCCCTGGGATGTGGAAGAGGACACAAAAGGGGAGAGGTGTATATGTTGCTGTTTTATAACTACTTAAATTTCCTGAAGGATTTTTTGTCAGAAGAAAGAGGTGAATTTTCCTGACAGATTGCACAACGCTCATATGCACATCTCCACACACAGACACAATTCTTTCCTAGGTGCAGGTTACAGGTAATTCATGAAATGTTAATAAAAAGTATTACACTTCTGTTCTCTTTGTTCTGAAAATAGGGCTTTAGCAGGCCTGGTCCTGCTGGCTGAGCAGGGCACTTTCTGGTGAGTTTACCTGGTTGGTCTTCGCCAATTCACTGAACATGAGCAGAGCTTCTGCTGCAGCCAATGCAAAGATCAGGTTCTTGTGCACAGTTGTTCGTTCACTCTTGGGGACACTGAGGAGAGAGAGAGGAAGCCATCAGCTGCAGCCAGATGAAAGGGAGTACATGTTCTCACTAGTCCTTGCTGGGCTGCTCAGACCTGCCTGGATGATCTGCCATCTCTGCTGCTCACTGCAGAGCTCCCCAGCCTCTCCCTGCACACCCACACCTCCCCATGCTAAACAAGGATACCTTGTTTGTGTTCCTGTTCTGAACCAAAATAGCGAACAAAAAATACAGAGAAGGCTACAGGTGTCTGGACTTTTCTTACCCAACTGCCAAGAATAAAATGAAGGTAACAATCAAGGCACAGAAGGAAACTCCACACCCAATAAAAGTCAAGGTCTGCAGTGTGAACTCCTCCTTGGTGCTCCTCTGCTCCAACCATAAAAAAAGAGAAAACACAACCCCCCCCCCCAAATTAACCACAGTCTGCGTGCCATTCTGGCACCCACCCTAAGGTTCACAGAGAAAGGTTCCTTTCTAACCTGCACCTCATAGACCTGCAGCAGCACAGCAAAATTTGTGGTGTGGTTGCAGAAACAGGCAGTGGAGTCTGGAAGAGATGTCACTACAGAGCAGCCAGCTGTGGACCACATCCCACCAGCGTCTGGGCTAACATGAAGAAAGGAAAAAAAAAGAAAGGAGAAAAAACATGGGAATTACCATCCACTTCAAGAGAAAGCCAGGGCATGAAGGGAACATCATTCTCCCAGAAGAAGCAGAGTTGAAATAAGGAAGAAGAAGATATCAAAGACAAGTCTTCTTGTGGACTTCCCTTTAGCTCATCCTGTCTCAGCAGATCTGTCTTATCCATCAGATACACACAAGAAAACAGGAGTTGCGTCAGTGTGTGCACTGAAAAGCACAGTCTGGCCATCCCTGCCTTGCACAGAGCTCAGTAAGTGTGCAGCTCTGGGAAGGGCTCCTGCAGCCCCTGCACTGAGAGCAGACATGTCTGATCCTCCCCTGGGTTGCCTATGCCCAGTGCACTTCCACCAGACTCTCAGTTTTCGGGACATTTTCTCCATTTTCAGGTCAGCCTGTCTAAAGGCAGCTGATCCCTGCTGCCTGGGCAGACAGCAGAGCTCCAGGTCCCATTTCCCTGGGGAGAGACCAAGGCTGCAGCAGGACAGCTCTGTCCTCAGCACTGCCCCCCCGGGCCTGCCCCACTGCCAAGGGAAGATCAACTTCAGAGCAGGGCTAGTGTTTGTGCAGCAGCCAGCTCCTCCAAAAACACCCTCTTCCCACCTTCCCCAAACTGATCTGTGTCTGTTACAAGCCTGGGACTCTAAGGAGTTTTTTTGCACTTGAATGACTTAATTACCAATCCATAATATATCACAGTCTCAGTTCTCTCACTCTGGTGACATTCAGCAAAAACACATCTCAGTGCCAAGCAGTATTTATGAGGCATGGGAGTCCTGCAGTCTGTTGGGATATATATCTTGGACCAACCTTTCTTTGTTGCAAGCAACAATCATAATTAACTGGGGCTTTCCAGTTTAGTTGTATGTACCTCATTAAAGGTCACTTGCCTGTGACTTTTACAAAGGAAATCTTCTCAGGAGAGCACTCTGCTCCAGCAGAGAGATGTCAGCATGCAAAGCAGGCAGAGAATTACTGATCTCTACTCTTACCATTGTATTTATATAATTATATTTGTTTTTGCAGTGAAAAAGAAAAGCTCATAAATCTGGGAACTGAAACCAGGCACCTGAGGCTGAAGTTCCAGAAGGCACAAACGGGTCCCACCAACTGATCAGGCAGGTCCTGCAGGCAGAGATGGAGAAGAGATGACACAGCCATGCACGCAGGCAGGGCAGTTCCCTCAGCCAGGTGGCACGGGACAAACACCAGCCCAGGGAAACGGGAGCCAAGATGGGAGAGCTGGGCATGGGACACCCCTGAGCCCCAGAGCTCTGGGGGCCCAGAGCAGAGGCCAGGCACGACCTGCATGACCATGCCACCAGTGGGGAGGTGGCTGGGAAGCATGGGTGCTTCCCGGGGTACCTGGACATGGTGCTGCAGGCGGTACCGCACAGACGTGCTGATCTCCTGGTAGTCACTGAGCACAGTGGAGGAGATCAGAGCAGTGCCCACCGCGGTGCTCAGGTACCTGTGAGGGAAATGGGCCGATCAGGGGCACAGGAACCACACGGCATGCTCAGAAAATAGGGTCTCATGGTATACAAGACAGCAAACTGATCCAGAGCCACCTGTGGAATGCTTCAGTGCCACCAGCACAGCGCCTGGGCACAGGGCAGGAACCACTTCAGGTCACCCGGTGGACAGAAACCCCCCGCTGCCCCTGTCACTGCAGGTGGGACCCTGCAAACAGGCTCTGGAGCCTGCCAAGAGGCTGGCGCTGAGCAGCAGCGGCTGAGCCCGAGTGGCAGGGAAGGAGCCCGCGGGCCGGGATGCGCGGGCGGCCATCCCCCCCTAGTGTCCACAGCTCCCCGGGGACCGCAGCGCTGTCATCGCTGCCCCAGCGCATCCCGCCACCAGCCGCAGGGACCCCCCGGCTCCTTCTGCCCCGGCGGGGGGGACCCTGCGGCTGCCCTGTCCCCAAGCAGCCCCCCAGAGCCGGCACCCGGGGGACAGCAGCGGGCAGCCCCACTGCCAGCGACAGCCCTGACACCCCCAACCGATGTCACCACACACACTGCAGGAACGAGATGGGATGGAGCAGGGTGGGGGGGACCCCAGAGTAGAGGCACCGAGAGATTCCCCCCGGGGACGAGGATGAATTCTGCCGTGGGGCTCGGGGGGCAGCCCGGGGGTGCCGGGGGCTGTTCCACTCACTCCTGCGCTCCGCCCGGGGCAGCCGGGTGCTGGGGGGCAGCAGAGCTGCCAGCGCCGGACAGGCAGCGCTGCAGGGCGCCGTAGCCAAACCACAGGTTTTTCACCGTGACTCTGCGGAGACCTGGACAGAGAGAGCACCGAGAGCCCCGCGGGCACCCGCAGCCCCCGCCTCAGCAGCAGCCCCGGGCTGGGGTGTGACAGGGGCTGCAGGGCACCCACGGCTCCACAGCCACCCTGACCTACCTCTGGCTTTCAGCCTCTGCATTTCTTCTGCGGGAACTTCAATGAGGTCGTGCCTGCCTTTCTCAGGGCTCCGGACCAGGTACACATCCCTGCCCAGCTCCTGCCTGCCCAGCTCCAGCTTTCTGATCTCCATCCCTGTGGAAGGGGCGCAGTCAGGTGCTGAACCAGGGCTCAGCCTTCCTCCAGAGCTGCTGCTACAGCAAAGTACCACAAGGACATTGTAAACCCAGCCGAGACCCACAGCAGCAGCAGACAGATCCCTTTCAGTGCAAACCATGTGCATCTGGGCCCAGGTTGCCTCCTGCACCCAAAGGTTTCTTACAAGCCTTTTACAACCCACAGTGTGAGAGTTATGACCCACACTGTGACACTTCTGCATGAAGGAAATGGGGAGAAAGCTGATCACAGGGTTAGCAAGAGATGAGCCAGAGGAGGAGAGGTGGAGTGGACTTGGGCTGGGAACCAGATGGGATGACTAGCTGGGTCCTGGTGAGATGCCATTCCTAAGCTCTGCCAGTGCCACTCACCGACATTCCCATGCTGGATCGTGATCTTGGTCCTCCCTGCAGTCAGCAGTGGGGCCAAGAGTGACACCATCCTGTCACAGAGCTCAACAACAGCCATGGGCCCTCTGATGACCTGCAAACATAACAGAGCAATGAAATCGGCACCTGCACTGCCAGCCCACACTTCCCACAGCTCACAAGAGTTCCTGAAATGCTTGGCTCCTGGTAGAAAAAGTGAAGTTGGGAGTCAAGCCTTTTGCTTCACTTTTCTTTGGTTTCCTCAATAAAGCATGTTCCCAGTTCCTTCCGTTCCTTCCGCAGTGGAGACAAGACTGGCAATGAGGGAAACTAGCTGGTCTTTATTAAAAAACAAACACAACCCCCCCCCAAAAAAACACCCCAAAAACCAACCAACCAAAAAAACCCAACACACAACAAAAACCCCAAACAAACAAACAAAAACCACCCACACATTAAATCAGCATGGCAATTTATAATTAAATAAGTTTCTGTAAAGTACTGATTTTTTTAGACCTAGCTTCTGATTTTTGCAGAGCTGTAAAACAACCACCCTCTCTTCCTGGAAAAAGCTTCACTGAGAAACAGACTCCTCTGCTGGAAGGGCAGTAGGTGACTGGCCCCGTTACTGAGGTCCTGTGTGTGTTGGGCAGTACAAATGCCACCCCATAGTACTCAAACTCAGCCCCTTTCTCCCTCAGCAGATACATGGGCTGCACCAGCTCAATTGGGCCAGAGCTGGTTTTATGCCACTGTCGAGAAGCTGTGAGTAACTGTGGCCATGGAGACACGAATGACTCCAAGTGATGAGGTAAACTTGAACTATTCAGCATCTTTCATCTCTGGAGGTCCCTGGCTTGGTTCCTGGAGCACTGGGCAGGCCAGACACTGTCACACATTTCCCAGGGACAGGTGGCAAGTGCAGGCCAGACAGCAGACACAAAAGACCTGCGTGAGAAGGGAAGAACCCAATGGACAAAATGCTGCTGGGGGTGGGATGATGGAAAGCCCTCTGAGTGTTCTGAGCAGCGTGGGGGCTGGTGACAGAGCTCCTTGGCAGCCCACCCATGGAAAACACAACAAACAGAGAGGGCAGGATGTGGGAGCAAGGGATCTACAAAGCACTGGGAATCAGCAAACTGTGTGTAATCCTGTAAATCCAGGCTGACAAAGCAGAGAAAATTGAAAAGAGCTGAGACAAGGTGCAAGGAAGGCACTACTTGTTTGCAGAAAAACCTTTTTGCACCTCCAACAAATGAGTCAACACTAAGGCCCTTATCTGAGCTGGCCAAGAGGCTCCAGGCCCATCTTGCTGCATTTTCACAATATCCAACATATGTCCAGAAAAGCTGGATGTGACCACACCAGGACAGGCCCTCAGCCAGTGGTCACACAGCAGGCCAAGGAGCTGCACACACAACAGGAGGAGCAGCTGTGGCACACAGCTGGCCAGGCTGCTGGTGACATGTTACCTGGCCGACTGATGACCAGGTTTCAATATTCTGCTCTTCCAAGATTAACTCTGTCACTTCTGCATAATATTGGCCCAACTGCTCCAACATCTCCAGGTCCTCTCCCTCCTGGACTTCCACATCAGAAACTTGTTTCAGTAACTGAAGCACTGCAAGGAGGTCAGATGGCTCCAGCACAGGTGTCTCTTCCTCCCTCAGGACAGTTGCCAAGACATCAAGAGCACCAAGAGCGACAGAGAGGTTCATGTCTTGGACATCACTTGTGAAGATGTCGTCAGGAATCTGCAGTAGAAAAGATCTTTTAGCTCAGTGCAGAGCCCTGATTCTGCCTGACCATCAGCTCTGCCCTGGCAACGCCCTTCCTGCCCTCGCTGCTCAAGGACATCTGCCTGGCACAGCAGGCACATTTAGGGGAAGAAGATCTCTACTGACACTTTGAGCCCTCTTGCCCAGCCTCTTGACCCCAGTGACAGGAGTCAGGCTGAAGCAACACTTCGCTTGTGTGACCACAGCACAAGGAACAGCTGTACTGGTCACACTCTTCAACAGCAGCTCAGAAGAGACCACAGGTGTAACTACTGGCAAAGTGACCTCAAACAGGAGCAGGTGCCAGCAAGTCCACCCCAACAATGGCTCCTGCCTGCTGCTGGTGCCAGTTCCCACTGCTGGGGCTGCAGGACTCACCACAGCCCTCCCTGCACGCCTGTTGATGCGGCCGGCGAGGGAGCGCCTGGATCCCAGCTGAGCCTCCTTCAGCTGCCAGTAGGTGTCTGAAAACACAACAGCAGAACCGCTGGGGTGGGCTCCAGCAGTGTGGGAATGTGTTGTGTTCAGAGCCTGGGGAATGGTCCGCAGGTGATGGGTAAGTTGGTAGGACAGTGAGGGCAGTGAGACTTAGCACAACAAAATAGTTTATAGCAAAAGGTCCCATCTGGAGAGCCGGTCTAATGCTGCTTCCCTGCCTCTTCCCCATGCACCCCTGGCCAGTGAGTCTGGAGATGCCTGGGCTGGGAGGCACCCTGCAGCTCTGTGTCCCCATGCCATGCGACTGCACAGGCACTGCTCAGCTGCAGGACAGTGACGTGAGCTGGCAGAGGGCATGCAGCTGACGCAAAGTCACAGCTACACCATGTTCTGCATGCAATCACTTCAGGGCAGACACGAGGCCTCCCCAGCACTGGCCATCACCCGAGGTGGGCTCTCCAGGAGCGAATGCTGTGGAAGTAACAAATCAATAAATACCAGATGCTGTACCCTTTGTGTGACGACAGATAAAAGGCAAAGACTGCAAACAAGAGGCGTAACCGAATCCACTGCTGCCAACTTCAAAAACTCGGCATTCCTCAACAGGCCCTGTGGGAACACACACAAAGAGAAGGCCCACGCTCCCCAGACACACCATTCCCAGGCAGGTATCACATTTCCTGCAAGCAGCCCACAAACCCTGCTGGAGACAAAAGCTGCAAACTGCTCCTTCAGCAGCCCTACAGCTGAGCCAGAGCAGAGACTGGGCTCAGAAACTGCTTCCCATGTGCTGGTAAATACCCTCCAGAAGGAAGTCAGAGCTGGTGGCAGTGCCAGGACCTGAGTGACTTATCAGTAATGTCACACTGGGCTGGCTGAGGGGCAGATCCCACCTCCCAGCAGAGCATCCAAGCATCACTGACAAGCAAGCCCCTTCTCTCAGCAGCAGAGGAAGGCTGTGATGAGCCCAGGACACCTGAACTGTCTGTGCTCGGGTCACTGCTGGGGGCTTTGATGATCAAGACTCTAGTGACAACTGTGCTGACCCCTCCCTGCAGGAGGGAGCTGGAGTAGTGAGGGGAAAAAGACTTACCTGGGCAAAGGAACTGTGCAGTCACTTCCTCGACACTGCTTTCCACCTCCAGAGTGTTTGAGCTCCACCCAAATACAAGGTCTTGCTCTACCATCCAGCACGACCGAACCTTCTCAATCTGCTCTGCACTGAGGACTTTCTGCCAGATGTGCAGGTCGGTGATGTTCCCACTGAAGGACTCCTTTGCCCTGAAGGTGCCCCCCAGAGAATCTTGATCCTGCCCAATGATGAAAGTCCCCTGGCCATAGATGGCCTGGGGGGCAGGTGGCCCTGCAGCACACAAACCCCTGGCAGATGCCCTCCTTTTGCCATCAGCATAGATGGCCCAGGTCCCATTTTCCTGCTGCCAGGTCACACAGAAGTGATGCCACTGTCCATCAGCACGGAACATGGGCAGGTATGGGGAATGGTGCCCATGGACTATGAGAGCAAATCGAACAAAACCTTCCTCGTCAACAAAGCCACGGAGCTGGAATTCATTAATAAAAGCTGGCACAGCATAGGAGAAGACAGTAGCAACCTCCTGGGTCCTGGTGTCCCACTGGAGGTGGGCACAGGCTGTGACAGCAGGCAGTGCTGGGAAGTCAGAGAGTACCTTCACATATTTTGTGTCTGTTTTGTCTCTGAATACCAGGACAGGTACAACGTGGTCCCCTGGAAGGAGAAATTTCAGCCAACATAAAGGAAGCAGCACGGGCCAAGGCCTGCTCATCTTCCACTGGGATGAAACCATTATTTTCTTTTGCCTCCTACTCAAGCTAAGAACTCATGGGCCCTGCAGGCAAGGACATCTGTAAGCATGCAGTAAAGCTCCTGCTTCTCCTGTGCCTGGAGGGGATTGGGAAGGCAGGCGAGCTGAGATCACATAATTTTGTAAGTGTAACTTACAGAAACTTTGGATTCTAGCAAATAGGATTGCAAACAATAAAACTGAAAGGAACAGCATGTTCCCAAGCATCCCATGCCATAGCAACCAAGAGCGTAGTCAGATAACACCTTTGAGGCACCTGCTGGGGAATGCCTGTTCTCCTGGTCCTGTCCCTAACCCCATGGCTCTGCAGGACCTGCAGGTCACAAACAGTGAGGGTGGGAAAAGCCAGACCTGCTTACAGGGAGATGGCACAGGAGGAGAGAGCAGAGGAGCCCCTCAGCAGCTCTCTTCTGCTGCAATGCACTGACAAGTCTTGAGAGTGACCAGGCAGCTGATGTGTCCTGGGTATTGTTACCACAGTGACAATAAAAAATGAGTGGCAGCTTTTCCAGTCAGATTAATTTTTCAGGAATGAAAAAGATCCAGCAGTGAATATGTCTCCAAATAGTCCAAGCCCACTTATACTCACATCTCCGCTTTGGTTTGTGCAGGACACCATCCCTTTCATTCAGCCAGACAGAGCCTCTGATGTGGTGGGACTGCAGCAGCTTGCTGAAGAAAGCTCCCTCACTGCCTTGGGGTTCGAAAAGTAACTGAGCAAAGCGTTGTTCACAGAATCTGTCTGCATGCCACCAGTCCAAAGCAGTGGCCACATATTCATACACATCTCTTGAGGTCTCAATCGTGACAGGAGCAAAACCTGGAGAAAGACACACACACTGTGGAGGAACACAAAGCCTCTCCCATCTGCCCTCACCACCACATACACTACAGGGTCAGTCTCTTGCAGCATCCCCAACACTTACAAATAGTGCCTGGTGCACCCAGAGGAGCAGAAGGCAAGAGCTCATCTCCATATTCAGCCCTCAGGATGTTCAGTGAAGCAGATATGTACAAGAAAATTTTCTCATTTTATACCCATTTTCCAGCTCCTACCAGCCTCTGCATTTGCAGATGCAATTTGAAAGCACAAAATAATCTCTTTTGTTCAGTTATAGCGGCACAAAGACCAGGAGCTGAGCACTGCTTACCTGGTTTCAGACCGTACTTTCACAGCCAAGTGAATACTTCGCTATGCAAACACTATTTCAGACACAAAACAGGGTATTGGAAAAAGTTTCTTCAGCTCTGTCTCTGGACAACTTTTTATGCATTGTTTCTCTGTGCTGAACATTGCTTGTAAAAACATACAGAAGTGCTGATAAAACCACTGACCTTTAGAAGTCTGATTCTTGGCAAGGGCTGCAAAGGCAAAGAGACTCCTGGACAGACTACTGACCTGTTGGAGAGGGTGTTTTGTAACTTTGTAAGAAGCACTAATATTATCTCAAACACTCAAATTATAAAAAATATTGTAAAACTCACCAGAAAGCTGAAGAACCAAGAATGAGTTCTCAGGTCTCTTCTAGCCATGCTGACCCACGGGAAAGCTTTCACCCTTTGCTAGAACAAACAAATTATTACTAGAGATGCACTGCAGAAACAGAGGTAGCTCAGACTGTTTTCCTCAGAAAGACTTGAATAAAACCCAAGAAAACTACTCTAAAATACCTGTCCTGGGTAGAATCATATAAAAATAATTCTCATTTCTTCTCAGAAGAAATCAAGGTCTCAGTTTAACGTTTGTTTCCAGGATACAGAACAACTAATCGTAAAACACGTGCAGGTGTGTGACATTAACAGGCAAGTTACCAGTGTCTGTGTCTGCACGAACGAAACACAAACCCCATCGTCAATTGCATTGTTAAACGGTGCCAAATCACTGCCAGCTTTCCTGATTTCTTTTAAAGCCCCCAGGAATACAGCACCAGAACGGGCCCTGCAGCCCAGTCAGCCCAGTTTCCCCCAGCAGTGCCCAACAGGCAGCTCAGCAGCAGGACCGGCGGGCACCCTCTGCAGCTCCTCTGCTCCGGGGAGGAACCCGGGGCTGTATAAAACCCAGTAAAGTCGTAGATAAGGGCACGTAAAGATACCAACATGGAAACTGGCCGTGTGTTCTCCGATGCAAACAAGTCCCACGGCCGCCTCTGCCAGCCGTGAGCCATCCCCTCCTCTGCGGGGCTCTCGGGAGCGCGCAGCGCGAGCACGGGCTGCGCAGGGACCGAGGCCGGTGCTGAAGCCCGGACTCTCATCCATATATTCCCAAACAGCCTTCCAGAGTTCTGCAGTGACTTACCCACCCAGAACACAGTTCCAAGCCCAGGGCAGAAGTGTGTTGGGCTCTGTGCTTACCGCCGGGAGACGGGGCCGGTGGGTGCTGCCCCCAGACCCCGCGCGGTGCCGGGGTCCCCGCGGCCGCGCTGCCGCTCCCGCCCGGGGGGCTCTGCGGACGTGCCGCGGGAAGCACGGAACACGGTCTTGGCAGGAATGACAGCGCAGCGAGGGAAGTGCAAGTGACCCAGCAAGGCTCTGATCACAAACTGGGGGGCCCGGGAGAAGGAGGCACCTCTGGGAGCAGCTGGGCTGCAAAGGGGGTGCGGCGGCAGCCCCGACGGACAGAGGTTCCCCGCTTCGGCTCCGCGGGGCCCCCGCGCCCGGCCCCGCACACCGCCCCGCACACCGCCCCGTCCGTTCCCTCAGCTCCGGGAGCTCCCGGGCACAGCCGGGCTGGGCTGGGCGCTGACACCCGGTCCCTGGGGCGGTGCCGGGGTCGCGCACCCCCACCCTGCACCCCCAACCCGCTCCCCCCGCCCCCGTTAACAGCCCCGCACTCACCCTCCTTGCCGCTCTGCGCCCTGTGCTGGCAGCGCGGGGACCCTCCTCCCAGGCAATCACTTCTCCATGAAGTCCCCGGCAAAGCTTCCCAGGAAATCTGGCACGTGGTCTTGGCAGAAGAATCAGGTGGCGGGGGAGTCACCGGGGATCCTCCCGGGAGCAGGAGCGGAGTCCGCGGGCTCGGGAGCGCGGTGGGGAAGGTCGGCTCTGGAGGGGTCTGGGAGGAAAACCAGAGCCCGGGCGGGCAGGACGCTGGAGGGCACAGCCCTGCCGGCTCTGGGGGCACCTCCAGCGCGTCCTCCTGGGCTTTCCTCGCCGAGTGGCTTCACTGTTGAGGCATGTCCTCAAGTCCGGGCCCGGGAAGGCTGGAGGGCCCCGGGCACCCGAGGGCGGCAGAGCTGCTCTGCTGATTAGTGCCCGCTCGCTTTGGCTACAGCAACAGGCACACGGTTCCCACTCCTCCCCTCTGCTGCATGCTTGAATCACGCCGTGGATTCACGGGCAACTGGCTTTTGTTCTTCAGGGTCTTCGTTCCGGGAATGAAGGCAATTATCACATCCCAGCGCCTCTGCTCGCTGCAGTAAATCTCTCACAGAAGAATGGACCTTGGAGGCAGCTGCTTCGGGCTGCTTAGTCACCGCTGCCCGTTGGGAGCCGGGCTGGCACCCCTGGCAGCACAGCACCCAGAGCCAAGGGCTTGCAGAGCCACAGGGCAGCACCCAGAGAAGGGTCTGCTTCTTGCTGCAGCTTGGCCACGTCTGGATCCTGCTCCCTCAGAGTCTGAGGGAGCAAAGGGTAGGAGGCAGAGCCCAAGTTTACACCAAAAGGAGGAAGAGTTCAAAGTGGTTTTTGATCCTACAGCTGGATTAGGTTTGATGAGAGTTCCTGAGCAGACAGTATTTTCTGTGTGCCCATGTCTTGGACAGAATTCAACCTTTTGTAACAGCACTAAATGCAGTTTTCTGGTAGCATTAGAAAGACTCCATCTCACAGCTTCCAGCATCACTCCTCTTCTCTGCAGCCATACAAATAAACCATCCCCTGTGCACACGCAGAGAGGTGAAGAAAAGTTTCCTGTGCTCATTGAATCCTGTCCAAGTTTCTAGCCTCACCTACACACATTCTAACTTCCATAATCACACACTGGGCTTTCAAGTAAGACTTAATGCTTTGGCTGGAATCAAGGAGAGCTCTAGAGACTCTGGAAGAATGCTTCACTGGTGTTTCAAAGGAAAAGTCACAGCCAGCAAGTGGAAGCTAATTGGCACCTTGTTATCCTTTCACCTAAAATCACACCTGGAAGGCCCCAAAGAGCACGGGCTGCTGAGCAGGGCCAGAAAGCAGGGCCCAGCTCCTTTGGACCCCTCTGCTCTCCAGGGGGTTTCCTGCAGCCACACGTGGGCACTGCCACCTATTTGCTCCTTGCCATGGCAGCAGAGTCATCACCGCTAGTGCTGGTAATTCATCATTGTATGGGCACTAATTCCCACAAAGCAAATACTCCAGGCACTCACCTGTCTCCTGAAGGCAACACCAACAGCCTCCACTTGTACATCTTAAAACAAATCAGAAATTAGAGTTCTTAGAGTTAAGAGGTGTCCACCCAGTGCGAGGTGACATTTGATCTCAGGGTGGTTAAGTGGTAAAATCCCAATGTCCTTTTAATGCCTGTAAATCTCTCTAACAAGCAGCAGAGCAAAGGGCTCATTTTCTTGTGCATTTTGGGTGGTGCTGTCACTCTGGGTGAGCTTGTTTCTAAACAGGTTGTGATAATGTTTGCATGGAGTCACTTGAAAACATCAGTTCAGGTGCATTTTAAGAAGCATTATCCTCACCAGTTAGTAAACCCTGCTCTGCCACCCTCAAGGCACATCTTTCACACAAGCCTTGGAAGAGCTTCCCAGCACATGGGCTAGCAACATGTTAATCTTTATAAATCAAATATTTGCCAAGTGGAGTAGGAAGCCATGTGTCTGAGCAAGAAGCACTGAAAACTGGAAGAAAGCACCGTGTGTGTCAGAGATCACTGGCTCTGGTGCCAGCCTGTCCCTTGCAGAGTTACCCTTCCCAATAACACTTCCCTAGCCAGGCCGTAGGTGTTACTTCAGCATTTGTTTTCCCCCCACTTTTTACTGCCTAAAACTGACCCACTCATGGAGTTTAATGTCACCCAAACTTTGTTTGAATTAGATTCGGTGCTGAGCAGAGACAGGACTTGCCAAGTGCTGACTTTGGAGGCAGTGGTAGCAGAGATGCAGACTTACCTCCCTCCCCCAGTGCTGGAGCTATGGAAGAGTCTCACACACCTGCCATATCTCAGCCTGTGTATTTAATACATCCCTGGAACAGACAAAGCTCCTCTCCTTTCTCTTCCCACACCCCTGAGATTCCTGTGTGTAAAGAGAAACAGGAGTTTCTTGCTGTCCCATGAATCCAACTGGCTGAAAGGCTGCTGGCCTCTGCTCCTGCAGGACCTCCAGGTCAGCTCTCCCAGCAGAAGATCCTCATTGTTCAGGAAGAAATTAACACTGCATTACACTGGCCCAGTCATGGCACAATTTCCTGCTTTTCCAGCTGACAGGGAGATGTCAGCTCAGGACATCCCCTGTCTGTCACTCCAAGCAAGTTGTTAACACACGTTACACTCTCATATGGATCAAGCTATCAGAAGCAGAAGTGCCTGGAAAAATTCAGACAACTCTTCCACCTCTGGACAAAGTCACAGCAGCACCAGCTAACCCAGGCAGACATTAAACAGAAGACTGGTCTGTAGCTACACAGCAACCACTGACCAGCCAAGCTAGCTGGCAGCAGCCATCCAGTGCACAATTTGCTCTTTGGACCTTGGATTGTAGATGCAATTTCATGTTCACAGCTCTGCAGGAGAGAGACATAGAGGACATGTGTTCAAGCTACTTCTTCAGGTTTCCAAACAAGCATCCTTATTCTGCACACTGAAGCTCTACACGGATTTGCTTTTTTTGGCCAGACACCTGCATGTTTGTCTGCCCCATTTTGTGTCCAGTTCTCTCAATTCCCCTCCTCCCTTCTCCTTTCAAGTCTGTCACATTAGTGTTGACCAAACTCCCTGATGCTACAAGCTGCACATCAAGAGTCTGGTGCATCAGGGATGTTTCCTGGGAAGCTGAGGGGCGAGGGCATGAGTATTTCCTAGTTTACCTCTGTGGCTTTCCTGATGCCTGCAAGCTGAAAGAACTTGCAGCAGCAGCAAATGTTTGAGACTTGCTGACTGACTCGGCTCCTCTGAGCGTGCTCTCCGGGGGCTGCGCGGGGCGCTGTGCCCTCCTGGCTTGAGCGCTGGTCACTGGCAGCAGCTGAGATGGTTTCTCTCATTGCATTGCTTTCGGGGCCCTTGTAGGGCTAGTGATTTGGGAGACTTTTAAACATTCAGAGTGCCAAGTATAGAGTATTGCCCAGGGCTTAGAACTTGCATTGGTTGGGTAAGGAGTCTGTTCCACAGATACTGGTGGTTACTCCTGGTCCTGGCTCAGCAGCACAGCTCCCACTGCAGCCTGGCTGTGCAGAACCCCTCGTGGTGTTTATTTCCTATGATCCACCACTGACAACTACAAGCCATCTCAGCTGAGAAGAAAGCTTCTCCTCCACAACCCCAGGCTCATATTTCTCAGGCACATGATGCTATTCCACTGTTTTTTTGCTTTCTAGATGTGTTTGTAGAGCCAGATTTAACCAGGGTTTTATTTTGTTGTTTTTGTTTCTTAAATGCCCCAAAGTCTCAGTGAGATTTGTTTCAACAATCTCTTGCAGACATGCCAGCCTTAATCTCACGCTTCCAGGCCCTTCTTATTATCTGGGATGAAAGCAGAGCACAGAGCCTCCCCTGCTAATTGCCAGCTTTCTGTTTCCCAGTGACAGGTGTATTGTCTGGAGGAACAGACCCAATTGTGTCCCTGCACAGTAGGGCATCAGCTGCTGACACTGGAGAGCCTTTCAGGGGAGCCTGGGCATGGCTGGTTCTTTGGTGCCATCATTTATAACAGATCTGTGTAGCCTAGGAACTTTTCATAGGAAACAAAAAATAGGACCTGCCTTTCTTATTAATCTTTATTATTTTTTCTTGAGCTACTAACTACTCCTAAATCTCCCATCTTCCTATCAGCAAGACAGGGCATTTGGTTCTGATCCTCTTTGAAACACTCAGTCTCCCTGATATGCTTTTTCCATAGTTTTCTAATAAAGGGGTTTTGCTGGTTTAACCAGACACCCACTGTGCATCTCCTTTAACCTGCAATCACACCTAGGAAAGTATGCAAACTGTTACTCCTGTGGGGTGCATTCAGGAGGCAAGAGGGCTGGTCGATACTCACGGGCTCAGGTTCATAAGCACCATGGAGAGATGGTTTATACCCTCTGGAACTCCTGAGTAGCAGCCCTGAGGCATGGAGGACACTTCAGGGGACAGTGACTCTACACCTGCTCTATCAGGTAAGAAGAGGGGCTCTGCTGCTCAGGGGGAGTGAGGAAAGGCAGCAGCAAGAGGACTCCTGGGAGATGAGAGGAATAAGTACAAGAACAATGTCAGACCCAGATTGTGTCTGTCTTTCCCATTTTTCACATGAAAGGGTGAAGCTCTCCATACACCTCCAACCCACCAGCCCTGCAGCACCACACCAGGAACATGACACACCATGGAGCAGGTGCTCCAGGCTTCCACTGCAGGAACCTGGCAAGAGAGAAACCATCTCCTTACTGGATTCAATCACAACTGTCACAAGGCAGGAGGGAGGGTCTACGAACACCCAGCAGAAGCAGCTCCACACCAATCTTCAAGAGTACAGATGCTGAGGAAGCATGTTGAGGATGAGGAGGTGTGCTGAGGCTAAGCCTGGGTGCCCTGGCAGGTCTGGAGCTGTTTCAGTCAGACCAGCACAGGCAGCTGCAGGGAGGTTCCCCTTCCTTCTCCCCCCCACACTGTGCACCAGGGACACATGCATCCAAGAACCACTGCTAGGAGACCCTTGCTTACAGGCAGGTGCCATGCCAAGGATCTGGGCAGCCCTGAGGGACACAGTGGTCCCCGGGGGGCCTCCCTGGAGACCCTCTCTGGGCTGGCCATGGAGTCACAGCACCTTGCTCCAGCACGTGCTCTTGCCCAGCAAAGCAGACCTACCCCCCTGCAAAAGCCTCTTTAAAATACCTTATGGCTGTTTATACAAAACAACAGTGAGCTGTAAGAAAGGTAATTATGGTTTCATGGCTGAAAGAGGATGTAAGACTTTGCTTCCACCAGGTACGGAGTGAAGCTTTTTCCCAGTGGCAGTTAATTAATCCTGGAATGATCACTTCAGCAGCAGATCAGCTGCAAGCAGCATCAGAGCTACTCTCTGTTTTTCCTCTAGGATATTTGGTTGTTCCTGCTGTGATCCCAGGAAAGACAAAAGCATTTTGGGTCCCATAGGATGAAATACACTCAGTTGGAACTGCAGCTTTCTTCATGCTGGATTGCAGTACCCGTCTGTCCAGCTCCCAGTCACCCCAGTTTGAGACTGGGCTCCATCTGCTCAGTATTCCCACTGTATTTTTCTTCCCACTTCACTCACATTTACTGGTATTTCTCAGTGTAAATGTCAGACACTTCTCCTGCCATACAGCAGGTTACAGCCACAATATATATCCAAGCCCTACCTGCTGCCGCAAATGTGTTCTGCAAATGTGAACACTTACAGGTTACCAACACCTATTTTGGAGAGCTTAGCTTGCCTTAATAATGGCTGTAACCTCTGCAGTCACGCTCAGCCAACTCAAATGCATATTCACAGACCAGACAGAGACTCCCCACTTCACATCCCTTCTCATGATGCATCAGCATCTCAGAGAGCAGCACACAGGCTCTTCATACCTGAAATCCTCTTCCAACTTGTGTAGATCTGCCAGCTTGTTCTGCCAGAACCTAAAGCTGAAAACCTACTCCAGCACTACCAACAGAAGGACTTTTGCAATTGTCAACAGAACACCAGAAATTCAGGCACTTCTCCTAAGCAGTATTGACAAGTGACAGACAGTACCATAAAGATCTGAGTATCATACTGCTGGAAAATAGTGTAAGATCAGCACTGGGCTTGCCTGAGTTTCAAGCATCCCACAGCATTCAGCTGAAACCAAGCAAAGGGCTCCCCGTGCACTTCACTTGTCCCCTTCCTTGGAGGGAGACTGACATCTACACCCCTGCCAGCCCCCTTTCCCCATGCAGGAAAAAGGCTCCTTCAGAAACTCCCAGGAACTTGCTTCACATTTCAGTGCATCATCCCCTCGACTGCAGCACTTGTCTGTTCCCAGCTCCAATGTCTTCCTTCATTTTCAAAGTAATGAAGACACTTCTGGACTGAGGTCAAGTCTGTTCCCTGTAATGAGTTTAAACACCTTGAATATTTATTACGCTCCTGCTTTCAGAAGCTACAGCTGCACAACAAAGGAGATGTCTGGGAGAACCCTTCCTGCCTCAGCACGGGCAAACACCTGATTTAAAAACCTTTGCTTTAGCCACAGGTTGGTAAAGTTTTAGTCTGTCTAGCTCTGATCTTGTCAGAATGGTATTTAAATTCTTCTGACAGATTCTTGGCTTGCAGTTTGTTAACAGATCGTTGTTGAGGCAAGATGTTTGGAATTAGAGTGGTTTTAAACAGGAGAGACACATGGTGCATTTATTCTCCAGTTCAGTGATTATCTCTCAGCCTGGCTCCTCTCCTCACACGAGTTCACCTTGGGACATTCCAGGAGTTGATGGCCAGTCTGGGAACCAGAGAGTCTGTTGGAATTTGCACAGGGCAGAGCCATGACCAGGGCTCAGGCACAACTCTAGGATGTGCTTTCAGATGCTGGGTTGTTGGCATTGCCTCCAGCCAGCTCCAGTGAAACCCAGTCCCAGGGTGGCTGGAGGGTGCTGGGCCCCAGGAGGTCCCCCCAGGAGCTGTGCAGACAGATGTTGAGTGGGGGGCAGGCAGAGCAGGTCCCAGGGCTCAGCGGGGTGTTCCTTGGGTCTGTCTGGCTGTCATGTCCATGTGTGTGCCAGGGCTGATCTGTCACCTTTCCTTCTGGAGGGGTGTAGGCACCAGTGCCACAGCCACAAGCTCCTGGGCCCCACACCCCCCAGCACTACCCTGGGATCCGTGTCCCTGCAGGTGCTGCAGGCTCTGCTGCTGGGCTGGCTGTGGCCAGCAGGGCTGGCTGTCCTTCCAAAACCTGCAACAATCAGCACTAGGTGCCAAGTTATTCCCTCAGAGTGCTGGAACAATGGGAACCCTCTGCCCATCACTCTAACCCTTACACAAAACCAGGATCTAAAGCCTCATCTGCTAAAACTTTACTTTTTGCAGTTCCCTTATTCTAGAGAGCAAAAAGCTGATGATTTACACTTGTTACCCTGAAGAAGCAGGGTGTTTGTCTCTTGCTGCAGAGCAGGTACCAGCCTCCTAGAGTAAAATTGTACTGAAGCTTTTGTTAAACATTCCAAGTTGCCCAACATCTCTTTAAATAAGGCCCAAGAATTGAAGATGTCATTTGGCACTAAGGCACAAAGAAAGCACTGAATGCAACACTGGGAAACCAGGCAGGGTATACATGCAGACACCAGAATACCTGGGGGTTCATACATTACAGACACACACAATCTGAATGCCCACCTGTTGAGAAAAAACACTCACATTCCTTGAATCCCAAGTAAGTTTTAAAAAAATGCGTCTGGAGTGCTATTTAACTTCCTGTCAGATTTTCTGTACATGATAAACAGCTTTGCTAGGGCCTGAAACAGACTCCAGGACTGCTTTAAAAAAGAAAGATAAGTTTGCATTCTTCAGGCTTCAGCACAGTCCATCATACCAGGTTCAAGTAAGATCTGAAAAGTGGGTGGCCCTAGATTTTCCAAGAGGATATTTCAGACAGTGCAAAGACAACCTTTCCATGCTAAGGAGCCTGCTGAGCAGTTTGCTGTGTCTGCAGAGCCCACAGCCTCTCCTTCCTATCGGCCCAGAACCTGAAACATTCACTCACCTTGACACTTTTCCCCAGTGTGCTTTCTTCTAAATGCTTTTAGACTTATCAAGTTCTTCAAACAGGACCACCACATGATGTTCCCACAAGCCCAGGACAGTGGGTGCACACCCAGTGACCTCCTCATTGCCCCATCATCTGCCCAGGGGAACACAGGGGAGGTGCCAGGGTTCAGTGGCCCTGAGAACACCTGCACTGAAGGGCTGTAGAAAACAACAAACACCTGTAAGTGGAGGGCAATGACCCAGAAGCAGAGCTTGCAATGCAGGGGGTGTGAACAAGTCCACACAAGATCTTATTTCTAAGACCATGAGTGGGACCTACATAAGAGGGGCTGGAAACAGGTACCTAAAAAGCTGAGGGAGAAATCAGCATTTATGTGAATCTCCGCCAGCCACTGACTGGCAATAGATGGAGCTAGTGGTGCACCAAGAGGGCTTTGAACTGGAAGAGATAGACCTGCACATCTGCAGAAGAGCCAGCCACACACCTGGGAGGATAGGAAAAGACACTGTATTACTTGAAGGTAAAACAATAATTGCAGGACATCTGCTTAGTTGTCAAGGACCAAGCGGGAAATAAAGCTGTTGTCCCCTCTAGCTAAAGCCTGCTGTTTCTTTTTCCCCAGACTCCCAACCACCAACTGCTCCACAGTTTGGATGCCAATCCAATTTTGACGCCTGTAATTCACCCCAGAGACTGTTTATTTTAACTTTATCAAGTGAAGAGAAAAACAACTGTGTTAGAATAAGAAAAGAGCATCTGGCAGCAGGATACTCCTTCTCCCAGGCAGCTTCCCAGCCTGACCTGCTGACAAGAAAATGGGATTTACTCAAGGACTGAAAGAAGGGGGAGAAGAGGGAGTGCAGGTTCTTTTGTGTGCTTATCTTAACGATGGTCTTTCATGATCTGTTGGAACAAATGCCCTCAGTGTATTGTGATGAAGAACATCCCCTCCAGCTGGGAGGAAGGTCCCTTCAGACAAGAACCCAGTGCACTACTTATGTTCTTAGGTTGCTCTTGAGAGAGAGAGAGAGAGAGAGAGAGGGCCTTCTGCACTTAACATTCGCTGTTTGGAACAAACAACATTTTACGTGTTTTTTCCTCAATCAACAAGATTTTAATTTCAGGCAGTTACACTTCTAGGCTAGGAAAATCTCACCACACAGCTGCACCGCTTTAGAACACATCCTTTCTGGAGAACCGGCCACGAGTTCTACCTTCAGACGCGCTAGGTCCTTCCTTCCAGCAGGTCAACAAGCTGGAAGGTAAAAGGGATGTTGGATGAAACTTACCCAGAAAACACTAAATCAATTTTACAGACCTCCTGGGCATCTAGAACTTGCCCGATTTGAAAAGGGGGATTCCCGGTAACCAGGACTTCGCAAGCACTTCCAGGCAGGTTTGCATTTCCTCAGGCCACAGGCTCTTTGTAAGGGCTCAGCACAAACCGGGGACGTTCCTCCCGTTTCGCTCTTTCATCCCTCCCTTCGGCTCCTTCAGAGCCTCGAAGCGTCTCACAGAGCCCAGGACAGGGCGCCGAGAGCTGCGGGCCCGGGCAACGCTCCCGGGAGCGGCGGAGCCCGGGGCACGGGGCACCGGGCACCGAGCGGGGCGCGAGACCCCCCGCCCCAGGGACGCTCCCGCCGCCGCCATTTCACGGCCCCGGCCCCGCCCGCTGGCCCGGAAGCAGTGCGCGGCCGTGCCCGCCGCCTCAGCGCTGAGATGGCGGCGGTCTCCGTGCTGCGGGCGCCCGGCGGCGGCTTCAGCTTCGACAACTGCGCTCGGTGCGGGGCTGGGCGCGGGGCTGGGAGCGGTGCGGGGCGCGGGAGGGCGCGGGAGGGTGCGGGCGGCGGGGGCCGCGGCCGGGGGAGGCCCCGCCCGCCTCACTCCGGGCCCTGTGTTGCAGGAACGCGCTGCTGGAGGCCGAGCAGGTGCCGCAGGGGCAGCGGCTGCCCGCCGCCCGCAGGACCGGCACCACCATCGCCGGCGTCGTCTTCAAGGTGAGGCGGGCGCTGGGCCGGCGCTGGGCCGGGCGGAGGCCGGGCGGGAGGCCGGGCGGGAGGCCGGGCGGGAGGCCGGGCCCCGCCGAGCTGCGGGGAAGGGGCCGCCCTGGCTCCCGCGCTGGGGCCGCTCGGCCCGTGGCGGCTCCGGTGGCGGCTCCGGTGGCGGCTCCGGTGGCGGCTCCGGTGGCGGCTCCGGGCCGAGGCTCCCGCTGCTGAGTCACGGCGGGCGGCCCAGCCCGCACTGCCCCGCACTGCCCCGCGCCGGCGCTGTCGGTGCCACCAAAGGCCCCTCTGGAGATCGGGACCTCGGGAATAACTCTCTTTTCGTAGGATGGTGTGGTCCTTGGAGCAGACACAAGAGCAACTGAAGGGATGGTTGTTGCTGACAAGAACTGTTCAAAAATACACTTCATTTCCCCCAATATCTAGTAAGTATCAAACTTGTTTCTTGGTATTGGTTATAGTACTGAGACTTTCAGCCGTGTTCCTTGCTAACAGCAAATATTAAGCTCTACTTTAAAATGATAGTTTATCAGCAAGGCTTGGGGACTCCTGGTATTTAAACAGACTATCTTGTTTAACACTCTAAAATACTGACTCTGTGAGAACTTAATCTCAATTTTACAATTTAAAATGTCTACTTGTTGGATAAAGCAAAGAGTTACTTGTTTCCCCTGCCCTTTCCACCTTTTCCTGACTTGCTGATGATGTTTTCCAGCTGCTGTGGGGCTGGCACAGCTGCAGACACTGAGATGACAACTCAGCTCATTTCCTCCAACCTGGAGCTGCACTCCCTGTCCACCGGGCGCCTTCCCAGGGTTGTGACAGCCAATCGAATGCTGAAGCAAATGCTCTTCAGGTGACTGCAGGGGCTTCTTGTTTATTAACAGTGCTGTTAAACCCACCAGATGATATTTAGGTGATATGGTGGGATGTTAAGTAATATGTGAAAAAGGATCCTTCCTCAGCCTACGTAACCTTTGTAACAAGGCTTCAGGGGAGATTTGATAATTGGCGTTTTGCTTCATGGGACTTTGAACTGAGAGGGAGGAGGATCCAATCTCTGGTGTTTTAGATAATCCCTGCTATAGTTGTACTGTGTTACTGGTGGTTACACAGAAAAAATAGAAGGACAGTAGTTTATTAAACTGTTGATCTCACACCCATGAAAATCGTTGTGCATCTTTGTGGTGAAATGGCTGGACCAGTAAGAATCTTGTCACATGCAGTCTTAAGACCTGAGAATTTCATGTGACTTGGAATAGACTCACTACTTCAAAATGTGTTGTATTTTCAAAATACTAATACTGTTTAACCATTTGAAGCCAAGAGCTGTAAATGTAGAAGGCTGCTGGTGGTATAATGGGATAAAGGAGTAAAACGGTTGGAAGTTACGTTGCATTTATCCTCAGATTTCATATCACAGAGTCACTTAGGTTAGAAAAGATCTTCGAGATCATTGAGTCCAGCCATTAACCCTACTCTCCCAAGTCCAGCACTCAGCCATGTCCCAAGCACCACATCTAGACAACTTTTAAACACAACCAGGGATGGTGACTCAGCCACCTCCCTGGGCAGCCTGTTCCAATGTCTGACAACCCTTTCACTGGAAAAGTTCTTCCTAATGTCCAGTCTAAACCTCCCCTGGTGCAGCTTGAGGGCATTTCCTCCTATCACCAGTTACATGTGAGAAGAGACCAGCACCTACCTCTTTATAATGTCCTTTCAGGCAGTTGTAGAGTATGATGAGGTCTCTTCTCAGCCTCCTTTTCTTCAGGATAAACAGCCCTAGCTCCCTCAGCTGCTTCTGATAAGCCTTGTTCTCAAGGCCCTTCACCAGGTTCTTTGCCCCTCTCTGGACATGCTCCACAGGAAGATTGTTGGACTGACAAACAGGCTGTGGTGGCTGAACTTCCAGCCTACCTGCCCTGGGATTGAGGGCAGCTCTCCACACCTTCAGTTACTCCAGTACTGTTCAGTACTGGCTTTGCAGAGTAAAAAATGCTGTTGAAAGAGAAGGAGAGAATGAAATGAGTGTATGCAATTAAAGATTCCCATCAAGCTGTTGGAAAGTCTGCAGGAAGGTGAAGTAAAGCACTGACAAATGCCCCATGCAGCCAAGTGACTGAGGTAGGTGGCAGTAATGCAGGTCAGTCACTGGATGCTCTGTGACTGGGCAGGTCACCTTTG
Organism: Apus apus; assembly: GCF_020740795.1. NCBI lineage: Eukaryota > Metazoa > Chordata > Aves > Apodiformes > Apodidae > Apus > Apus apus. Next base: position 10,782,874 of record NC_067300.1, on the reverse strand, counting down.
TTTAAGACAGCCACAAAACAATAAAGAAGTTAAAGCAACCAAGAGTATCTCATAGCATAAACAAAGGAATGTGTTTTCTTTGAAGTCTCTAAATAAAAATTTAATTGCAGATAGAGGAATTTCATTTGAGGCTTGAAAAACTAATCTGCATTTTCCCCCTGTTGGCACAAATGTGTTATCCAGCCTGCTTGCTTGTTCAGCTTGCAACTGAATTGTGCCATATTTTAGTAAATACCTTAATTTAAGCTCTTTCTCACATATAGTTGAAGTAGCCTTTCTGTTACAGAGATGAACCTGGTGTAATGGTGGAAAGATTCTCATAGATTGTGTTAAAAAGATCTACAGCTTTTCTGTAGGCTCAGACTCATACAAACGTTGTTCCCAGGTATCAAGGCTACATTGGAGCTTCCCTGGTTTTGGGGGGAGTGGATGTCACAGGACCTCACCTTTACAGCATCTATCCCCACGGGTCAACTGACAAACTGCCTTATGTCACCATGGGTAAGTGGGGCTCCCTCAGCAGGGAAAAGCAACTGCCTGCTGAAAATTGGGAGCATTTCAAATTATTATGCAAAATGTCTTTAATTCTATTGTTTGCTGGGCCTCAGATTTAAAAGATAAAGTTGTACCCATATTTGTAAGGCAGGTGCACTGACCTCTTTCTTCTCTTAACACTTAAAAGCATGAGATTTTACTGTTTTAAGCTGCCAAAAAGCTGGCACTGGGCAAGATGCTGTGTGCATTTCCCAGTGAAGCAACCCCTGGTTTACTTGCTACATACAATAATTGGTCTTTACTGTATGGAGCTTCTCAGTAAAGAAGTTAGTTTGCCTGTTTCTGGGTCCCACCATCAGGTCATTACATGGTAGTACCCCAGCTCTTCTGCCTGTGTTGTGTTTCTGTAGCAGGAGTCTTTGGGCTACAGGTCTGTGCAGTTTTGTGTGCACCCCATTCATGTTTGAATGAGGGAGAATACTGAAAGCTGAAACCTCAGATTTTTGCAGCTGATGCAGCTTTTATGCTGACTCTGTGAAAATATAACTTTAATTTTTAGTTAATCTTTTTCTGCTCGTGGTTGGCATATTTGGATAATAATCTTTTTCTGCTCGTGGTTGGCATATTTGGGTAAAACACTATATTCTTGGAATGGTTGAAAGTTTCTCTTTTTTGTCTGCATCTTTGCACTGCTGGAACTGCAGCTGTGAAAGGATCATCTGGTTAACAGTAAAGCAGGAACTGAGATCCGTGTGCAGAGACCCTGCAGAGGGGTTGTGGGACCAATAGATGGTGCCACCACCTTGAGAACTGCCAAATAAAATCCATGTAGCAGTCATGTGATGTCATTGTTTAGCCTTTGATATATAAAAAAATAAATATCTGACTCTTATAATTGCCTTATGCTCAGTATTGCAGTGAACTGGGGAACTTTGACTGTACTGAGAGCTGCTGCTGGGTGATGGCCTGAAGACAGGCACAGCAGTTGCCATTCTGGACATGGTTACTTTCATGCTTATGTTTGAAAAGCTTGAAAATGTGGCATTTCAGAAAATTCTGGCCACTCCTCTTTCCCTCCACAAAAGCACCAATAGTAACAGAATAAGTTTAAAGGAATAGGAAGTAGAATACCAACAGATTAAGTTAATTGTAGCTTAAACTTTTGGTTTGCTGTAGCAGATCTGTCTCTGGTCATTACATGTTCCTTTTGGCCATGTCAAACAAAGCCCTTCTCAGCACAGGTCTCCTTTACCCTTCTACACTGATAATTTCTCCAGTGACCAGGATGTATTTTAGTAAAAAGATTAGCTTATGCATATAAATAAAAGATAGAACTGAGCAGAAAAAGTATCAGAGGTCCAATCACAGATAGTAGTTGGAATTGTATTTCAGTCTTATTTAGACTAATTTATTGTTATTTTTTCCAAATGTTCTATGGGCAGTTGATTAAATCAGGGTATTTTTGGCCAGTTAATTTCTGGAGATTCAGTATTGAGTAGAAAAGGTGATTGAGGTGTTGGCTTTTTGTTTGTTTAAATGTGCTGGAGTGTGTTTTTATTGAGCTGGAGTGTGTTTGTGGGTAGGCAGAGCACTGTCCTCCCTTGCAAGGGAGGTTTAAAAGATCCTCAGTGCTTACTCAGGAGTGAAAACATCAAATTAAACAGGTTATGCTGACAAAGGACAAAATTGGATTTCAGCAAACGATGCAAGATTGTCTGATTGCTTGGCTTGTCTAGGAAGCTTCTGGCCAAGACCCATAATGAAATGCATGCATAAAATTAAAGCATTTGAAGTCTGTGGTTGAGCTTTCGGAAGCAGGGAGCGCGTTTCAGGCGTCTCCAGTGGCTCAAGCCAGTCCCCTGATGCTGCTGCTGCTTCAGATTAATAAATCAGCTCTTCATGCCTTGGCAGTGTCTTCCTGCAGAGCAAGCACTGCCACTGCTGAGACTTGGCCCCTCAGCCGGGAACCAGGGTGAAAAATGATCCCAGTCCATGGGGCTGTGGAGATCTCCGGGCTTTTACCTGGAATGAACAGCAAATTGAGTAACAATGAGTGTGTGTGAATAAATGCCCTGTCAGGGAGCCCTGACACTGATGGATTAGGAAGTGCTAAATGTTGCTCTCTCAAGGCTCTGAACATCCTCCGGTGTGGTAGGCTGAGGTAGCAAACAGGTCCTTGGGTGATGAGAATGGTCTGTGCTTAGCAAGAAGTTGTCTGCAGTGAATGTTCTGCTGTAAAGATCCAGTTCATCTGTTTCAGGAAAGCTGCTGCAGGTGTATAGTATGGTGGAGGTTATCAGCTGGATTTTTTTGCTATATATCAATAATTATCTTTCACTTTAAATCCATACTGAACTGGTACTGTTCAAGACCAGATGGGATTTTTAAAGCAAGTTTATTACAATTGAGTCCAGAATATTTTTAGTAACTTAGTTGTGAACATTTACGAAATGACCAATGGTTCTTTAAGAAAAACAGAAACCTCTTACAGGCTCATCACTTCCCTGGTTCATGCTGATTATCAGACTGAAAACTATTTGCCTCAGAACAGAGCTTTGCATCATCTCAATTTCTGTAGTTCTTTATGATTTGTTTGGCTGTCAGTTTTTTTGATGTATTTAGATGCTAGATTACTACTTCCTGAATACTAGTTTCTAAAGTGTAGCTTACTTAAAGTGTGTGCAAAAAAAAAATGATGGGGAATTGAAATGGCATTTTTAACCACTCACAGCCAGTTTGTGGTTTTTAAAAATATAGCTGAAAAGCTTTTTCTCTGAATGCTTTATCATTCAAGTACATGATGACTTTACCTAATTACGCTTTGTTTTAATTATCCTTATTGCTCATATACTGAGCAGTTGTAAACTCCCAAAATCTAATAAATACTTCTCCAAAGAAAATGTCCTGTTCCTGCACTGGCTGTATGTCAGTAAGATTTCAAAGTCAGGTTATCTAGGATAAATATGTGGTTTGGTATTACTTTGAATGTGAGCTCATTTAAAGGCACTATTTAATGACACAGCTTTCCTCAAGGTTTTAGTAACTTTGAGGTGGAACTGCTGCACCTTAGCAGTGTTGAACCCTAGCTGGGAGGGACTTAAGTCAGTTACTGCATGTGTGAGGTGGGGACACGTCTCCCTAGTTAATGGGTAGGTTTTGCAGTGTTTGGCTTTTATTTTTCTCCAGACATTGTTTGGAGCTTGTTTCTATGTAAAGGCAAAACATGCCTGCTAAAAATGGATTTCCAGGTGGCACTGAATACCTGGAGAGGAGAACTGCTCTTCCCCACATGCAGACAAGTCCTTCAGTATTGAAGATTTCTGTGCTTTTCTAGGCACTACAGTAAGAAAACCATCCTGGCAGTGTTTGCCAAGGCTCACAGGTTTCATTGCCAGCTCTCCTGTTACAGGGCAGAGAGTCGGCTGAACTACTTGGAACGTTGTGGGGTTGTTTGGATCCCATGTGGAATGTGACAAGTAGAGGGAAGTTGGTGTAATTGGATAGTGAGGTTCCCAGCTGTGCTCAGAGCCAGGGGTTTCCTGCATTTCTTCTTGGAGGCTCAAAGGGGCAGTTCCAGCAGGGCAGTCAGGGGGTGAGGGGTTCATCCACTTCTGTGCGGTGGGTGAATAATGCACATCACTGGTTTTGCAAAACAGTTGGTACTCCTGTTGTCAAACAGCAGATGATTTGTTTTGATGGAGAAGCTCAGGAGTGTACACCTACTTGTGTTTCTAAAAGCAGTGTGGTGCTAGAAAGAGCAAAGAACTTTCATTGTGCTACTTAAGATAACAAAAATCTGTTCTTCCAGACAATGTTTAGCCCTGCCTTTTTCCTTCTTCTTGGTAAGTCTGCTGAGTTCTTGCCCACAGGTTCTTTTGGGAGCTTCTTTTACAAAGGAACTGGAAGAATGAATCCAGTCTGAGCCATGAATGTGATTATTGCAGAATTTGTTATTGATAATTTTTATTTGTCAGCAGAAGTTTTAAAAAATTAAGATGACTTTTTTCTTAGATCAGTAGCTAATTTCTGTCAGATGCCACCTTTTATGCTTTAATTCTTGCACATTTTTTAGTCTTTATAGTCTTAATTTTTTCAAAGAACGCTTCTCCAAGGCTGAGATTGTGTTCTGGTTCTGAGGCTCCCCATTCTGCCCATGGTAGATCTTCATCTTTGTTTGAAACCAGAGCTCACATTTTTTCCCCCCTCATTAGAAATGTTCCTAATACTCTGTTTCTTTGTCATTCCACAAGAAGAATTACTTCATGGCTCAAGTCCTGTATTTGTTTTGGAACAAACCTTATTTTGACCTTGTTTGAAGGATCAGTAAAATTCCTTGTGATTTGTTCTGTGACATCAGCTGTTTGTTTCGGGAGTTCATTTCTGCTATTAGTTGCTTAAAAATCTTCTTTATTCCCAGTTTCAGCATTTAAAAAATGGAGTCATGTATTGCTCCAAGGTGTAAATGAATAGTCATTGCCTGTAATACAAGTACACACTTCAAGTGTCCTATTGCTTTTAGAGGTGATGTATTTGGTACTGTAAAGGTAATGATCCTCAACCACAGCAATATTCTGTAACAGGAGTATCTGTCACATTCATTGGGATTACCATGTTCCTTGATTTGTGTCTGTAAATCTGCTGCTTCTACCCTTTAAATTTGATCTATAATTGGACCTCCTTAAATGGTTCAGATAAGGTAGTCTGTATTTTCTCAACAGTGTCACTGTCAGCTTCTCCTCTTTCATTATACATTCAGCAGACTTGATAAAATCAGCAGGACACCTCATTTGAAACTGTTTAATCGCTGCCTTTTTCTTTCACTAAACCATTGAGGTGGTCAAGCGATGTACACAAATCATTTTAAATGGGAAATCTGGCTTTCCCTGTGACCCAGCTAAACAGATAGCAGTATGCAAAACAAGTTAAAAAGTAATAAATGCCAAAAAAATCTTCTAATTGGAGTAAAAAATTGCAGGTAACTTTATTCACTTCCCAAAAGTGGTGCTCTCTGAAATATGGCTCAGGCCACAGACAGACAAGATGTTTTCCTGAAGACTCTCTCTTTCTGAACAAAGCCAATTTCCAGCTTCCAGTAGCATCATACTGCTTTTTGTATAAATTTCTGGAAAGCACATTTCTAACCCCAGCAGCGGCAGTGCTTTGGGTGGAGATGCCTTCTGTTCTGTTACTGCACTTGCACTGCATCCTCCAAGAGAAGCAACATTAAACTCCTGTTTTCACATGTGTCATCTTGTCTATTCACCTGTTATTGTTCAGTGTAAATGGCACTAAGTAAATGCATAATAAACTGTTTAAAAATGGATATGGGAAACAGCCTGGTAGCAGCAGCCAGCTGCCCTGTCCTCACTGCTGCGTGCTCATCCCTGTGCCTCACGGTGACTCAGCTCCGCAGAGCAACCTCCTCATTCTGGGTGCTGAGCTGTGAAGTGATACACCCTCTAATGTGGCCAGGGACAAAAGTGGGGCAGTAGGGATTACAAGCCATGGCATTCAGTGGACTCTCTTTTTCTAACCTCATTGTCATATCTTAGTGTTAAAAATAGTATCAGAAAGAGGGCTATTGGAACAAGGACTGTGACAGGTCTGTGTACACCAGCTGTACATTTAGCATTAAATTAGGTGCTGGACTTAGGGCATTTGCTTTAGAGATTGTGCTAAGCTAAGGTAGACTTCAGTCTGGTTTCTGCTGCTGGTATTTGTTATATTTTTCTTTTTTAAAAAATACCCAACCTGTACATAATCCACTGCTTAACTGGGTGTCCTGACTTTGCTCCTGTAGGCTCTGGATCTTTAGCAGCCATGGCAGTATTTGAAGATAAATACAAGCAGGACATGGAGGTAAGAATTGAATTTTTTTTGTTTAAACCTCAGTGTTTCCCTCAGTAATCCTCATGTTCATAAGACCTTAATAGGCTTGAAGCTTTAAAAAAGTTAAATCTGCTCTAGTTTCCCTTTACTGCAAAGAGGTACATATTTATGGGTAAAATACACTTAAAGCAGTATAGCTTCTTGCAAATTTATATATGGAAAAACATGGATGATTTGTATGCTTTTAAAGCTTTCACCTACCTTCAACTACCTGTTTTTAGTTGACTTCAGGAATTCAACAACCCTTGCATAGTCAGTATTGCTGTTTGTCCCTCAGTAGTCAGTCTTCCTCTCTCAGCCTTGAAAAGAGAATGTGTGATGGTAAAATCAACAAACCATGGTCAAATAGAGTATGGAATCAGTTGGATTTCTGGTTCATCAGGTATGTTCAGGACTAGTAACTGCACTTCTAATATCTATTTAAAAGCTGATTATCAGAAGATTTATAAGGTTGCTGGCTGTTTGTGTTTTGCTGATGATCTTGGGAAAAAATTTAAAAATATTTGGTTCCTCATTCAGGAGAGCTAAAAGCTGGAGTGTGGTGATTGAGATCAGAACAAGCTATTCAATTACAGCAGTACCCAGTACAGTATTTTTGTATTATCTGTAGTATTTCCTTGCCCTTAGTTACACCATGTTCAGTGCCTGCTAAAACTCCAGTTATCCACAGACAATTGATGAAAATAAAACCAAAATCATTAAAGGGCTTTCTGTAACTGTGTGCTGTAAAATGCCTCAGTAATGTTAGGCTCTCTTTTAAACCACATTAATCTCTTCAGATTTTCTGTGAGTGCTTCTTCTTATTCCAACTGATTAATAATTTCACATGAAAAAAAAAAAAACCACTCAAGAAATTAATGCAAAATTGTAAATTGAACCCATTAAAAATTACTTGTAACACTAACAGTTGCAATAATTTCAGCTTAAAATGCAGATATAATGACTCTCAGAGTTATTCAGTATCAAAGAATAATGTGGAAAAGGAAAAAGTTGATTTACTTTAGAAAAGGTCCTCAGATGTTCCTCATCTTTGTCATGCAACTGCTGTGGGTCATTTCCTCCCTCCAGAGATGCTGGGTTTTCAGGTCATGGTCCCATAAGTCCACTCAGTTCCTCTCTGAAGTTGATCCATTAAACCTGAAGTTGGAAGTGATGCATCATACCCTGTTCCATCTCCTAAAGAAACGTGACACGTGGTATCAGTTGATTTTAAAAAGAACAACAAACCCCTTGTTTCAAGGCTTTCCATTAGTTACACTGTGTAAGGGTTAGTAACAGGCAGCTTTTCAGTTGCTCCTGAACTGCCTCCTCTCCTGTCAGTGTGTGTGAAATCGTTGCAGTGCAGAGGCAGGACAGTTCTGTATGGTCAGGGCTCCCGTCTGTGGTGTGTTGGGCAGGATGTGGAGATGCTGGGTTGTGCCCTCCAGCATGTTCACAAGTGCTGTCAGAAATACTGGAGTATTTGTGAGAGGCACTCACAGTTCTTCTCTAAGTAGCATCACACTGCATGACTGGTGCAAAGAACCACTAGACAGAGGTAGACTCTTTTTTTTCCCTTCCTCTCCCCTCATGCTGTTGTAAGAATGACAGTCTTTTTCCAGCCTCTTGTGTGACTGTGCACTTGGCATATGTGCTCTTCATGCTGAAAACATGGACCACAAATCCTTGGAATCAACAGCTACAGCATAATAGTTTGCTCTCAGACACAAATGTCAAAGAGCTGTGCTATGAAACTAAACATTTCATCTTATTCTCAGCTAGTTTTCAAGCTTGTGTTTTAAGTCATTCTTTGTGGAAGAGCAACCAAAAAAGGCACGAAAAATTGGTAAATCTCCAACTTTTCCTGTTTAGAAAGGTCATTCTAATTAAATTATCTTCATACACAACCATAAATGGCAGCAGATACTCACTGTCATAACAAGCATGTAGAAATGCAGCCTACCCGTTTGTTAAAATAGATATTTAGATCTTTGAGACTTGCATGCACCTTAACCCTTCCTTTGTTTTTACTAGATAATCTCTTAAAACAATTAACCGTATTAACTAAACCAGCAGAGTCTCAGGTGATAAAGCTCAGCTGTACTGTGAAACACTTCTTCATATTCTGTTATGGCTGCCAGCTTAAAATACTTACCTTTTAAGTCACATGTAGTTTTTTTCCAGTAAAGTAGCAAAATAATAAATGATATTTCTACTGAAATTTAAATGAAATCTGAAGAAAGCTATGTATATTTTACATAAAATTTGCTATGAAATGGCAATGACAATAAACTTAAAATTTGTGGAGATTAATTTAGTAAAATGGGTAGAGGATTAATATTTTTCTGTCAAGATCAATGCTGCTTCTCTTGCACTAATTGTCAGAATATCTTGCTAGGGCTACTGGAGGGTGGTGGTGTGCTGCAGGACCAGCACATCACAGGAAAATGATTCAAAGGCAAACTGTCCTGCACCCTCTGGTATCGACTTGCAAATTAGCATCTGGAATGTAATTAAACAAGCTTAATGAAAGTAGCAGCTGAATACTACTGGAAAAGACAATCGGCTTTTTCGCCTCTGATATATATTCTGTCCTATTGAAGCTGATCACCAAACACATCGTGTGAGCACAGTTAAAAAAAAATTAGCATTTATTTGAAGAATAGGAACTGTTTTTCATTCTGTTCCGCTTTTGGCATGCATGGGTGTCCCATGAGAGCCGTGCCACTGCAGAGAGTGCACAATATTTATAAATCCATGACAGGCAATAATAGCAACTTGAAAAATTCTTTTGCTAGAATTTCAAGTTGAGAGCTGCCAAAAGCTGAGAGGATCAAATCTGCAGTGGCAGCTGCTGTGCCCTACAGTTAGAATCGTAGACTTTGAAGATGCTCAACTTAAAAAAAAAAAAAAAAAAAAGACTGCAGGCTTAGCCAATTTTTGCAGGTTTCTAGAGCCCTGGCTCTCTGCCTTTTGAAGATGAGCTGCTGAAGCTTCTACCAGTGCCTGAGGCATGCTAACACCAGCAGGATGTGTTGTTTTTCCATAGACTTAGTGTGTCTTCAGATTTAAGCAGCACATGCTTTATCAGTGCCAGCTGTGATGGTCCCTTCCCTGGCTGCAGTGCAGGCAGATGATCTTTACCCAACATCCTTCAGAGAAGCTGTGAAGATAGATGGGTGACATGCAGGAGAGCCACTTCTGCAGTCTGATTTATGGAGCCATGTTTCATTATGAAGCAAGTGCTGGCCTCTAGAGGAACCATTATAGATTGCTGAAGATGTGAACACTTTCAGCCCTGAAGGCCTGTAGATGCTTCAAAAATGTAATGCCAAGCACCTAACTACTGTGGAACAATATTAATCTGTCATGTGGGCAGCTGTAGATCTACTTTGAAAAAACATAAGTGGAAGAGCAGCACATCTAATAGAGTGTTTTGAGCTTAGATCTTTCATTGCAGCCAATTTTTCTTTCAGTAGAGTAGCCACATGGTTTTTAAACCTTACAGTCAAATTGTGCAAATGTATTCATGCCTTCTGGTGTTAGATGGTAGTAAAGAAATACTCTTGAGTCAGTGGATGTGGAAACCATCATGGTCTGGGAAAAAAAAATGTCTACAATATTAAATGCTGGAATTCTGGATTTATCTGTGCTGTGGTTGTTGCATCCCTAAGGGAAATTGGGGGTGTATTATGTACTTTATTCTTGTATTTGACTCTCTTGTTTGAAAAGTAAAAGCTTTTTGTCTACAGAACAGTCACTTGATCTACAGTGAGGTGGTGTTGTAGCCTTCTGACAAGAGTTCCTGTTTAAGCAAGGAAACAGGCTGCTTGGAACTCCAGTTCTTTTCTGTATTTCATCAAAACAGCAAGGTTTAATAAAAAGAGGATCCAGAAGGAAGAGAATGGGTAGAGGCCACAAGAAAGCAGAACTGTTGCAGAGAAAGGGAAGCAAATCTTTGCGTAATGAGTTCAGAGGCACGGAATAGGTGATCTTTCGAGGTCCCTTCCAACCCCTATGATTCTATGAAAAAAATGGAAGGAGGTCATCTGCAGATACTTAATAACTCTTTCTGAAATAGATCACCCCAAAAAGGTGATACTATATTTACAGTCATTTATTATACCACTTTGTTTAGTGTGGCAGGAAATCAACTGATACTGAATGAAACAAAGACTCTGGAGAGGCAGGAACAGATTGAAACCAAGAGGGGGCTGTTCTGTGTTCCACTTAGAGTGTAGGCACTTTGCCTCCTGCAGCAGCATCTCCCTCTGCCATTGCCCTTCCCCCTGGCCAGGTTTGCTGGGATGGTCACTCTGCAGTGATCACTTCTGCCATCGTTGGCTCAGGGAGCAACCTCACTGCAGTGTGGCTGGCAGGTTTGGGTAACCCTCTGGATGGTGGTTGGAGGAGCTGGTTATAGTAACCTTTTCCAGTCAATAGTTGCAGCTATCAGAGTAGGTGTGGTCACTAAGAAATTATGGGAAAGAAGAGGATTGGAAGTTGCAAAACATGCAGACTCAGGCTCTTCTGGTCTACAGTTCTGTTCCTGTCTTTGCCAATTATTTTTGAGGTACTTTTGAGCAGTCCCATACCCCCAGAGTGAAGGAGCTGAGGGATAAAGAATGACTTCCTCCACACACCTGATGTGGGCTGAAGGTCTTGTCCAAGTGGAAAGAAGTCTAAGTTCAGCTTTCCCTGTGTACCTCTCATTTCAGTCAAAGATGCATCAGGCATAGAACAAAGTATTCCACAAACATGTCACTTTTTTCTATTTTTAAACAGCTGACATCCAGATCACTCAAATGTTTCTGTGCTCATATTTCCCACTGCCCCTCAATATAGTGGTATTTTTGTTTATCAGCTCCTGACAACAATACTGAGCTATATTTTGTCAGAAATCTATGATCTTTAACAATAGTTGTCTCATCAGTCTTATTTAGCCTGTGCTGGTGCGATTCAGGGCTTGGGAGCAGTGACAAACTGCATGTGACTTCTGTGTTCATTAGTGGTGCTGATCAAAATGCCCGTGTCCCCACCACGGGCTCAGGTGTGTCAGGCTGCAGGCTAATCCCACCAGCCAAGGCTCCGGGTTTAATGGCTCCGTGAGAAGGTGACCACTTGCTGGGAGGTTTGTCAGCTGAACCCTGCAGCAGACAATAGAGATCAAGCCAGACTATGGGAGCTAAGCTGCAGAGCCTGCCTGAGATACTTGAACCCCTGTTGGTGTCAAACACAGAGATTAAGTAAATGGAAGGGAAAAAAAAATCTGATTCTGCGAACAAAAATAAGCAGTTATTATTTATGTGCTCTGTGTGTCTGTTTATTTCATTACCCAGTGACCATCACTGAGTCTATCTGTGGCATTTCTCCACTGCCTGTTCCGGCAGAGCTTGTGGGCACACAGATTTTTGTGCCTTCCTTACATACCTGTATTGTTCTCTCCTTCAAAGACCCGAATTTCCATGGGTAAGTATCAGGTGTTGGAGCAATCAGACATCCAGAAAGTAAAAGCTTAGCATGCTGTTTCTTAGATTAGATTAAAATAATGTTATGGTAGCCTGGTTTCTGCTTGACGCATCACAGGGTTTGTACTGTTACTTCTTTCCCAGAATGTGCCCTGGATTGATCTCCTTTGCAGAACTAAGGTTGAACAGGAAATACGAACCTGATTTAAAATGTGTGAGCTCCATGTAGTCTGGAATGGGTAGGACTCCCAGAGCAGGATTTTGAGGGATGCTTTCTGAATATATTAAAACACCATTTCTGTGCAGAAATCAGGTGGGAAACTGCCAGCAGCATCAGCCTGACTTACCAGTGATCCCCAGTAGCACCTCCTGGTTTTCTGTTTACAGGTTATATTGAGGGAAATAAATTTTACCTTAGTTTAAACTGGGCCTTGGTGCATGACACAGAGCAACAATTTCTTCACCTTTACAAAAGCAGCACTTAAACTTTGTACATGATCATGTAGACGAGCTGGTGGGACACTGGGCTTGACATTGGGAGATTGTTTCCTCTTGCACAGGGTAGATGTAGGACAGGTAATTACTTTTGATGCATTTCTCAGGAGCAGGTGTTCCAGTTTAAATTGTTTCTGTTTGTCTTATCTCCCATCAGTGCAGAACACAGGCAAAACATACTGGAAAATATTCCACATGGCACAAAGCCCGAGTGCTGCTCCTGCGGCGAGGGCTGAGCAGGGGATGGGGGGGCCTCAGCCAGGCTGTTGGGGAGGCTCTCTCCCAGGAATAAGCTTCATGGAGCATTTTAGTACCAAAAGACTGCTTTTTCCAAATAAAATGTTGACCTTTATTCTCTTCCATCCTTTTTTCAGAGGTAAAGTAATAGTCAGATGAACAGAGATCTCCTCTATCCAAAGCCAGACATATTGTTGCTGGGTATTTATTTTTTTATATGTGGTAATAATACATAGTAATTTTGTCATCTTTTTTGTTTTACATTTCTGGCTACTTCCTGGGGCACTGGGTGCAGCCTGTGACTGCACAGCAGTGCAGCTCCATGGGAAACTGAGGGCCAGGGTAGGACTTGCAGAATTTGCAGCTCTGTTCCTGCTGAGCAAGTTCTTTTTGAGAATCAGTTCCCTAAACATCCCCATGAACTTCACCCAGACATACGTGATCGATTAAATGAATTTTCGTATCCATTTGTAGTTCAAAGTAGGGGAATAGTGTTAAAAGAAATCCCATAGTTGTGAGAGGAGCTTGTAATTTAATTCTGCATCATTGGAAATAGGTGTTGTACTCATCTGAAGGTAAGGAATGACATACAGAAGTGATGTTATTGAACAGTAGTTCTATCTCATATAGTTTCTTGCTTTGGCAGGTAATTTGGCATAAAATGTTAATGTAAATCCAGGTTAGTGGAGAGGACATTATTTTACTAAAAAAGATAAACTGCTGATTAATTCAGTATAGAACTCAATTACAAATTGGAAGTGTCTCTGCGGGACACCAGGACCCTAAAGACAGCAGATGTTGAATTGGTACTCCAGCATATTTCACACTGGTATGAAATATTAACATGGTTTATTATACTTGTGTGGTGCACATTATCAGAAAGGGGGAGGTGGGGAGGAGTCTGGGCTTGCAGGCATCTTCCATTGGAACATGAAGTAAGCTGGAATTACTGAGGATAATAATTGGGGACTAAGGTGTATTTTATTTGAAAAGTTCTTAGTCGAAAACAGTTAGAAAAATGTTTACTAACGTATTATTCACAACAAAACTGACATAAATTGCAGTACAGAATTACCTGAGCCACGATTCTGGGATCTGTTAAAGAATGGATGTAGGAACATTTGTGTAAAACCTCAAATTGCTGTTTTAGGAAGACTGCTAGGTCAGTGCTATGCTTGATTTCTTTGTGCACAATCTCCACGTGCCATGTTTGTGCTGAAGAAAACAATTTTTCTGTATTTTCTGTGTAAAACAAGCAGCACATCATCATCCAGGGATTTAAGCAAGTTGGGTTTCTGTCTTCTAATGAAGTGCCTTGCTGGTGGCACAGACAGGCTCTGTGGGCTTGGCATTCCAGAGAGTGCCCAGAAGGGAGCAGTGGCACAGGGAAATGCAGGAATGTGTGTGACTGAAACTGCCCTGTGCTCTTTTCTTTTAAGAGAAGAGAACTTCTGTAGGTTAGAATGTAGACACCTGTATGGAAGTCACCATTCCATGGTCTTTGAATAGGATGTATTCTGGAGAGAAAATTGTAATCATGTTTAATAGTCCCTGAGTCCTTGACACGATGTCATGCAAATACTGAGTCACTCACTTGCCTTCCTGCAAGGGAATGAAAGTCATGTTTTAGAATTTGGAGCTTTAATTCTTTCTACTTGCAGCTTCTATCTTGTAAATGTTTCTTTGTGCTGTGGTCACTTGGCATGTTGGTTTAATCCTGATTTCAACCTCCTCTTAGAAGACAAACACCAAACACTGCTTCTCAGTTGTGGACTCTCTCTGGATTAGGCAGATTTTAGCATTGCTTCCAGTTTCATACTGATCTCCAGCTTCTCCCAGGGCCAGATGTACACATCCTCTCATGCTGTAGTTGCTAATTACTCTTCTAGAGTCTAATTATGCTTCTGTAGGTGCTCATGTCCTTCAAGAATAATCACTTTTCTAGCCCAAACAGTCCTTTACAAATTAATTTTTTTATTATCATTGTCCTTTCTGAACATTTTGATTTTTATTTTTCCTCCCCATCTCTTCCCATGTGAGTCTTGTGGATTCTCACTTGAAGTAGGATTGACTTTTTACATTACATAATTTGAACAAATTTCATTCTGTTATAAAAGACACTTGTGATAAGTATTTAATTCATTTTGCCTTTATAAAATTGTTACACTGTCATTCATTCTGTACTTATATTGTGTACTGTATTTCAAATTCTTGATAAGATTTATTACTGAGCTGCATTACATACGTATCACATGTCTAACAGGTACCAGTGACCTGCAGAAGGCATTAATTTCACTGTGGTAGAGTAAAAAAAAGTAAATAATCCTTTCTACAGGTTTTCAATCTGGAAAAGACATCTTCTGTTGAACTGCCTGCAGAATTCCCAAACATTGAGGAAATAATATTCACAAGGCTTGCTCCAGCTGCTCTTCACTGCTGGAGAAATATGGATAAACTTATTTAAAAGCTATTAGTAAAGATAGTATTGATCTGATGTAGAAATATCCATATCTTCTGTAGGAAACTCTCTTTTTTATTTCAGTAGCATTTGAAATCTGGAAATTGCTTAAGTGAGAAGAGAACCTTGATTCAAGTCATATACAAGAATAATGTGTAAAAGTTCTTATTGGTGCTGTTTGGGACTTGCACCATCGCAGCCGTAGAGAGGTAATCCATCAGTTCTTGAGTGTCTACAAAATGCAACTCTCCAGATAGCAGGTTTAAAGTAAAGATTTAATACAGGCTCTATCTACTGTGATGTTGCAGTGACAGTTTAAAACTCATTCTCTAAATCTCAGCAGACTTTATAGCTAGCTGTGGGCCCATATCGAGCTTAATGGCATTACAACACATAAATCATCTTTTAAAGATGCTACCAGTAGCTCCAATATTAAATGCAGACAATTGTCTGTGTTATAAATAATTTATCAAACACTATTTCAGATTAGCTTTCCATGCTGAGTTATTTATTTTAGCCTTTACTGTATTATTCCTAAGACACAATTTGAAAGGCCCATTACTGGTCACTTTAATGAAGGTGGGTCTGGTTCCCCCCGCGGGCGCCGCGGTCCATCTGTGGTGACCATTACAAGCTGAGCTGCACCTCTTGGTGCCTTTTACAAGTGCTGCCCATTTGTCATGCAGTGGTAAATGGAGTTGCACATTGGAGTCCTGGGACACATTGTGGGATGCAGTGATGGAGACAAACAGATAGCTCCATAAAGTGCTGCTTGTCACAACTGTCTGGAATTACAGTACATCACTCTGCCTGTAATCTCATTTAAGCAGCAGTGTGGACCCGAGAGGATGATATTCCCAGTTAGCTTGGTCTTTGCAACCATAAAGTAGGAAGTGCTCCTTTTATGTACTCTGAACTTTTAGGGTTTTTTAAGATTAATTATTACAGTGACTCATTCCTGCCCCTGTGTCAGCACTTTTCATGCTAACCCCTGTTTTCTGACTGTAAAAATAGCAGTCCATGCCAAACTCTGTCTGCAGGATCTCTATCAGGCATGTTGTGGGCTTTTTTTTCCTTGTGGATATTCTGGTCATCTTTCCAAATTATGAAGAGGCAGAGAAGTGGACAGCACTGAAGCAGGGTTTTCTAAAATTAATACTATTCTAGGTTGTTGAACTAGGCTGCACTGTATCAGATGGAAGAGCTGAGATTAAAGTTCAGACTTTCTCGGTGTAGTGGATGCCTCAGTGCAGTTACAGCTGAGCTTTACTGACTGTACCTGATATTTTCAGAACTATTTTGATAGCAGCTGGTTGGCAGAATACTTATAAAATAGTTAAAAAAATAAAATTTGAACTAGTGAGGTGACTGCAAGATGTACATTGCTTAAAACCCCAAAAATCTGCTTTCAGTTTCATAAGGTGTGGTGGTTTTCTTATAGTAACAGCTCACATCAGAGCTTAACATTATTCTGGTCTTGCTACCACTTAATTTTTAAAACATATCTATGCATTTTGTTTTATTTTAGTATATTTACTAAATATAATTTTTTAAATATTGATATACTATATATATTTTTTACTATGAAAATTGAGTATATTTACTCTCACTATAGTACTAAAATACCCTTAGCCTGTGACACATGAGTGAAAGTAGTCTTGTATCAGTTGAGTGAGGAAATACTTGCTTATCAGCTTCTTTACCACAAACACTGAGGAAATGTACAGGAATTATTCATACAAAATGGTTATTTTTTCTAGTCACCTCGATAGAAAGCAAAAATTATTTTTTTTTAAGGGTAATACTAATAAAAGTGGGAGTGACATAACAATTGATGCTCTTAGTATAGTTGATTGAAAGAAGTGTCCCCCTCCTGGCCAACACCTTAATGAAGCTGTTAGAACAGGAATGCTGTTATTAACCAGCTCTTTTCTGTCGGGCCAAGGCAGAATCTGAAGCACACCCTGGGTGCACATGTGCCTGAGCTAATTTTGGGCTCCTTCTCAGCTGCACTTGGGTGCTGGGGCCTGAGCAGCTGCTGCCTGGGCCACACAGCCTGGCTAGCAGGGGGCAGGACATGGGCAGGGATACGCAGGCCTTTAAAATGAAGCTAATTTCAAAGAGTTGCATTTATCAAATCAGCTTTGCATGTTGGCTCTTCCGTTGGTGGTGTCTATGGCAGATTATCCAGAGGTGTGAAACACCAGCAAAGCAGGGCAGAGAGGATGGCAAACTGAGTGTGCAGCCTGAGCCTGCTGGGGGACCAGGTGCTGCCACCCATGACTGGAGGGTAAAACAGCCCCAGTTCCTGGGCTCAGGCAGGTCTTCCAGTCTCACTGTTTTGTGGCTGGACCAGGCACACTCTAGTCACAGTTTTCAAGTAAGTTCCTTATACCCTTTTGAGACAAATGAAGGGACTCGATGTGCTCTGGTGTGTGCTCAAGAGGTTGCTGAAAAGACAGAGCATGTATGGCTGTGTATGAGGGGGTGGGTGTGTGACATCAAGAAAATTGTGTTGCACAACTAAGGATTTATAGGCTGTATCAGCTTAGTTCCTGTAGTACTGGATCTGAGCTGGGAGTTTTCAATAAGCTGCCCTAGAAATACAAACCAGCCCTGGCTGGGAGCTGTAGAGGGAGCCAGTGCAGCTGCCATCACCTCCTCTGGAGTGGAGGGAGCAGGCACCTCAAAACTTGTATTTCTGACACCTTCACATCAATACCAGTCATTAAGCTTACTGGGGGTAGGTGTAATTACAGATCTGGTGTAATATTTTAATGGAGAGGTTGATGAATTGGGGATGTTTCCCTATAACAGACTAATCTGAACATTACCTGTATCTGCCAGGCACACACTAGTTCTCTCTCTCTCAGGCTGTTCAGGCAGCTTCTGAACATGTCTCAGCTAAATGCAGCACGTGGGTTTCAGCAGGTGGGATTTCCTGCTTTTAAAACAAAGCACAGATATGAAACCTGTAAGAAAGCAAATGTTAGATCTTGTGCAGGGTCAGTGCCTGGTTTCAGAAGCCCTAAAAAGAGTGAGCTTTAGCTCCTGTTCTCGTTTTCTATTCTAGTTTTGCTGCAAATAGGATCCTACAATTTGTACCAAGTAATTTAGAAAGGCACATGCTTTTGAAATACCTAAATACAGTATGCATTAAATGAACTATACTAAAGACCCACTTTGCTTTATCTATGAGTCCAATTTTGCAAACCAAGCTATGTTACAAAAATCATAGCAATAATTTCAGTACTACAGAGGATGATTAAATGGTCCCTACCTAGGGAAGCCATGTAACTAAACTGGTGTGACTCTTTAATTTGCATTCAGCTGTTACACAGAGGGCACTACAGGGAGCTTGTAATGTACACATGCACAAAAGCCTGGAAGATAAAAAGAATAAAATGTATCCATTCAGTAAGACAGAAATCCTAATTTTGCTTCCTTGGCCACCTTCACTAAGTCTGCCCTGTCCTGGGGGGTGGCAGGCCGTGAGCAGGGCAGGTTCTCCCAGCAGGCAGCCCCAGTGCTCAGCAGCCTGTTAGTGCTCTGCAGCAATGAGCAGGGTGCTGCCATCCCCTCTAGAGCTTGGGGAGCTCACAGCTTCCACTGCCACGTGGACAAATGTGTCTGTGAAATGCCAGCAGTTGTGCAGTGACAGCTTTTCCAACTCTTCCAGGAAGAAGAAGCCAAACAGCTTGTGAGAGATGCCATTGCAGCTGGCATATACAATGATCTGGGCTCGGGCAGCAACATCGACATCTGTGTTATCAGCAAGAACAAGTTGGATTTTCTCCGTCCTTACGACGTGGCCAACAGAAAGGGGGACAGGTGAGTGTGCCTGAAGCTCTGCATTATCCACACTCTTCCCAGCAATTCCTATTTTTCTAAATACTAAATTTTGTCAGAGTAGTCTCTAGCTCTGTGTATTGAATTTCAGCTAAACAAGAGAACAAAGTTATTGGCTGTGCCTGCAGCACAGCAGAGCCTGCTGATGGCACAGCTGGTGAAGGAAACTACCTCCCTGCCTCCCTCACCACACCAGGAGGCTGCTCTGCAGTTAACAGGCAGCCACAGGATTTTTTTTTTTAGTTGGACTAAATTTGAGTCCCATTTCATGTATAAACAAACTAAGAAATGCCTGTGAGCATTCCTGCCTTCCTAATCAAACAATCCTCTTAGCCACTGCCACTCTGCAGAAACTTGTGCACTTTGTTTCCCCCTCATAGCTCCTTCATTTGGCAAGTCCCACCAAAAAGACAGATTTCTGTACAGTGTCGTCCCCCCCCCCATTTTACAGTTCTCAGTGTTCATTTCCTTAAAGCACAGGGAAAGGCTGCACAGCTTGTGGAACTGCTGTAAATCCTTCACGAAATGACATCATTCTGCCTTTTGTTTCCATAAGAGGGCAGTTCTGAACCTCTTCCATTTTCTGTTGTAACCACTCAAATGTGGAGCTCTTTGGGAACAGGGTCACACTGAAGCTGGGGGTGGGGCTGTCACACTGATGATGTGTTGGATACAGAGGTGATGAAATTCTAAAGTTGAGCAAAACTGGGGCATTGGAGGAGCTGCCAAATGGTACTTCTGAGCACTCGAGGATGTTGCTCAGTGAACTCTCCCTTGCCTAATCTGGGCAGCTCAGGGATGTTGCAACCTGTAGATCTATGTTAGGTGTAACATACTGGACAGCTTTTCAATCCAGTGCCAAAATTGTGTAGTTGGGAGAAATTGCCTTTTCCCTGTTTTCTAAGGCAGACACCATGGCCACAGGCCCAAAGAACCACCCTGCTCCAGCCCAGGGGCTGCTGGAATTGTTCTTGTACAGCACCCTCAGCCTGACCCACCCTTCTGAGCAGATGCTCCTAGAGGTGGTCACGAGATTTTTCGATTCTACTGTGCTAACGGCTGAAATGGGTGACCACTGAGGTTTCAGAAGCATGGCTTGACTGTCTTGGTATTAAATGTTAGCTAATTTTAGCACAGAAACCCAAAGCTGATCACTGATAACATTATTCTAGAGTTGCAAAAAATAAACAAATGGTTTCTTCCTTGAGTGAGGGGACACAGCACTGTCCTGCACTGGAGTGAGATCCCACAAATTTCTTACAAATACCTTTTCCAGCTACTTAGTAATTTAGTTTTTTAAAGACATCATGTTTCCTAGAAACACTGGTTTATCTTGACACTGTATCTTGTTATTGCAATCAGTTTAGATTTTGCAGTAAACACAGCTCCTTTACTTACTTTTACTTTGGACTTTTAGAGGAAGATTCCAGAGAAAGCTGATTAGTTCTGAAATGTTAAGTGAGTATTTTCCATGCAGGACTGTCTTCCAGTTTCATTGGCACCTATTTCTTTAACAGGTATGGTAGATACAAGTGTGAAAAAGGAACCACTGCTGTTCTCACAGAAAATGTAGCACTCCTGGAAATTGAGGTGGTGGATGAGACTGTACAAACTATGGACACTTCCTGAACCATCATGTGCAGCCCTTGGTGCCACTGGAGACCAGCACCAGCCATGATTAGGAACCTCCCAGCATCAGGGAAACCTGCAGCCAAGACAGAATAAAGAGGGTTCTGACCATTCTCCTAATTGGTGTTCTGATGTGGTGCTGATTTCTTCTGCTCCTTTTCCCTTCTTACACTGCTGAAAATGTGAGGGCCCCACAGAACACACCTGTACCATCTCACATGCTCTGTCAGGGGTTGGATGTTCCCCCAGATGCTGCACTGAAGACCCAGGTTCTGCAGCCATCCCAGCCTCACTGTCCTGGGGGGCAGGAGCACCCCCCCCTCACAGCTCAACTCAGCTGCTTGGCTACTTCACTCTAGGAACAAAACAGCAAGGGTAAAACTACTCTAGGTCCAGCTTGATGGGTTTTAACTGAACAGTGTTTTCTTGATGGATACACACAAGATCAAGAAAGGGTATGAAAATAATGAGCACTGGTGGTTCTGAACTTCTGACCTTGACCTACAGCAGACTTAGTGCAGGGAAATAATACTGTTATCATGACATGTTAATATTTATTCCTCCCTGGTAACTAGAGACAGGATACAGGGCAGATCCAGCCTCTACCCTGGTACACACATTTCATTTCTAAATTATCAGACTACAGAGCATCATTCAAAGTCTAATTTTCTTGTTACTTGCCTGAAT
This sequence comes from Apus apus, assembly GCF_020740795.1. NCBI lineage: Eukaryota > Metazoa > Chordata > Aves > Apodiformes > Apodidae > Apus > Apus apus. The sequence goes on along the minus strand of NC_067300.1, from coordinate 10,761,688 downwards.
TATGAGCTTCCACTTGGACCTTTTTTGTCCTAAAAGCCAAAGCTTGTACTGTTTGAGATAAACTGATTCCAAACCATTTCATACAGTGCCACATAATCCTCAATAAAAAAAAAGAAACCCAGGAAAAGCTAGCTGAAAATTCCACCTGCAGAATTACTGTCTCATGTCATCAGAAGGGAAGGTGTCTCATCATCCAGCAGCTCCAAAGGTTAATTGGTACCAACCAGTCCCTCATTTAGCATCCTGCAACAGACATCCACAGAAACTTGCTTTGGATGTGCCATGATGGAGACTCTCATGCAGTTTTCCACTGGGACAACTGATGCTGTTTCCCGAGTGTGTCCATTTTCTGACTGCTGAAAGGAACAGTTTCACACATGTTCAGGCCTGGCTTCAAGGTGGAATGCTTTGGTTTTTTTGTTGTTTTACTCTTTCCTTAATACAGGCCTTTTTTTTTTTTTAAACAAAAGTGTTTATTTGGTAAATAATTTTTTATTTATCTAAAAACGCACAATTGCAAAAAAATTACCTTTTGAAATACATTTACTTATAAGCACTAATAAATTTTATGTAGCAAGAAAGTGACCAGACTTCTCAGGGTACTCAAATCCGAGCTGAGCTTCCCCAGAAGCCAAGGATCCTTTTCCGTGTTACACCAAGAGGGGCAGCAAAACCATCCCCTGCACCTGGAGCTGCCACCAGGGTTAAAGGAAAGCTGCAGTGTCCAGGTGACAGCCCTTGCTCCTCAGTCTGAGGGCTGCCAAAGGAGCTGGGCACGGATTAAACCAGTTTGCACGGGAATGTTGGGAGCAATTTGGTGCCTCCGCTACATTCTCCTGCTGATTTGAATTTCCTGATCTCCCCTGAGAGCAGCAGGCTCAACTTTCTGCTGAGAAGACTCACTGAAATGGCACCTTGCATTAATGATACCAACATTATTCACAGCAATTAATGGCTTGTCTTTGCTACCCTATATAAATACCTAGAAACTTGAGGGCAAGTGGCTGAAGATGGCACTGCAGTTTTCCTTTAAGCAGAGCTAATTAGGTTAAAAGAAGTCCACTAAAAGCATATATATGTATGTAACCCTCATCGTATTTCCCCAAAATTAAGGCTTGTGTTCT